>NC_143585.1:49110490-49468539 GCF_048544385.1 Mastigoproctus giganteus
CCATACCGAACATCGTGAGCGTGGGAACGAAACTTGAGATATTATGCGTTCTTTCGAGATGGCTAGAAATGATTATGACACATGCGCTTTCCCAAAAAAAAATTCTGAAACCCCGGACTTCATTTTGAATAACCCTGTATATATATATATATATATATAATAAAGTATATATATATATATATATATATATATATATATATATATATATATATATATATATATATATATATATATATATATATATGAGTTAAGTTGATAGTGGTAAGAGTTTTTAAAGTTAATTCTAGTTTATCAGGTAAACCATAAACCATGGCGGGTACCAAACGTGACCTGGAAAAAATCAATCTATGCCATGACATAAGCAATAAATTATAAACATATATAAAAATACCATAAAAAAGTTAATTATGGCAATAAGATACATTGAAAGGGACTTTTTCGAGGGCTAACCCTTTCAATGTATCAACCATAATTAACGAGCTATCCGTTTCTGTAGTCATCGTCCAGCATAACTATGTCCAAATATATTTAAAAAGGTAGTAAGTTAGAGCCAAAAAGTAGTAATGAGAATAAAAATTTTTTGTTAATTAATTCCAAATTTCGCAGTAAGCTGGCAAGATGACTGTTAGCCCGACGGATAGCCAAAATTAAATTAAAATTATAGAAAGAGCTATAATTATTGCCTAACAATATGCCTAACACACAATATGCCTAACACATATGCCTAACAATAATTAGGCATATGTGTCATGGCATAGATTGATTTTTTCCAGGTCACGTTTGGTACCCGCCATGGTTTATGGTTTACCTGATAAGCGCTAGAATTAACTTTAAAAACTCTTACCACTATCAACTTAACTCATATTTATACAGAGCGATATAATGTTTAATCGTCCTAGATGGCATTAATTGGTTATGTGACTACTTAATATTTATTATAATATTTATATTTATTATAACATTTAATATTTGCTTTTTCATACTTGGATATATATATATATATATACAGGGTGATTCACCACCAGTGCGACAAACTTGCAGGAGGTGTAGGGGGAACCAAGACGAATCGGAATCACATAGCATTGCAGGGTCCGAAATGCCTTCGTCATGAGGTAGAGGAGTTGAACAGGAGGTCGCGTGAATAGCGATCCCGCTGGAAGTCAGCATTTGCGAACCGGTTCCCGAGGCAGTAGGATGGACGAGTATTCAAACGTTGAACTGGCCGACATGCACCTCGCGTATGGAGCTGCGGACTGTAACGGGCGCACCTCTCTGCGCTAGTACCAGGAACGTTTTCCTCACAGGCGTGCACTTCATCATACGATTTTCGCACGTGTGCACAGAAGGTTACGTGAGACTGGTTGTTTCACGAGAGGCACCATGAATCGAGAGCGAACGACGAGGATGCCAGACAATGAGGAGAATGTCCTACGTCTTGCAGAAGGCAATCCGAGTACGAGTACTCCAGCAATAGGCCAACGATTGGGTATTTCCCAATGCACTGTATGGAGGATACTGCCAACAAACCAAATGAGTTCATACCATCTGCAACGCGTCCAATCATTGGAGCCTGCGGTATTATCCACTCCGGAGGACTTTTGCTACTTGGTTTCTTCAACAGAAACGGTTCACAAATGCTGACTTCCAGCGGGATCGCTGTTCACGCGACCTCCAGTTCAACGTCCTCTACCGCATGACGAAGGCATTTCGGACCCTGCAATGCTATGTGATTCCGATTCGTCTTGGTGCCCCCTACACCTCCTACAAGTTTGTCGCACCGTTAGTGAATTACCCTGTATATATATATATATATATATACAGGGTAATTCACTCACTACAGATCAAAATCTGTAGCTGTTACATAATCGATGTTCTACTACACATATTCCAGAGAATTTTGATGGAGGAGAACTTCCCGAAGCTGTGGAAAAGCTATTTTGTAAAACCTATCCCCAAAATAAAAAATCCAAAATCTGTAAAAGACTTCAGACCAATCGCTATCGAATGCTCATTGCAAAAAATCTTTGAAAAAACAATCCTGCACACCATCATCGAACATTGCTTTAAGCACAGGCCAGAATACCTGCATTCAGTACTTCCGCAGAGATCGACCATCACCAACCTCATGGGGACACTGCTAAGGATCCAGCAAGCACTAAACAGTAAGCAGCAGGTGGACATAGTCTATTTAGATGTGGCATCCGCGTATGATAACATATCCATCCCAGCTCTCATAGTCATTCTGCGGGACTACTTTCACATTACAGGAAACGCCCTCCATTTATTAAAGAGCACTCTTCGGCGCAGACAAATTGCGGTGACAAACGAAAACATGTGCGCAACGTATGAGGTTGATAACGGTGTCCCGCAAGGAGGAGTATTGTCTGCCACACTTTTTGCCATAGCCCTCGAACCCTTCTTAGCCCAGAACAAGAAGCACTTCATCACATACGCCGATGATATAAAATTTTTTATTACCTCAGGAGATCAGAAATCAGCTGACTACCACAACCAAATGGCTAGTACTAAAATAAAAGAACTTCAAGAGTATCTTGATTGTATCGGACTGCAGTTGAACGAAAAAAAGACGGCACAAATGACTTTCACAAATAAAATAAAGCCAAACAAAATGGCAATATTTGTGAACGGCATCCTCGTCCAAAAGGCACAGTCACACATTGATCTTGGTCTCAAGTGGGACGAAGGCCTGACCTTCCGCCCGCACTTCGTACACATCCGTAACAAAACATACGCGGCGCTTTGGGCAACCAGGCAGGAGCTCACCGGTATTAGAGACCCCGGTCTGATGAAGCAATACATCAACAGATGTGTTACTCCTATTCCCCTATAGTCGGCACAAATCTGGTCTTCAGCTGCCGAAAGCAGTATCAAAGCCTTTCTAGGACTCGAATACTGGCTCTTGAGATGGCTGAACAGAATTTCAGCTAAGCCTTTTACCATCTCAAGAGCTATACTATACTCCAATTTAGAGGTCACACCCTGGAGACAAATAATCACGTCAAGGAACATAATGACCCTCGCTCAGCTTTTAACGGGACGACTGGACGCACCGAAAGCCCGAGAGTGGATAAAAATACCCGGCGAAAAACCAAGAAGAGTTGCAGGTAAGAAACCACAACTGAAATCGGCATTTACGCAGTTAGATAGCCTCGGAAGATTCTTTCCAGCAAACACCATCCAGCTATTCAACAACCTCAGTATCAATCCTGAAAAGCTCTGCAATTGCAAATCCTACAGAAAGGAAGTTCTCAGAAACTCTTACTTGCAAATACAGATGTAAGGAGACAGTTTCAGCACCTTGTTCGGCCAGACACAAGCCACTGGGCTTTAGGAAACCCGACCTCATCAAGAAATAGATGTCAAGATTGTCCTACCTACACAACTCTAATCCCACAAAAGAAGACGACTGCTGGAAATTTGAACTTTCAAATTTTTTATTTTACTGTATCGCGGTCATTCCTGTTGTCACGTTGTTTCATATGCTGTACGTTGCTTGGCTGTGAATATTTGTGTTTATGTAAATACGGTGAAACTCCCACTTGTGTCTGTTTAAGCAGAAGGTATGCTTCAATTGTCATGGTATTATGTTTCTTACCAGTTTACGGTAGTAAAAGCCTTTGCGGGTAATTAATAACTCAAATATTCTATATTCCAGATAATTATAAATCAGATATTATGTATTTTATAACTGTAACATAGATGTATGTTTTGTAACATAGTTGTATATGTATGTTCACCCTCTAGCCTGTGGCTGTAACCGGGTGATCTCCTAAGAGAAATAAACTGATAATAATAATAATAAATAATAATAAAAAATAGGACCCTAGCCCATTTCTAAGGCAATCTTCTTACCAGCAATGACATAAGCATCAGGAGTCTGGTTCCAAAAGGTGGTAACAACAGTGAAAAAAAAGGAAGCGAGAGACCATTCAACGTACAATCCTACTGACAATCTCGAGAGTCTACTGTACTGTAAGCACCCACGTCCTTCAGGTCCTCCTGAGTGCTTTCTCCCTGTACCTGGAGATCGTCCGCTGTGGGTTGCTTTATCAACTATCCAAAGACAGAGCAGTCACCTGCCTAGACTACATAACTGATCCAGCGAACGATTGTAAACTCGAGAAAAACTCCTTCTCACCCACCTACAGCAGGCCTGTCAAACCCGCGGCAGGACTTCGACAGAAGTGGATGTAACCCTCAGTCATAATACATATACCCGTTTATGTATTGTCTATAAATTGCGTGTGTTTTCTGGTCGATTTGCCCGTTTTGCTGAACGAAAAAAACCCAAGTTTCTGGGGTAAAAACATTGCTGTCTACGTTGAAACCGACTAACTCAGCCACAATGTGAAAAACATCCATTAAAGTTCCTTGCATCATCGATGGGATTCGAAACCGGGCTTTTCTACCCGGTGACCCGGTGTGGGGAGGACGGCGATACCACTGTGCTATCTGCGCAGACAGCCACTATGGACAACCAGAGACTTGGGAGCACCTCCTGCACCACTGCCAACTATACGAAGACCTCCGCTGCCTCGTAATAACCATAATACGTTTCTCGCCAATAAACGAAGAATAATATCCCTTGGAGAGCGAAGACAATTATAAAGCTTTAACTCAGTTTGCGCCTGATCATTTTACTAGAAGAAGGATATATCCACAACCTTAGCAGGATTTTTCCTACGAAGCAACCACTCGTCATCGAGAAAAAAGATCCTTAGATGCCTCAACCAAACAAAAACCTAACAGCTACAATCTGAAGAACAACTAATCATTTACTTAATCTGGAACTGACCACTGGCTTAAACTGGAGTCATTATCTGGACTTGGCCACTCACACGGACGGGACAACATGTCACAGTAATGGCATAGGAAGACCCGACAAAGACATTGTGCATTTGTTCCCGAAACGTCATTAGGTGATCTGAACCAGGTACCCTCACCCGATTCACTTTCCCTCCCTTTCCTTGGAAACGGGATAGTTATCCTGTACCCTCCCCTGCCATCCCCTATCTTCACCTGGTGAGGCACAGGCCTGCCACACCGACTTTTGTAGTTATCTTCACTATTGATCCCATATTTCTGTCTTTCACCCCCTAGTCTTCAGTCTCCGTTCCTTCTCTATCTATCTCGCGACTAGCGTTTGACCCTTGTCAAAACGACACAAGACCCACACTCAAAAAAAAAAAGAAAAAAATTAACTCTACCCCGCATAACATATATCTCTTTAGACCTTACTCAATTTCTAGCGTCCCCCCCCCCAGCCAGTGAAATCTCTGGAAATTAGGTGGCAGGACTTGCAAGAGTAAATAGTAAATCTCTAAAATACTGGTGTACCTGGTCTGCCTCCATGTGGTATTATGTGGGCAAACATCGGTTTCGTTAGGGACTCAACGGCTAAAAAACCAAATGAACACCGGTACAAAGCATTACACAGCACAAAATCCATACACTTTTAAAACTCAGCCCTGTACAGTGTTCTGTATCACACCACAATGTATACTACGCTGAGGTGGGGGAAACAAATGGTTCTGTTAGATCCTAATACACTATGTTGGACACTATATAGTTAGACATTATACACTATGATCAGGATGTGTTCCAGTGCATCAAGAGTGGATCTTCCCTGCTTAAAGTCGAATTGGTTGTTTGCTGATAGATGTGCAGTGGTATATAGAATGCTTCTGTCCTTTGTCTTAGTAGTTGTTCTAGTGTACTTTGCTGAGGACGGAGAGAAGTGCTATCGGGCGGTAGGATTCCGGTATATGTGGCTGTTTTGATGAATTCTTAAGTACAAATTTAATGCTGGCAATCTTACAGACTGAAGGGAACCAGCCAGAACGGTAGCATTGATTATACAGGTCCAAGAGCAGGTCAGAGGTGAATCGGCCACTTTTTTTATCATTTATAACTCTACCATATCTATTCTTTGGGTTGTCCTGTTTCTTACTGTGTTTTTAGCTCTTTTAAAATTCAAGGTGCGTGAAGGGCTCCTCTATCCGAGGGGTATGGTAGGCCTTGTTGGCTTGCTTGGCATTGCAGTTGTTGTTCACGAGTGTCTTCGCAACTCAGGGATTTAAAGGTGGAATTCAGAATGTTGCTAACAGTATTTTACCAGGTTTTAGTCAACGGGCAGTGACGCCCTCGACGATAACCCTTGGGGGTTATCATCGAGGGCGTCACTACCCCTCCAGGCACTTTGTTCATGGTAATCCGATATATTATGCTCCATGGATCAGACTTGCACCCAGTGGAGGACAAGTGCTCCCATGATAGCTTCTTCCGCTGCCTGATCATCGCGGTGTAGGTGTTTTTGGCTTCCCTGCACTGTTGCCAGAGGAACTCTATCTCAGGAGGAGGTCAGTTCCGCCTAGCCCTCTGGAAGTTGCTGGAAGTTCCGCCTAACCATCTGACTGGCAACGCTTATAATGGTCTGGGTCACTTCACATTGATTAAGGTCTGGGCTCTGATTTAATAATTGGCTGGTTTACAGATGATGTGCCTTGTTAACGATAGCCTCTTTAAATGTATCCAAGTTCGCTTTGTTAACTGCATACCTGTGCAGTTTTTAAATGTTTGTAGGAGCACGGTGGATTATCCTTTGCTTTACAAAAGTTATGGCCCGGTGGTAGGGCGTAGTCCAGTCCTCTTGTACCATCCAGTCTGTTAGGTGAGAGGCAAGTGATCTGGTTGCCATTGTAGCATCCAGAGTGGCTTCTCAGAGAGTCAAACTGACGGGGGTAAGTTGTTCTGTTGGTTCAAAACCGCAAAACCGTTATTGGTTAAAAATTCGTGAATGTGTTGCCCGTTTCTGAACCCTTTTCATTCTGGAGTCTCGCTGTGCCACAGAGGTGAGTGGCAGTTCAGGTCAGTTGAGACAACTATTCTGGCTCGGTATCTCGGTTGGCACTTGTTGCAAATACTGTGTCACAGGGAGAATGTCCTCACCCGGACGACAGTACATGGAAATCATATACAGTTCTCCTAATGATTATATTATGTGTGTGTAGGGGGATTCCCTCATAACACAGCTGTGTAATCTTCTTCACTGTAAAGTTAGGGTTTCTCCCCACTATAGCCGCCGAGAGGGGTCCGTCCATTCACCTGGACGATCTTCATCTTAGTGAGTTTTTATTTTTGTAAATGTAGAAAGAAAAATTTGGACATCCACGGGTGCATACTTTTTTTTTTTTTTTTTATTATTATTTTAGGGTTGCCCGTAATTAAATACATTAACCCATATTTGTGTCTGTAAATTGCGTATGTTCTATGGTTGATTTACCTGTTTTGCTGGACGAAAAAACCCCAGTTACTGGGGAGAAAAACCTTGCCATCTACGCCTGAGACCAACTGACTCAGCCACGGAGTGAAAAAAGCCCATTAAAGTTCCTCGCATCGACGGGATTCGAACCCAGGCCTTTTCCACCCGGTGTGGGGAGGACGGTGACGATACCACTGTGCTACCCGCGCAGACACCACGGGTGCATACTGGAACAACTCTCTGACCTCTGAACACTGATTCTGTAAGAATACTTTCAGTGTAAGAACTCTCTGACTTCATTGTGCGGTTTCCGCCAGATACGCACCTTCCTGTCCTCTCGAAATAACTGGAAATGGGAATCATCGTACCAGATTACCCGTCTTCAATCATCCAAGGTCCAGTGACGATGTTCTTTCGCATACTTGAGACGTAGAGTCTTGAGACTTGATGGTCTTGGTGAAGACATTTCTCCATGATTCTTGGTTCCATCTCGTGATGGGTATTACTACAAAGTACACACGGTGATTATTGTTATGTCTGGTGTTACTGTTAGTAGAGGAATTCTGACTGTTCTATAGCTGTTCAGGATTGCGACATTCTGAGGTTCCTTGTAGGTGTTGGCTGGGAGACATATTGCTGCTAGGCTGTTATGTAGCGTCTTCGGCACCATACCTGTGGTTGACATGATAATCGGGATGGTCGTTTCTTGTTACATATGCCACATCTCTTTGATCTCAAGTCTCAGTTTCATGTGCTCCTTGATTTCCCTCATGAGATTTCTGAAGTTTTCCAGTGTTGGGTACCACTGTGTCAATGAGATAGATAACATTTTTCCTTTTTCCGCAAGGATTATATCGAGTCTGTTTTGCGGGATGGTATTATCCTTTATTATGGCGTGGTCCCAGTACAGCTTGTGGGTTGAGATTCATCGAATTTCCTTGGGTTCGTAATTATATTATGGTGCACATTCTTTGATGAACTGGTGTTTCTTTGCAAGCTTCTGGTGTATTATCCTACTACTTGGTCGAGTGTATTCAGTCTGTGCGATCACTTTCCATCTCCCAGTGATGTGTTCAATCTTTTGTGAAGGCAGGTGGCGTCGGCGACATGTGTCATATGACACTCCGGGTTCCTTGGCGATGCATTTTCTGTAGCTTCTGGTGTTGATTACCTGGTCTTGGATGGTGAGCATGAAACCTTCAGTCTCCGGGAAGAACGTCCCGCTCTTGAGCCATTAATTGGAAGCAATTTTATCTATGTGATCTTGATGGAGGTAATTGTATTGTTTGTCATGGAATGCTTTATTTACCCATTTCCCCCTCTTCCTTGTTCGTGCTATCTGAGTGGGAGGGGAGTCCTCGCTTAGGTTTAGTGGGGTGTACTACTTGTCCATCTTCCTTATGGCATTATTATTATTATTATTCTTGTTACTCTCATATTATTTCACCCTGATTGGGGGGGGATTCCACTCCGTAACAGGTACTACTACCAAGTACAAAGGGTGGTTGTAATGTCTGATGTTACTGTTGGTCGAGGAACTTTCTGACCATCCTACAGGTGTTCAGGGTTGCGAACTTCTGGAGTTCCTTGTTGGTGTTCTCTGGGAGACCTATTGCTGCTAGGCTGCTATGTACAGTCTACGGCACCATACGGGTGGTCAACGCGATGATCGAGATGGTCGTTTCTTTTTGTTCATGCCACATCTCCTTGAGCTCATGTCTCAGGTAAATGTACTTCCTAATTATTTCCTCCTCGGTTTTCTGCACATTGCTAGTGTTGGGCACCATCATGTCAATCATATAGGTAGCCACTCTCATCTTGTCCAGAAGGGTTTTGTCCGGTCTCTTGTGCGGGATGGACTTATTTGTTATTATGATGCATTTCCATTAAACTTGTGGTTTGGGGTCACTAGTACTGTCACTAGTTCGTACTTGGAGCATTGTACATTTTCTTTGGTCAACTGGTATTCTGATGATTTAAAGGATTTAACCTCTCAATTCAATCCTATAGGTATATGCCTACAGGAAGCATTCTTGTCACCCCAAGTTTCGCCGAAAATTTCAAAATACAGACGATATTGGAGGCCAGAGTTTCCTGCCCGAGGAGGTGCAGCAATTCTTGTAAATTCTAACATACCATCAAGACCGATCCAAACAAGAACCACCCTCGAAGCTGTGGAAACTCGGATAGCAGTTGCTATTTCAGTTACCATTGTTTCGATTTACATTCCACCATCTTTATCACTTACCCTTTCAGAACTTGACAAATTCATTACACAACTCCCAACCCCAATTTGTCTCTTTTCGGTGACTTTAATGGACAACATCCATTGTGGGGATCAGCTACAATGGACAGAAGAGGCAAATTGATTGAGAATTTATAAACAATAATGATCTGAATTTATTAAACCCTGGATCTAATAACTACATCCACCAACCTACAGGATCTATTTCTGAAATTGACTTGTCAATCTGCTCGCCATCCATCTTTCCAACCATGACATGGTCTGTATTAACAGGTCCTTTTAACAGTGATCATTTTCGATTATTTGCACCTTACAAATAGGGATAACTCTAAATCCTAATCAAAGATCCACTTTGAAGTTTAAAAAGGCGAACTGGGATCGCTATTCTGCTCAAATATTTCTAAACAGTCTTTATGTTCAAAAAGAATCTGTTGACGATGTAAATACTTACATCACTAATCAGATTCTGATTTCCACTAATTCAAAATCCAAGACATATCGCAATCACCGAAATCACTGGTGGAATGCAGATTGCTTCATTGGCAAACAGGAAAAACACCTAGCTTGGAATAATTTCCGTAAGAATCCCACCATTAACAACCTTATTGTTTATAAAAAGCTTAAAGCAATAGCAAGGCAAATTAGAAGAAAAGCGAAATGTGACTCGTGGATTGCTTTTGCCTCAGCAATCACAAAAGACACAGACACACGACTCACCTGGAAAAGAATATAGGCACTAAATGGGAAATTCGCTCGTCTGTCCTCTCCAATAGTTCACTGGAAAGGGAAACACCTATTTACAGCTGAAGAAGTTGCTAATGCACTTGCAGAATCATTTTTTACGATCTCTGCTTCTGCCTCCCATGCGTCCACTTTTCAGAGCATCAAAGCTCATGCAGAACGACATAAAATCAACTTTTTCACTCACCGCTCGTTCCCGTACAACCAACCTTTACACTCATAGAACTTCAAGAATCGTTAAACAGATCTTCGAATAGTGCCGCAGGCCCAGATGGAGTTCATTACGTTATGCTGAAGCATTTACTTGAATAGGATTTGAGTACTGCGTTAATCTTTTATAACTGAATATTCTCCGAAAATGCCTATCCTTCTTCCTGGCGTCATTCTTTCATTATTGCCTTACCAAAACGAGGAAAAGATCATTCCTGGGTTTAAAATTACAGGCCAATATCTCTTACGAGCTGCATTGGAAAAATTTTCGAAAGGATGATTCTACTAGGCGCATTTACATCCTGGAGTTACAGAATCTCCTTCCAGATCAATATGGCTTTCGGAAGAATAGATCAACGTTGGACATGCTTATCAAAGCCGAATCTCATATTCACAATGCCTTTGTCATGAAACAACATCTAGTCAGGGTCAACCACGATCTTGAAAACGCATTTGACACTACATAGCGTCATCGGATTATTATGGACTTTTACCATCTTGGACTAGGGGGCCATTTGCCGAAAATAATTCAAATTTTCTGGAATTGCGTTCTTTTCAGGTCCGATATAAAAACGTACTCTCTGCATCTCACATTCAGGAAGAAGGAGTCCCGCAGTGATCGATACTTAGTCCAACACTATTTTCAGTCCGAGTTAGCAGCATAACACGAGATATCCCAAAAACTGTTGAAACTCACATGTACGCAGATGACCTTACCATTTCCTATCAGTCTCAAAGTATGAATACCATCGAACGACAGCTCCAATTTGCCATTACCAAAATATAATCTTGCACTTCACAGAATGGCTACCAACTATCAGAAAAGAAATGCACTGTCACTCACTTTTTCAAGAAGCGAGCTCTCCATCCCGATCCGGAACTACAAATAAACAATATTCCAGTCCCGCTGGTACTACCGTTAAATTTCTTGGATTGATATTAGATAGCAAGCTGAACTTCCAAGCTCACATCTCTCATTTAAGAAATACATTTCTAAAACATCTGAATATACTGCGATCAGTCTCGACTATGTCATGGGGCGCTGATCGGTATACTCTACTGCATCTTTATATAACTTTAATCCGTTCACGGCTAGATTATTGTTGTCCAGTCTATGACTCAGCCAGAAGCACTACTTTATAACGTCTAAATATTATCCAGCACAGTGCTAACAGGACTGAGTCGTGAATATGTACATGATCCTCCATCACATCTTCTTAGTAAATTATTACTGCTCCACTATACGCTGCTAAGATCCAGAGTCTTCCATCGCACTCCAGTTAGGAGTATTTTTATAATACTCGGTGGGATTTGTGATATGACAGCAAGTCAAATGAAAACAGACCTGCTTCACTCAGGATTAAAGAGCATTCTCAGAGTTAGAATATAAATTTAACCGATATTTTTCAGGACACAACTGCACCTGTTCCTCCTTGGACATTCGTTTCTGCCTCGTATGATACACATTTTCTGGACTGAGGAAAGAATACTGTAGCTTCCTTTAATATCATGCAGTTGCACTTACCTCACACTACTCTGAACTCCAGTGCCTGTAAAATCTATACTGACGGATCAAAAACAGCCAGTACGGTTGGTGCTGCTGCAGTTTTTCCTTCTCATATGGTTACAGCCTCACTACCATTAGCCTGCAGCGTTTTCATAACCGAATTATGTGCCATCAAATTAGCACTTAGTAAAATTATTGAACTTTCTATCTCACCTGCCTAAATTTACACCGACACTGTCAGTGCTGTGTCTGCTATAAGGAAGAATTTCTCATCTTCTCATCCTACCTTGAAACATTCATTCTCAGCTATTTTCCTGCAGCGTGTCCAATCAGTCAGTCAGTTTTTGCTGGATTCCTGGCTATTCTGGCATTCCGGGAAATGAAAGTGCGAACCGGACCTTGCAGATAAAAATCCTCATCCAGCTGTCCCAGAACATTCTCAGGTTCCTTACACTGATTATAAGCCTGTTATTCGCAAAGCAAGTTACGGCAACTGGTAGCAGACCTGCAAAAATTAACACCAAAAATAAACTTTGCCAGATAAAGCAAGAATCAAAGCTGTGGCACTCAGGCTTTCGACGAAACAGACGAGAGAAAATAATACTGGCAAGGCTCAGAATTGGACACACTCATCATACCCATCTGTTCCTGCTACTGAGAGAAGATCCACCCCAGTGTTCATCCTGTGACAGTCAACTTACTGTTAGGTATTTTCTGATTGATCGCCCCCTTTATTCAACCGTACGTTCAAATACTTTTCAGTCGCTTTCTAGGCTGAACTCATATCCTTGGAAATTATGCAAAGATATAAGAACTTATAATCTTTTTTAAATGTATTGGCCTATACTCGCGTATTTAATTTAAAATCTACATCGGTATATTTTGACTGAATAAACTATGAGCAGACACAATTTGGCCTCAGTAATCCTTGTGTCGTTAAGCCAAATACCACCACCACCACCAACAACAACAACAACAACACAACCACATCTCTTTGATCTCCTGTCTTAGGTTCGTGTATTTCCTAATATTTTCCCCATGGGTTTTTTGCAGGTTTCCAGTGTTCGGTACCGCTATGTCAAACATAGGTAGCCTTTTCCTTCTGGTTCACAAGGGTTATGTCGGTCTGTTGTGTGGGATTGTTCTATCTGTTATTACGGCGCGGTCCCAGTACGGCTTGTGGATTCAGGTCTCTAGTACTGTCTGGGGTTCGTACTTTTAGTACCGTACACTTTCTTCGACCAACTGGCATTTCCTTGCTAGCTTCTGGTGTATTATCCTGGCTACCTGGTCGTGTCTATGTGTGTACTCAGTCTGGGTGATCACCTTGCATCCCGCGGTGATGTGTTGGATCGTTTCTGAGGCCAAGTGGCATCTTCCAGATGTGTGATCAGACAGTGCGGGCTCTTTGGCGATGTATTTTCTATAGTTTCTGATGTTGATTACCTGGTCTAGGATGGCGAATCCTTCATTCTTGAGGAAGAGCGTCCCACTCGTGAGCCATGCATTGGAATTAATTTTCTCTATGTGATCTTAATGGACATCATTGTAGTGTTTGCCATGGAGTGCTGATCTTTCTAGCTTCCGTTGTGCCTACTGGCTGGGAGGGGACTCCTCACTTAGGTTGAGTAGGGTATACCGCTTCTCTCTCTACCTTTTGGACTGGTGGAGAGCTGTTGTGTGTTTCTGGAAGTAATCCTTCAGGTTAATTATCGCTGTCTTCTGTTGCTCAACGAGGTCTATCAGGCCCCTTCCTCCTTCTTTCCGGGTAATTGTCAGTCTCTCCACAGCAGATTTCGGGTTGTGTTGGCGGCTGTTGGTCATCATTTTCCTTATCTTTTTCATGATATCCTCCAGCTCGGTGTTAGTCTAATCTATAACCACAAAGGAGTATGTTAGCACAAGGACTACATAGGTGTTTATGGCTGAAACTGTGTTCCCTCCGTTCAACTTTGCTTTCAGCAGGCTTCTGAGTCTCTGATGATATTTTTCGGTCAGGCAGGCCTTGATATCCTTTTACTGTAACTGTTGAGCCTGCATCATCAGCAACTATTTGTAGTCCTCTCCCTCTGCCATGGCTTCGATCTCTTTATCAGTCTGCAGCTGGTAGTGTAGGTTGACTATTTTTCCCTGGTGCAATCCGTAGGTCTTGCATTTGTCTAGACAAAATTCCATCCAAATATTATTGCTGAATTCTTCAGTGATCTGAAGTAGTTGCTGGAGCTGCTCCTCGGTTCCCGCATAAAGCTTGATGTCATCCATTTACATCAGGTGGTCACCCACCTGATGTAAATGGATGACATCAAGGCCTCACAGCCTACTTGTGTAGGCTGTGAGAGTGTACAGGTTCTTCCTTCCTTCTTTGAGCTAAAGTTGAGCATGGTGGATAGCGGGTTAAGTGCTAGACAGAACCATAATGGGCTCAGGGCATCTCCCTGAAAGATTCCTCTCCTGATGGAGAGGCATCAGAAAAATTGGCCTTTTTGTGATGTTTTCGATCATAATGGAGATAATCCATTTCGCCATCGTTTCTCCTAGGAATTTTGTCACTATCGGATTGACTTTGTAGATGTTCAGCGCCTATATTAGCCAGCTATGAGGTACGGAGTCGAAGGCCTTGCAGTATTCGATGTAGGCTGTGTACATGTTTCGGCACTTCTTGTAGTCTTGCTCCATAACCGTGGCATCTATGGTTAATTGCACCTTGCATCCTTTGTTCAGCCGCTTGCACCCTTTGTGCTGTTCGGCTGTTACGTCCTGGCTCTTGAAGTGGGTTGCTATGCTGCTATCTTCTCAGTTATGCAGCTCGTCAGGGTCTTGTACATTGTTGGGAGGCAGGTGACTGCCCTGTATTTCGCCGGGTTTCTTGTATCTTCGTCTTTACGCTTCAAATATGTGATTCCTTGAGTGAGAAACTTCGGGATTGTCTCTGGATGTCTTATCATTCGGGTGAACTGCTCTGCCAGGTGCTTGTGTGTGCAAGTGAGCTTCTTGTACCAGTAGTTGTAGACGTCATCTATTCCTGGAGTTCGCCACTTGTGAGAGTTCTTGATCGTCTGTTTTACTTCTTCTTTCCGAATCTCGTACTCTCTCATTTCTTGCACGTGCTTTGTTTTCTTCCGTTCTATTTCTATCCAGGGGGTTCGGCTGTTATGTCTTACTTCCCTGCTCCATATATTTCCCCAGAACTCCTCAGTCGTCTTCTGCTCGGGGTGGTCTGTTCCCTTCTTTCCCGTCTTCTCCGAGACTCTGTTAGAAGCCTCTTTGGTCCCCATCGAAGAATCGGTTATTTATTTTCCTCTGGGAGCTCGCTTTGTAGGGGCGTAGTCACTTCCTTAGTGAAAGGCGATTCTGCTTGAATGTGTCCAATTATTCCCCTATTCTTTGTTTTTTTTGTCTAATGTTTGCTGTGATTCTGTCTCTCTTGAGGATGATCTTCACTTTTCCAATTAATTTTTACTCCTATTTCCCTGTTGGTACTGGGTCAATTGGCCTTTCTTTACTCTTAATCCTTCTACCTTCTGCTGAAGTATTCTTTTCCAAGCTGGCGGTTCCTTCTGTTTTCGGTTCTTCTGCTGCTGATCTCTCGTTTCTCTTCCATTACTCCAGTGTTGCACCACTGTTGTCGAGGTAATGCGGTATTACTTGCTGATTGAGGTGGCCGATCCAGCATTCAGGGAAAGTTCGATTTAGATATTGTATTACGAGACGTGTATAACGTGCAGGAGCTCCATCATGCTGAAAGTACATAAAGATCGTTGTGGCCAAGTGAACATCCTCCAATAGTAGTGGAAGTTCGTTTTGCAGAAATTATAGGTAAATGCGTTCTGTAAGACGATTTTGTAACACAACAGGCCCAATCAACTGATTGTCGACTATACCGCACCACAGTGAAGCGATGTTGAAAATTTGTTTCTACATTGGCATGTGGATTTTCGTCCTGTTAGAGTTACAGGTGTTTGATACCGTCACTGGTGAAAGTAGCTTCATCGCTAAACAGTATTAATGGAATTAATCGGCAATTAGCATTTACCCCACGACAAAATTCCAGTCCCTGGGCGTTGTCTACTAGTTGAAGGTGTTTCACCCCCTGTATGTGAAATGGATACAAGCCGTGATCACGTAATGTTCGCCATACGCGTAGAAATTTTTCGTGTGCTAATAGTAGGACTATGTTCTACTTACTGAAAAATGTGTTCTATTTATCCACATTTTTCTCATTTGCACGTTCAGAAGAAATATGAGCGCTGGGAACTGTGCACAGTCTCACGCAGTTTGGCGTAAATGCTCTTGAATTCGGTATTCTGCGGTTAGGAAACTGTCGACGGTATTCTCTTCAAGCAGCAGTAGCACTTCCCCCACAAAAACCGTAGACAAACACCATATCGGCATATCCAGCATGAGTGAAGGTGTGTGGAATTCTTACCAACACTTCTAAAACCAATAAGCTTCAGGTTATAACTGCTTTTTGGTCATATCTGATCCAGGGAGCTGTGCAAGCTGGTTTCAAACAGCTGTATGTCCACATTCATTGAGAATTAGACGAATATTTATATGAACTTTTTTACTCAGAATAATCGATATTATAACCTCCCAAAATATTTACTATTCCTCCTGAATCATTCTGTATATTAATATATAAATATAGTTTACATTATTAATATATTTAGATATATTAATAATATATCTAAATTAATATATCTAAATTATTTAGATATATTAATAATATATCTAAATGCAGTCATATCAGATAACTTTTGCAGTTCTAATTTGTTACAGAGAAATTGAAATGAGAATGATCCTTAAAACGTTTCCAGGGCATAGACCTTTTTTGTAGATAAATTAAATAATTTTAATTTCCCATTAACAGTGTATATTTAAAAATCCTTGGAATAATCTTACTCTTTTAGTTTTGCGAAAAAAACTACATAAGTGCATGTAATATTTCTTTGTATTGGACAAATAGTTATCTGTTTCGGGTATTACATATGACAGAGAACGGTATGTATTAAGTAAAGCTTTACAGAGAAACTATGATAAAATTTAGGCTCAGTTATGCATTGAAACGGATATTCGAATATAAATATAAAATTTAAAGTTGTGGTCAATTAGCGACGTCCTATTTCTCTAAAATGAAATATGAAAAGAATAAGTATGCATGTGATATGATACAGCTACGTAATATTCGATGCATGATTTATCATTGAATTCATACAATATCCCCAGCTATCGAAATGGGGGATGTAGCAGCTGCAAAACACTATTTCAAAAACCCATTCAAGTCGTTTTCCAGCCACACCTTTGTTAGTCATGTTTTAATTTGCATTCTTTTGCTGTACACTCAACAAATATTTTACTTCTGTTCGTTCTGGTATCATTCATGATATAACGTGATAAATTAACCCCTAATCTTTACATGCAGAATAACAGGAACCATATGACTTTGTGTTTCTGTCTTCCCCCACTAGAAAATCAATTTATGTTAGGGCATAAAATGAAACAAGGCCATACCATTACTCAGTTATTATAATAATGTTTTCCCATCTATAGGTTTCAAAGTTCGCGGTCTAAGATGACAATTTCCTTGTATACAGAACAATGTGATTCATGTTAAAATTTTTTTTTGTTTGGTATTCCTGAATTGTTTGCAATTAAATAATACTGGATCGAGATGTTCCACGATGTTCCTACACAATCAGTTGTGCAGACATCGGCAGAGTTTGACTGCCATTGAAGAATGGGACTTTACCAAAATACTCGTCTTACAGATCAACCCAATAGCAGACGTGTAATACTGAGTGTTTTCTGTTTTAAAAATTCCACAGTAATTCAGGAAGAGTGGAACCAAAAGTAGGTGTGCATAATGAGAAATTATGGACTGTATGAGTGTCCATTTAAGCGCAGATCGATAGGAGTTGGGGACCACCTGTATATAAATAGATGGCGTTCACTCACGTAGGTAACTATGTGAGAGAACGCCATCTATTTTCTGTGAGAGAATTACTGTTAATCAGACTTTAGTCAGTTCTTTTAAAACTATTATTTGTTCCGATAAATCTCACTTTTAGCCTAGTGTAAAAAAATAACAAGAATCACCCATTGTTATTAGCAAGATTTACAGTGAGGTAAATCTTATTTTCTTAATTAAAAAAATAATAATAATATTGTAATATATATTTTTAAACCAAGAGCAGTTGGTAGACGAAACGTATAAACTACACACACAAAGAGGCAGAGGGTAAATTTCGAAAGAAATATTTCCAACGTGTAGCTCCAATTACTGGCATCCTGTTTCGGAGGAAAATAAGAATTATACACAACTGTGGTTACGTGTGTTGTGAACAAATAAGAGATCATTTCTGCCTTATTATTATGAAATTCAGCATGCAATCTGTTCGTTATCGATTGTAAATCTTTCGTTACTCACTGTCGATGTAATAAAAGTTTGTTTTATCTTATGTATTTTCGGAAAAAAACTTACAGTTTCTCTAGATAAGAAAATCGTTGGTTGAAAAAAAAATCTCCGTCCAGTTTCTGTTAAATTTACTTGGCTTAATACAGTCTGAAAAATTTCTTCGACTGATATTTGTAGCTGGGAGCATGATACAGCTGAAGCCTCTTCCCAAACTGGATACCTTGTGTATTATAAAGATGCAGTATTCTTTTCCTGTGGACGATGAAACATGCAAATTGCTTTTTTTTTCCATTTTCACGTTGGTAATAATCGTACCTAATATATTGACAAGACGATTGTCTTGTCAATATATTTATTTACAGTACACTCCTGTGCTTAAAGAAGAATAAAGATTCCTTTTGATTTCTATAATGCCAACTCTTATACTACATGAATATTAAGATAACTATTAACAAAATCACTATATATTAGAACAGCGTTTCTGGAACATTGCTGGAACCCATCCTCCGACCATGCAAAGGCTGTCTTTTTTAAGGACCAAAAGAAAAAGAATAAACCTAATTACTATTAGGCAAAAAATTGGCACCTCCGTAGCGAGGTGGGCAGGAGCAGTAGTGCATAGCACACGCTTCTTGATTAGACCGGGGTTCGAGCCCGTACCCACCAAATACGGAGGATGCGGTAGATCAGGGAATGACCACCGCATATTCCCAGCCCGGATAAAGGGTGAGGGTTGGAGTCAGGAAGGGCATTCGTAAAAAAAAAATTGCATGCCAAAACAATAAACACGCTGCCCCCATATAATAATGGGAAAAGGCGAGGACAAAAAAAAAAACTATTATGCAAAAAATTAATATTACATACCGGTATACAAAACTTCTAATGGATAAGTGCATTCTACAATTTATTCATAGTGCATTTCATAATATTTATTATATTATACATTATTACTTTTACATATTGTTTTACATTTCAATCACTTGAGATTAAAGTTAATCAGAATTTTTTACTAGTCACCTTTTGCTGCTAAATATCTCAATTCCGACTGAATGTTCTGGCAAGACGTGCTGTCAACAGAACGTTCAGTCGGTATTGAGACAAGTGGCAGAAAATATGTAAAAACTAATAATGCATAATATCCTATGCATAAATTGTATGTAGATGCTTTGGAGGGTACCAGAGTTCGGATAACCACCGTCCTCACAAAAACAGGTGGAAAAGACGTGAATTCGAATCCCGTCAATGACTCCTGGAATTTCACAGGCCTTTTTCACAAATTGCCGGAGTTAGTCTCATACAAAGGTACATGGTTTTCCTCCTGGAAACTCAGGTTTTTCGTCCAGCAAGAAGCAAATCAACCACAGAACACATGTAATTTACGGAGGTAAAATATATCTGACTTGTCTCCGCTGGGTTCTCCTGAGCTTCATGGAAGAAAACAAAACAAAACAAAAAAAAATGTAGGCGGGAGGGAGTACAGAATATACTCAAGAGTGGAGGGTATAGAAATATGAAGGATGTCGGCAAAGGCATCCTCCATTTAATCAATGGAGCAATAAGCGCCATCAGGCGAAATGGAGACCGTGCAGAGGAGGATAGATAAGACACAGAGTAAGAGAACTGCGTGTAAGTCGCCATTAGCGATTCAGGTAGCCCGAGGGCCACTGATTACAACCCAGGTTAAGTCCGGTTGGCCAGTTAGCTTAAGAAAGCTGAGGTCACCGATCAGTTGTTAGGAGAGTTCCTATTCTGCTTTGGCAATAGGGTGTTCCGTCTGGTGAAACGTGTGCTTGGGTAAACTTAGTTAGTAGTAGTAGATTTCTTCAGTGATGTATAAGTGTTCATTTTCTTGACGGATGTCTTGTATAAATGTAGACAGGATGCTGTGGATGTCCACAAAACGTTGGCAGGTATATACAAGATATTTAAACTCTTCTTTTTTCAACTTACGCACAGTACGTGTTGTCTATGATTCCATGTAAGTTAAATTGTAGTTTATTGATTTCTCCTGGAGTTAGGCAGGTGGGGAAAAGGAATTGGGAGAACCAATTTGGATATTTTGGAAACAGCATCCTAGTATATTGCAGCCCATCTGTCCTTCCTTCTACTTCTAGGTGTGAAGTAGAAGGGTGGCAATTTTTTCTTTTCCTGCCTAATTTCGTTCAGGTTATCGATAAAGTGTCCGAAGATAGTTGGTGGTATGCCCCTTGATAGACAGCAGTTCTGACAACTGTGGAGTGATTTCCAGTATCTAATCTCCTATACATTATACGTTAGTTTGGAGTTGCCGTTTTCAGTCCATTTTTTCAGAAAACTACCTACATAGCTATTGTAAATAAAAAATTTACAAAAATGACCAATAACCGTTCAATGTACCTGAATATAATACATTTTACCTGGGCTATGGTAACAAATTAATTTAGATACTATGAAAAACGGCAAAACCATTTTATAAAGTTGTGTTTCATTTTGTGCCGAGCCATCTTTGCTTGTAAGATAGCAAAAATTCTTTCTTCTAATCTACTGATATAAATTATTCTTTATTCTTCGAGCAAAACATTTTAATTAGGTAAATGATATTTTCAATGGATCTGCATCACACACCTTTCCACTACATCTCGCTAGTGTTCTCTTGGATTGGAGATTTTTGCTAGGTCATTCTATCGGTGTCACGTTCTTTTGCCCAAAACGTTCAGTCGTTTATTGAGTTTTAAAGTGGGGTTGTTCTCGTGAGAAACATGAGGCCTAACCCCATAAAATTGCAGTTCTTACAAAACGGTTTTTGCGTTTTCGGTCCATCCTAGGAAGGTTATATGGACATATGGTCCATGGAATGTAAGGACATTGGTTAAAATTAGCGAACGCAGTGGTTATAACCAACGTATTCAACGCAGCAGATGGAAAAAAACCACTTTGAATCGCATCACTGAAAAGACGAACATTTTTGGGCATTGCCAAGCGAAACAGACATCTAACTGCAGTGTTGGACGTAGACTTTTCGCAGACATAATAAGAAAAAAAAAATTGCTATTCTTTTTTTAATCCCAACTGCGCCACTGGATTTACTAAATATCTGAACAGTTAAACTAATACGCGGGGAACTCAAGTACCGTAGTGGAACACGGTATAATCACCGTCTGGAAAAGAATTTGTGTTCGAATTCTATGAAGGACGGAAATAATTTTTATAGGCCTTTTTCAGAACTTGGTCTCAGGATAGTGCACCATGTTTTTTTGCATGGCAATTCCCGTTTTTCGTTCATGAAACAGCAAATCGACTGCAGATTACCTGAAATTTACTGATTTTCAGACATGGCACAATATGGTCTAATTTGCTGATGCGCCCAAAATCTTTGCTACAACAACAACAAAAACAACAGAGAACCACACATTTTTCATTAAGTAACTGGAAAAATAGGTTAGAAGGAGTCATATAACTGGATACTGAAGAAACGCACTCCTGTGTTAGTATTTTTAATAATGCGACATAATACAAAATAATTAGAGTAAGAATTTAAATTTAATTTTTCTTGAAGTTCTTGGTTTTATAAATTAATCACTATTTCCCAGCCCCCCGATAACTCGATAAACGCTTTATAAACGAAAGTAACCAATATATATTTTTTTTCATAACCTATTTCTCAGTAAGAAAAAGATTACAGAAAATTAGCTGTGAAATATATCATTATTTTTTTAATAAGTTTAATTGAAGTATCATGATTATATCCATGCTCGAGCCGCGCGCGCGCGCACACACACACACACACACACACGGGTCAAGATGGAATATCTGGCTAAAGCACTTCAATTGCAGAATGAGATGATTTTGTTTCTTCAAAAAATAAACACAAAAAATAATACAATTGTTCAATTCTTCTAAGTATATTATTATAATAACGAAATCCACACAATATCTGTTATTAATCTTGCATTCTGCTTTGTGGATGTGTATATTTATTTGAATACAGTGCCATTACCATTGATTGAATTATGCGAAATACAAAAGGTTTTATTTCATTATTCAATGCACGTCGTATTAATTAAAGGTATTGCCAATGCATTAAAAAACAGCATTGCCAATACAGCGCAATAGGTCAATATGCTTTCATGTAATATATTTAATACACGAAAATGAGTCAAGGTCTGTCTCTGGTTAATTCGTCATTCATACTGATACGCATGCGAAAAAACCTATGTCGTGCAAAATCTTCATTGGCTGCTAGATTATTCACATTGATATAAAAACGCCATTTCAGACTCCATGAAAAGAATCCAGGGAGCTCTTGGAAATCATTTAAATTCTTTGACTCGAAGATAATTTCCGAACGATCCACCATGAAAGGAATCATAGGTTTAGCTGTTTTGATAGTGTTCTACGCTCTGATATATCAATGCGCAGGTAAGTCAAACTTCTTTGGAAGTAACCAGTGTTTCAGGATAATCAGTGAATTTGTTATTTATTATGTGATTTTGTCGATATTTATTATGTGATTTTGTCGATATTTATTATGTGATTTTGTCCTGTGCTAATATCACAAAACAGAATTCATTGCAGTTAACTATACGTTTGTTTTATTATTATTCATTGTAGGTGAGGATCCTCTCACTGTTCAATCATGTTCCCATCAACACTGCCCTGAGAATCCGGGTTGTTCCCCTGGTCATCCTCCTTGCAAAGTTAAATCCGGAAAAGAATACTGCATTCTCATTACTGGGAGTAAGAAATTTGTAATTTTATTCATAAAGAAAAATGACTGATCTTAATTTTGATAATTCCTTTCTTAAAATAATTAATAATTACTTACTTCAGACCGCTTTGATATCATTGTATATATCTCCTATACGAGTATATTTAAATACTTCATTTAGCAAGATAGAGGTTTAAACGCTCAGAGAAATGCATAGGGAATTTTATCCGTCCGTTAATTTATACACTTCACGATAAAATTAACAGAACACGTAGAAAATGTATTGTAATTCTATCAGCTTGCGACAACCGAGACAAAATTTGGTATGTTGGTGTACCGTAGAATAACAGTCAAATTAAGAGACAACGATAAACTTCGGAAAGGTTTAAAGGATATTTATAGGGATTTTATAATAATTACCAAAAACGTCACATTACAAAAGTCGATGGAAGCTGCTCAAAAATATGCTAACATGATATCAGGACGGCGTATGATCTCTCTCCAACGGCTAAACTGGCCTGTCACCTGGAACAAGCTTGATATAAGAGTGTCTACAAGATTATAGGGCAACAAATGACATTCTTCCACCAGCGCAGGAATTCAACGTTGACTGGTCACCAAATGACCGCGTAATTGGCTTTTGGCGTACAATGCGATGCTCAAGGGTATCCCAACCATGTTCAACCGGATTTAAACCTGTTGATCGTGCTGGCCACGGCAGTCGTTGGATATCTTCAGTTTCAATATATTTCTCCACCACATAACTTTCTGTATAGTTGCGTGCATAAAAAGAAAATCTGGACTAACCGCACTCCTAAAAAGTCGCAGATATATTTCGAGGATTCGTTATCGGTACCTTTGCGCAGTTACCGTACCCATATCAAAAACATGAAGAGGAGGGTGCTGCTATTGACCTTTATTCTGCCCCATGCGAGAACGCCGCCTCCTCCACCCTTTCTCTGTTGTTGAAGGGATTTTACGACATTCCCCTTTGTCGCAGAGAACAGATCTGTACCGTATTTGTCAGGGCTCCAAGTCACATGTATTCTCTGACACCAGTTTCGACGAGTTCCGCGGTGGATTGAAGTTAATGGGATACAAACCAGTGACTTCCCTGCGTAGAGTCCACTTGAATTGAGCCTTCTTAATACGGTCCGTTGGAAGCGTTTTAACCTGTGGCCGTAGAAACCTGAAGACACAGTTGATGACAGGACATCATAGAGTTCTGCCTTGCTGTTAGAACCTGACAGCAGTCTGTTCTGGTTTCGTATTCCTGTGGCGACCATTTTCCAGCTCTTGTTATAATGGTTCCCCTCACCCGGAAATGCTTTCATTGTGCCGAGAGGATACTGAGTTACACATTATGCCAAAGTAGCACTTCCCCTGAGGAAGCCGTGCTTTTAGTTGTCCAACGGCCCACCATTTCACAGGATCATGTAAACGACGATGACTTGCCATCGTGTGTACTGGAGATGGGGATATCGCACTGGGTAAGCCAAAAGACGGCAATGAAGTGATGTGATAGCAACCCATTTTTATAGGCATGAATAATTTGCATAATGTAAGGCTCTGTTAGGTGGTAGATCGATTTATATTGTATACTCGCAATTTGCATCCTAGATGCATATTATATCAAATATTCTCATTAGGCAACACTGTTCACAATAAAATATTCATGAAAAACATTGTGTTCTGTTAATTTTGTCGAGTAATATATTTAGAAAATCTATGCACAACGGGTATAGGGACGCAGCGGTTTTCGATTTTATTTATTTGTACACGTAAGTTTTTTTTTTTCTCCTTACATTTGTTAAATTACATATATTAATCATTCTGAAAAAACTAAATTTCAAACACTGTTCTTTGAACTTTGTCATCCTTAAACAAGTAGAATTCATTTCAACGTGTTCACCTGCAAATGCTTTTATTTTATTTATTTATTTTTTTTTTATTATTATTACATACAAAACAGGGCGGCACCTCTAACTTTAATCGGTCTATAATTACAAAATTTGTCTTTAGCTTCCGTTTTTTGAATAGGGAAGATAGAACAAGATTGGATTTCATAGTGATATCTCATGAAACGGATAGGTTACAAAAAGTGTAAAACTTTAGGCATTAAAACGTCGAGACTTTTTCGAAAATGTATGTGGAATTTGATCTGGTTCTTTAGAATATTCTTTGCTTTTTTTTTTTTTTATTAATCTTTATATCTCGTAAATCCTCGTATTTGAAAACGTTTTGCTGCAAGGGAAATGTAAAACAGCACATTCTGGTTACAGGTAATGGGAAGCCATTTAAATTATTTCGCAAGAGTATTTGATGGATCTCTTATATACTCACCGTTCAAGTGTATTGATCAAATAACTCAGGTCTTAGTTGATCTCAACGAGGTGATCATAAACCAAAATGGTTTGATATCATTATGAGATTTTATCCTGTTGAGAAGTGAATTTTTATACTTCTCATTCAAAATAGTTTTACATTATTTCTTTGTTTCTGGTTAAGCTAAAGTCATTATATACAAGCGAAGATTTTGTTTTGATAAATTTGGAATGAAGTTTGCCTAGACATTTTGCCAACAAGAAGATCAGTTCATAATCAAACCAACATGGGAATTTAATATTCCTTTTATACTGATATGGAACTTTCTCACAAATTATTGTCATTAAGTCATTGAAGAAGGCATCTATCGATGCACTGACATTTTCAAAAGCAGGTTGTTCTATTAGAGTAAATTTATTCGAATCTCAACTGAGTAGCTGATCTCAGCGAGCTTTCTTGATGTAGTTTTTGACGTTCGTCGCTGCGAAACGATTTCAAATAATTTAGATAAAGCGTAACAGCTTTGTGATCGGAAGGAAGCAAATTATTAACTACTTTCGGAGAAATTATTTAATTTGAAAAGACGATGTCAAGGGTCTATTAGAAGGGATATGCATGGACGGTTCAGATTATCTATCGCAATCTGGCGAGATATCGTCAAACAAATCTTATAAACAACAAACCAATGAGTTCAATATCGTAATTGTTCATAGGTGTTCTTTATCTTCCACCACAATTATGAGCAATAAGAGATTGCGGGAATTTTTGACTAGAAGAAATAAACCTGTTAAGAGTAGAAAAATATCCCGATCTAATTACTTTAATGTCTTTGTGGTATAGAAAGAAGAATCCACTGCCTCTACAGCTCCTGACCCGTCTAATGATTGTAACGTGGAACCTTGGTAAATGTGTTCGCTTAGCCATGTTTCTGTAAACGCTATGGTATTGTAATCTTCAAGAAGTTGCATGTCAACAGCGATCCTTATATTGCAAACAATATTTTGAGCATTTTGTTAATAAATATAGAGGCTTGTATCAGGAGATTGATCAACTGAAACTTGATTATTACTCAAACATGACTTTACTAGTTTTCTTATTACGAATGAGATTTGGATCGAACGAATGGATTAACGTCCCTTCAGGCCCCTGTGTTAGACCGATAACTATATGCACATCTCTGGGTTCACAGGTTATACAGAAAACAGTGCAATATGATTATTTAAATTTAAGCTTTCGGATATTAACCAAGGTATTTAAAACATCCCCAAAGTTGTTAAGGATATTACCTTGTGTAGTGTCTTGTGATAATCTCGAAACGAAGAATTTCTGTTTAATTGTAGCCGTGCATAAGTTGTATTTATAACTTCTACTTTTTAAAAAGGTGTTGATAATTTATAGTTTTTTTAAATATAAATATTCAGTGCATTCCAGTTTTTTTAAATATTCAGTAAATTCCAGTTTTTTTAAATTCAGCGAATTCAGTAAATTCCAGTTTTTCAGTAGAGTATTTGTTTTGTCCGCTAGAGAATGAGATGGAGAGCGTTTCCTATCTAATGCAATGGGTGTTTTACTTTGCAACTGAAGAGTATCGATTGTGTAGTTCTATTATAATCTGTAAATTTCATTATAGGATCAGGGAACACTATGATTAAAGAGGCCTGTGCGCTCTAGATTCATTATAAAACTAAAATTCACTCTGTGTTATAGTAATTTTAGTTTCATCGGTGGACCTTGTCCAATAATGAATCTAATTGCTTATAAGCAATAAGGTAATCAGTAACTGTTCTGACCGTGTGGGCGTCCCTGAGTATAAACAGAAAATGTATTTTGATTTACTTCTAGTTCCACTTTTTCAATCGATCTGTTTGTAAAATCGCTTATATCAGATGCATGGGTAAGTTCTAGATCTATTTGTTTCACAACGGTAGTGAAGTCGAGATTCATCAGTTCAGCTATCTCCATCGGTCTGTCTGGACAAGCAGGTAAAATAGGTGAATGCATTAATACTGCATCCATACATTTGGTAACAGTGGGTAGGTCGGTGTTCTTCATTTCAGCTTTTTTCTCCGTTTTATCTGAACGATCATGTAGTTGTTTTATATTAATTCGTGGGCCTTCGTTTGATACAGGGCTTCATGTCAGGAATGAGAGCGATCATAAGGATTGTTGTCTCCAGTAGGAACAGTAGAAACGATAGCTTTTAGGGGAAGGGTTTTTAGGTGATAACCACATCTTGAATGCCTTAAAGTTTTGTTCATCTCTTAAATGTTGTATTAAAATTGGATGAACAATTTTGATTTCGTTTAGGCCATTCGGGATAACTTAAACTCAGATTATAGGACTGTCTGGATGGCACCAAGGTATGGATGAAATAGAGGAGATATCAGATCAATTTTTATTTTTCGTTGAATCCATCGATAACTTTCTTAAAACTTGTATATTTCTTAGTACTGAGTTTGTTTGTATTAATGATTTTAATATGCCTTGATTTGTATTATTGCATTCACTAATTTATAATCTGTTCCGTCAATTCTAGCTTCATTGGTTGCTGGTTATTAAGAATTTTATCAAAAGTGTTCCGATGGTATTTCGCATTTTCAGACAATTCTTCCAATTATGATTACATGTGTAAAGTAGAGACAGTATTTTTCTTCGTTGTTTTCATACAGCATCCTAAAATGCTTGAATTCAATTAAAATAGAATCCATCAACGATTGATGAAATTAATTTATTAATAATTAATAATTAATTTATCCTCGTAGCTATCATCTAACTTTAAGAATTTTGGATTAAGAATAATATTATCTAGATAGTCGTTTGTATCTGAGGGTTTCCAAAGAACGAGGGGTCTACTGAAATGTTTTCCATCAATGTGGTGGAGAGAGAGAGAGAGGTAAGATTTTGATTCCTGCTTGCTTTGCAACGAAACATTTTGTGTGAGGCTTGATTTTTAATTCGCATATGTCACATCCCTAAACTGGAGGCAAAATGTTTCCTTTAGACAGAACATCTAAGGTGATCGTAGGCTTGTATATGACAAGATTAAAATGATTTTATATCCTTCATTTTCGCAAACTCTTAACTTCAGAAACAATAGATGTCAAGATATTGTTATAGATATTTTAACAAGAGAAATAAAAAGAGAATTTTAAATATTTTTAAAAGAGAATTACATCGCAGAATTACATTGTACAATGTAATTCTCTTTTTAAAAACTTCCGACGTTCTGAGGATGACAATAGATTTAATTTTTTTGGAAATAATCTAAACTTCTTTAAGAATACTGAAGGAAAAATTCATTTTACACACATTTTCTTGAAGAATGCAACTCATCGTTTTGTAAAATTCCTTAAGAAATTTAAGTTATAACTTTAATTATGTTTCCTTTTGTATTCCAGTCGTGAACAGAGTACTTGGAGTTATATTAAGTATCTTAGGAACTGTTCAAGCGTGCCCAACTAGTGGTGGATCATGTACCGACTGTCAAGTAAAAAATATTACGTGTAATGGAGAGCCGTGTGAAGGGTTAGACTTAGTTATCAACTTAGATTTAAAAGTGCTTATTTGTTACGAACTCCCTGCTGGACTTGAGGTAAGCATTAGATTGTACTTTTAATCATGTGCTTTCTGTAAGAACAATTTAGCTTACGATACTCTTCTTCCAACTTTAACACAAATTAGAACTATGCTTTTGATTAAAATTTTATATGAAACTTTGAAATTGTCTCTGACATCGACTGAGATATTCCCATATTTGGGAAGTTAAAAAGTATGTATTTTCGGAAAAAAGCAAAATTACAGCTTTTATTTTGGAAGGCTCGGTGCATCCTTTAACGTATGAAGCTGTCCACAGTCGCGTCATTCCTAATCGTGAATGAACCCATATGATATGAAATATTATATACAAAAATAATAATAAAGAGGCGCGGTAGCCGAGTGGGTACAACGTTATCTCAACAATTGGAAGACCTGATTTCGAGTCCCTTCTTGGCAAGAAACAATATCGCGAAAGTTGCACAATTGGACTTCTCTCCCCAAGGTTGAAGTGAGGGTTGAGGAGAGAAGGTTGCGCGATCTCGTTCTGCTACAAATAACTAAAAGCATCATTGAACTCAAGCCGCAGTTTAATAGGTCCAACTCCAGAACAGGAATTAAGAAGTGGAATAGAATCATTGACCCAACTGAATTGAGTGTGGCTTAGGTTAAAGTCACTCTGCTTTAGGTTCAAAATCTGTTCGAAAAGTCGGCAATTGAATCCGAGCGAAAAGTGGGAGACTATTGTCATTTCATATGGCTACCACAAATAAAGGGCAAAACCATCCAGACCAACCAAATGCAGCTTTTTCGACTACAAGTGCACTAATCGCCATCCATAGGAAAGGTATGCCAACGCATGAAGTGTATGCGTTATTGACGGGATTCGAACCCAAGGAACGACGTTAACGATATCCCTGCTCTAACGCGTTCACATAAAATGGTAAGTACCAAAGTGCACAACAAGTGGTCTCTATGATTCTCAAGAGTCCATATGACACAACTGTTGGGAATCTGACCAGAAAAGCTGTTCAAAAGTTGATTAGAGGTCCAACTCCAGAATCGGGCCATCGCCATGAATATTCTAATAAGGACCTATATGTCCACTCTAAACTGGTGTTCAGTACATTCAGAAAATAAAGCTCTACGTGGAAACCGGTAAGCAACACAACCAGCTACTCCGGTTAAACCAAATATTCAACACTGACCACGAGATGGAATTCTGACAAGGCAAATGCAAAATTCCATGGATTGCATCTGAGAAAAGGAATTAAATTTAAGAGATGACGACTAACAAACAGATAGAAGCAATGATAGAGAGCAATTATATAACAGCAAGTATATACCTGGGGATGATACAAGCTGAACATCTAACAAGATTTTAATAAATAAGAAATGAAAACAAAGTTAAACGGAGGGAACAGAGTCAAAGCCATAAAAGCGTGCACCATACGAGTACTAATGTACTCCTTTGGGATTAGAGATTTGACTACCAGCCAGCTGGTATAGACCATGAGAAAAAGCAGATAATAATGATAGACATCTGCCATCAACATCCGATATCGGCCGTCGAGGGAATAACAATAGGCCGGGAAAACAGGAGAATTTGGTTTACCAGACCTCATTGAATAAATGAGTAAACCAATTAAAAACCTAAACGAATACTTGCAGCAAAACACATCGACAATCAACCAAGCCACAAGGAAGACCAATAAACGACACACTCCTCTTACCCTCAACGATGAGACAGCACCCAATTAGACGGAAGAAGTTGCAATATCCAATTAGACGGAAGAAGTTGCAGAAAAATATCCAGTTAAAACTGTCAGCCTCAACTACTTTCGAGGGCAATTTGTTCCAACTATCAAAGACTCGCTGGCTAAAATCTAACTTCCTACAACCTAAGGAAAACATCATGCCCTGTAATTTTAATTTATGTCTTATAGTTCTGGAATTATTTAGAACAGTGAAAATAGGCAAATAAGCCAATCTATGGCAGGCATAACACTGAACTTCGTCAAGTCTACACAAATAAGGAAAATTACAGCCCAAGGTACACTACCGAGTCTCTTTTCCTCTAGACCGAGACATTTGTGCCCTTCATCTAAGAAACCAAGTAATCTACATCAGGAACTACAGAAAATATACCAAGGACCTCGGATTGACAGATGACACATGTCGACGGTGCCACCTTGCTCGAAATATAATCCAGCTCCCCACTTGGCGATGCACGATAATCGCAGCATTCATAGCGACAACCAGATCGCCAGGATAAAACATAAGGTAATAGAGAAGAATTATCAGTTTATCAAAGAAAGTAAACCGCATTATAAGTACGAACTCTTAGATATACTAAACACCCCTACTCACAAACAATGCTGAGACGGTGCCATAACAATGGACAAGACGATCCCACACAACAGTGTAGACATAACTCTAATCGAAAAGGAGGAAATACCTTCCGAACTAATCGATATAGCATTGCCCAACGCTAGCAACCGCCAAATCTCCAGAAAACTCAAGAGGAAAGTTCAAGAAGTACATAGATCTTAGACAGGAGGTCAAAGAGATGTGGCATGTGGAACAAGTAACAACCATCCCGATCATCGTGTCAAGCATCTGCATGGTGCTAAAGAACTTGGAGAAAATGGCGATCCTGAATAACGCTAATATAGTCAGACAGCTCCTCGAACAATAATAATTGAATACCATGCACCTCGTACTAGTACTCCTCCCGGGAAGAGAAAAATAACACTAAAGAAAAGGAAAGCAAGAGATAATAAAAACAATAATAATAGTAATAATCCTAGGAGCAACAGTGGCGAAATGGAGTACAACCATTCAGGTCGAGAACATCACAACCAGGACAATCCCCATTAGAATAGGAATCTTTCAGGGTGCTGCTCTCAGCCCACTATGGTTCTGTCAAGCACTCAACCCGTTAATCACCATGCTCAACGGCAGCAATTATGGATATAACACAAAGAAAGAAGAAAGAACCTGTACACCCTCACCCACCTGATCTATATGCATGACATCAAGCTCTACGCGGTAACCGAGAAGCAACTCCAGCAACAACTCCGGATCACCGAAGAATTCAGCAAGGACATCAGGATGCAATTTGGTCTAGAAAAATGAAAGAACCGCACGCAGCACTAGGGAAAATTAGATGGCCGAAACTACCAGCTGCTGACTGGTAAAGAAATCGACGCTATGCAAAGTGTTGGAGCTGAGCTCAATTCGGGTTAAGGGATTCTCCAGCTGCACAGTTTCCATATGTTTGGCTCCGATATTATTCCAGTGTCATTTTGGCAGTTAGTGTGAGGCGACTTTCCTTTATAAGGTTTGGCAGTCGGGCAAAGTTCAGTGCGTTTGCCATCGCAGTTTTTCTTTGCTGGGGTTGATGATGATGTTTATGTGTGATCCAACGAAGGAGCCAGTATTCGGAGGAGTACACACGCTTGATATATTCTTGGGGGCTGCAGATGCCCATATTTCTGAGGCGAATAACACGAAGGAGTACACAGCGGTTTATACGTACCGCCGAGTCACATCCAGATCCTTAACGTGAAGTAGTTGTTGTTTGGAAATCCAACGCATTTTGCAGAATTTTGTTATGAGCTTCTCAATGTGGAGTTTGAAGGTCAATTTGAAATCGAAGACGACTCCCAAGTCCGTATGTATATTTACCACTGGAAGGAGAATGCCATATAGAGAAGCATGGACTTCAGTGGGTTGGTGCGTCAAAGAAAAGACAATTTGTGCTGATTTAGCAGGATTATTAAGTAGTCCAAATTGATGGAGATACGATTCTAAGTAATATAGCTTTTGAATGACCTTTTCATTAATTTTTGAGATATGTTCGACCAGGTTAATCTGGGTGTGTAGCTTAATATCGTCAGCATAACAGATTATGTCTTCTCTCTCTTGCACAATGCCATCAGAGACTCAGAAGCCTGCTGAAAGCAAAACTGAACGGCGGTAACACAGTTAAAGCTATAAACACCTATGCAGTCCCTATGCTAACATACTCCTTCGGAGTCATAGATTGGACTAAACCGAGTTGGAGGATATCATGAGAGAGACAAGGACAATGATGACCAATATCCGCCAACACCACCCGAAGTCAGCAGTGGAGAGTCTAACAATAGCTCGGAGGGCCTGATAGACCTGATAGAGCAACAGAAAACAGCGATAGTTAACCTGAAGGATTACTTCGAGAATAACGCAGCAGCGCTCCACCAGGCCATACGAAAGATAGATAAGTGGTATACCGCAGTCAACCTAAGCGAGGAACCCCCTCCCGCCCAGACGGTACAAGAAATGAAGTTAGAAAGATGGGCAAAGAAGAAACTCCATGGCGGACACTACAATGACATCCATCAAGTTCACATCAATAAAACTGAATCCAATGCATGGCTTTCAAGCGGGACACTCTTCACCGAGACTGAAGGATTCATGCTGGCCATTCAAGACCAGGTAATAAACACCAGAAACTATAGAAAATACATCGCAAAAGAGATCTGAATGTCAGATGACACATGTCGACGATGCCATCTGGCCTCAGAAACTATCCAACACATCACCTCGGGGTGCCAGGTGACCACCCGGACTGAGTACAGTCATAGACACGACCAGTTAGCATGGATAATACCTCAGAAGCTATCGAGGAAATCCCAGTTGACCAAAGAAAGTGTACCCTACTACAAGTACGAACACAAAGCAGTACTAGAGTACTAGAAACCCACAAGCTGTATTGGGACCGCGCCATAATAAGGGATAAGACCATCCCGCACAATAGACAGGATAACTCTTCTCGGCAAGATGGAAAATTCTCTCTACCTGATTGACATAGCGCTGCTCAACATTAGCATTGTTCAGAAAACCCATGAGGAAAAGTCGCAATCCTGAACACCTGTAGGATAGTCAGAGATTTTCTCAGCCAATAGTAATAGCAGACATTACAATCACTCTGTGTACTTGGTAGCAGTACCCGTCACAGAGTGGAATCCCTCAATCACGGAGAAATAATATAAGAGCAAAAATAATAATAATAATAATAATAATAATAATAATAATAATAATAATAATAATAAAGCGTACCGTACTACAAGTACGAACTGCAGGCAGTATTAGAGATCCGAACAGACAAGATGTACTGGGATCGCGCCATAATAATGGATAGGACAATCCCCCACAACAGATAGGACATAACTCCTGCCGACAAGAAGGAAAAGGGTACCGATCTGATTGACATAGTGGTACCCAACCCTAGCAACTTGCAGAAAAACCCATGGAGAAAATATCAGGAAGTACACGAACCTGACAGGAGATCAAAAAGATGTGGCATAGGCAACAAGTAACGACCATCCCGTTTATTGTGTCAACCACAGGTATGGTGTCAAAGACCCTACAAAACAACCTAGCAGCAATAGGTCTTCCAGCGAACACCTACAAAGAACTCCAGAAAGTGGTAATCCTGAATACCTGTACGATAGTCAGAGAGTTTCTCAACCAACAGCAACACCAGACCTAACTGCCACCAACCTGTGTACTTGCTAGAAATATCCGTCATGAGGTGTAAATATCCGTCATTGGGAGTAAATAATATTATTATTATTTACTCCCAATCAGGGAGTAAATAATAATAATAGTAATAAAAATAATAATAACGGGAAAAAGCACTGCTCAGTATTCTTGAAGACTGGGCGTATCACCCACTGAGCAACTAAAGCATCCTTTTTTAATGCAAATTTAATAAACATCACCATGACTTCGCGATACAATTAACAAAATTTTCGATATAATCTATGTTTTAGACGTATAATTTGTAGTGAATTAATTTATGTTTCTTTTTAAAATGTGTGCCCATAGAATAACGTTTTAATTACTTTTATTTAAGCAATTCAAATATTTTTGCTATCTTCAAGGAAAGTATGTTTAAATTCAATTATGTCAATTAATTCAAAGTTATTTTGTTTTGTTTTTTTTACTTTCTTTTAGGGTTTATTCGACCTTACTGTGCGCATTTTTGTTGGCGTGCTCGGTATTATAAAACTGCTCCTTTGTTCCATCACAATTCCATTGAATTGCATTTGGTAAGTAAGATTTTGAGTCGCCTTTCTTCTATCCTCCCAATGAATAAATTTTTAGTATCGTCGTTTTATAGATGCCCGTTATTTAGCACCTTCCACATTAAACCACGAACGTTAATTTGATCATTAATTTCAGTATATTCATTAAATATATACATTCAATAATATTTTATGTGCATAATTTTTTCCCAGATGTTTAGTCCCAATTAAAAAAAATTGAGTTTTTATTCTTTATGTGGCATACCTTTTTAATAAGGTGTGTAGTGAAGACTACTATATGAAATCATTCTGGAATTACTTGCCAAAATGATAAAATTCTTTTAAAAATGGAAAGCTCAATTTTGATAGCTGTACATTTAAAAAATACGCAGCGTTGATTCACTGTTCAAGTAATTTAATTTTATTTTTGTTAATTGATTCATATAATAACACGAGTTCTTTATTTACAGATTTCCCGCAGATAATTTGGAGTTGAATTAATGGTGACATAAAGCCAATAAAGCACTACATGATTTTTAGAGCCAATAAAGCATTATATGATTTTTAGAGCCGGTAAAGCACTACATGTATGATTTTTAGAGCCAATAAAGCACTATATGATTTTTAGAGCCGGTAAAGCACTATATGATTTTTAGAGCCAATATAATATTATATGAGCACGGATATTTACTTTTGAAGAAGGAAGAACATTATTGCACATATCACTAGAACGAAGAACATTATGCAAATATGCTTTTCACTGTTCATTTTGTTGTAACCATAAAATGTTATGCTTTAATTAAATTTTCAATTTCTTCTCATACGTAATCCTTATGTGACTTGATATGGATATTTTGAATTAAAATTGCAAATAAATATTTGAAAAATACGTTTATTTGGTTTACTCTCAAAATGCCAAGTTCATTTCAGATCTCTCTCTCTCTTTCTTTGCGAAAAAGAAGCCACAATCCCAAATCATAATTATTATTTTATATCTTTCTACATTATTTATACAAGACAGAGTATTATTAATTTAAAAAAAAAAGTTAAATTTATATTATTAAATTGCTCTAGAAGTTTAACAATTTATTAATATGATGGTAATTTCTGTATGAAAAGGTGAAGGATAATTAAGGTTGCAGAATGTTCTAGATGTAAAGAAATCTTTATAAAAGAACTCGAAAACATTACTTAAGAAACTTTGCCTAAATTTATATACTGCTTTACCAAATTTCAGCAAAATTTCTGACGCGTTATCTAATCCAATCGTTAAAACAAATATTAACAAATTCATGATAATATTGGTAGCATCACTCCAAAACCTTTGAATAACACGTTTAAGTCTCTGCATGCGCTGAAGAGAAAATAAGAAGAATATTTTCAGGGCTTTACAATGAATGTTACTGCAAATTCTCAACATGATATACCACATCAGATTCTAGTAACTACCGATGTGTCACGTGTGATGCTATTTTGAACATTAACAACTTTGGTGACAAACTGTCACAAATGGTAGCAACTTTGGTGCACGGGGAAAATTGCCCAAATAAGTGATGATTATGTGATGCTCATAAACACTCGGCTGAATATGCTTATTAATGAGTTTAATCAAATTCAAGCCTAAAACTCAAGCCTACTTGAAGAAATACAACTCAAGGTACAAGTAGTTACAAATAAATTCACTGTAGTCTACAAACAATCTACAAGAGATCCCAACCTTCAGAATGGCAAAGGAGTTATACCAAAGAGGTACCAGCATATTGTGATGGTCAGCAAAGTTTGAAGCAACTCACTAATCAATTGAATAGCAACGATGCATGTTTCAGTTAAGATAACTCTTCGAAATCTGGATCTAACATCACTGGAGACAGCCACTCAAAGACTCCTCTGGCAGCCCTCTCTACAGTATCGACTCTAAATAATACCCTACCTAAAATCTAAAAGCAGACAATCCATACTGGAAAGGGTCTATCGATACCCACATTTGCAGAAGTATGCAAAAGCCCAAAAGATGCTCATAATATCCAAAAGATCCCACCAGCAAGGCTTACAAACCGCACCCACTCCCTTCCAAAGTCTCATCTCACCGATCAACATGTACACTCAAAAGAAACGGGGATGATATATTCAACCTATCAGAAAACGCTATGTGGAAGAGAAACGGGGGAAAAACAGGTGCCACACAACTAAACTCAGGGGAATCACCCATATTTCTACAATATCACAGCGCTCCAGACTCGTGGGCAAATCTTTGTTTCTCGACTGGAACCAACAGCTAAACCAGGCAGCATTAAGGCCATGTTTGCAGAACTTCATGGAATAAACACTGATGTGAGACAGAGAAGAACTAGTTAACCAACATAGGCGCCTTTCATCCTTATCTACCGACCAGAGGTGACGAGCCTACCATGCTGGATCCAAGGCTATGGACCACTGGAACTCTCATCAAACCCTTCCTAGATCAGACGCTAAGAACCGCTATAAACCACCAACATCATGACCAAATGCAATAGCAATTAAAGCTACCAAGCTGGCAAGTCAAAGAAATGCAAAAGAATTCAAATAAATCTGCTGAGAACAAACTTACTATACAAAAACTAAATGTCCACATATCAATCAATCCAACTACCAGCCGTTTATAATGTCAATCCCCAAGGCTACAAACCGGTCTCGAATATCCCTGTACATATCACAACGCACAGTAGACTAATGCAGACCCAAAAAAGAGATTTTCCACCCGTACGAACTCCGTTTACTATAGCTCCACCATTCGAATTGTCTTTCGAAAGGCAAAAAGTATATGTAACAAGATACTGTCGAACAGCTTCTGCTCTGGAAAACCCTAGATAATCTCTGTATCGCTGAAACGTGACTTGGGACGGGCGGGATTCCATTTCTGTGCTCCCCAGGCTGATTACCAGATGCTCTGCTCCTGTAGAGTGGATTGTAGAGGAGGCGGATCGCAATACTCTACAATACCATCCTCATTCATCGGTATATTCAGTGGTAACCCATTCCCTTGCATTTGAAACTGACATGGTGTCCCTCAGAACCCAACATAATACTACGCATTCAACACCCAACAAATTTCTGGCATTTACAGTGTTCTGTATTTCTTCACAGTGTACATATGTCGCAGATGTGTGAAACCACAGGTGGCGCCCGACCCTAACACTATGCACACTATCTACCTCAAGTTCAACACCGATCTGATAGACTTATCAACCGTATACCTTCCACCAGGCCCAAACAGTGATATCACTGAAGATGTAATCCACTGGCTAGTAAATCACCTTGAAGCTAAAGCAGGACTTGTCGTCACGTACGTCGACCTGGAAGCTGCCTTCGACTCAATCAGCATTCCCCCCGCCTGTTCACCTGTTCACCTCCTAGTAAATTACTTCCGTATAAAAGGTGACAGGTTGTGGTTTATCACGACCCTACTTTCTGACAGAGTCATTCTTCTTACGGCGGACAAGATATAATTTCCAGAAAAATCGCTACGGATAATCCCCAAGGCGGAGTCCTTTCCGTACTTTTATTTACTACAGTCATTATTCCGTTTGTGCAAAGTTAAGTCATTCTTCCATTTGTTAGTGATTTTGATCATTATTCCGTTTGTTAGACATTGTTAATCATTATTCCGTTTGTCCAAAAATTCCGTTTCTGCATTATTCCTGCAGTCATCATTTCGTTTTTGTGCAACATAATCTGCTATGCTGACGATATCAAGCTACACACCCAGATTAACACCGCAAACATATCTTAAACATCAATGAAAAGATCAATCGAAAGTTACACGACCTAGGATCATATCTCCATCAATTTAGACTACTTATTAATTCTGCAAAATCAGCCTAAATTTTCTTTTCTTTGATGTACCAACCCACTGAAATCCAAACTTCTCTAGATGGCATTCTCCTTACAATGGTAAATACACATATGGACTGGGAGTTGTCTTCGATTGCAATCTGACCTTCAACCCCCCACATCGATAAGCTCATAACAAAATTCTACAAAATGCGCTGGACTACCAAACATCAGCTACTCCACGTTAGAAATCTGGATGTGACTCGGTGGTACGTATACACTTCTGTATACTCGTTCGTGTTATACGCCTCAGATTTATGGGCATGTGCAGCCACCACGAATATCAAGCTCGTGTACTCCTGCGAATACTGGCTCCTTCGTGGATTACACATAAACATCATCGTCCACCCCGAGCAAAGAACTACTTCGATAGCAACTCAACTGCCATAGCAACCGAACTTATAAGATTTGCCCGATTGCCAAATCTTATAAGGGAACGATAATAAAATGTCACCGGAATAATCTCGGAGCCAAACATCTTGGAACTGTGCAGCTGGAGAGTCCCGCAACCCAGACTGAGGTCAGCTCCCACACTTATAGCTAACCCTAATAGACTAGCCCTTAGCGACCGTTTTCTTCCCATGCAGATGCTCACCACAGTCCAAGCAATCGACGGAGACCTCTACAAATTTGCTAAGGATTGAAAATACCGGAGACATATCCTTGATGGTCTAAACTCAACCAGGTAAACTGCCCAGTAATGTGGACAGTATAATAAAGTTAAACGGTATGTCTGTATAATATTGCATATAATGTGAAAGGTACTGTATAATATCATTCATTGTGAATAATTCAACTGAAACTTATTAAATTGTTGGCCTGGGGGATGAACCCGAATCTCGAACCCCGTCCATACTCAAGGCCTTTGTCCACCAGCCAATGTGAAGCCCCTGGTATTCCAGGGTAATTGCTGTGATGGGTACATTGTATACATCCTTTTGTACACAATAAAGACTATATGTATGTATATACTTGGCGCTCAACCTTACAGTAGGCTGCCTGTACCATGATTATCTGTTGCTTAAGTATCTTTGTAGGCAGCCGTACAAGTTTATCGGCAAGTGGGCCGCTGTTAGTCTTCCGAGGACGCTCGCCCACTACACGACATCGAACGCTCCCGCAAAGTAAATGGAAATGACGAGGAAATATTTTTGGTCGCTGTTCACTGCCGCGACTGGGGGCTTAAGAAGAGGACGCTAGCCCTCTTCTATAAGGCAAGCTTCTTATCAGCAATAACATACGCATCAGGAGTTTGGTTCCAGAAGGGCGGTCACAGCAGTAAACAAAAGGAAGCTAGAAACTATTCAACGTTCAATCCTACTTACAATCTCAAGAGCCTACTGTACTGTAAGCACCCACGCTCTCTAGGTCCTCTTGGGCGCTCTCCCCCTGGACCTGTAGATCTTCCGATGTGGGTTGCTTTATCAACTATCCAAAGGCAGAGCAATAACTTGCCTAGACTACACAACTGATCCTGGGAACGATCGTAAACTCGAGAAAAAACTCCTTCTCACCTACCTACAGCAGGCCTGGCAAACGCTTTGGAAGATTTCGACAAAAGGGGAAGTCACCTGAAGATTCATACCGGATAATTAACTAGTGTTTCCAAAAGCCTATATTGGTTTTCACCGGGACTGCTGACATCCTACCTACCCAAGGGAAACGGCCCAATAAGAGAAAAACTCTCCAGTTTCGGTTTGAGTGACACACCTCTCTGCCCCTGTGAACAGCCAGACATGGGAGCACCTCAGGCACCACTGCAAACTATTATTATTATTACTATTATTATAATAATTATTATTATGTTTATTTTCTCATAAGAGTCACCCGCTTACAGCTATTAACCAGGGAGTGAACATTCATATATACGAATATAAGTTATATACATAATTATCTATTTTTAATTTATACAAATCATCGTCTTTATAAATTATACAAATGATACATTGTCGAATTAATTACATTATACGTATCATTGCCTTATATTTACATGACAGGCAGATAGAAAGAGAGCACAAGCATAATTTGCAATTTTACAAGGAATTAGAGAATGTTCACATCTACACCACTCTTTACAGTGAGATAACAGAAAGACAAGACGTCCAATATAAACATAACAGATCACCAGTGCGGAGCAAAAACAGTCCCGACCAGTTCATTCTTCATTTTCTGCATTCTCTTTTGTTTTCAAATGTGGGCATCACTCAACATTTATAGGTGGAGTAATGCATTCTGAAACATTTCAGTCCTGTATCTCTTCTCTGCGCAAAGCCTTTCTGGGTCTGCTTGAAGATAGTTGTAGGTCTAAATGGCGTTAGAAGAAAAAAATCGCCGAAGGCTTTCCAGCTGTGTGAGCGCGCTACTGATTGGAGGGGATGGTGTTCTATTCGCCCACTTTGCGTCATGCGGGGCCCAGTCAGCAGGTAGTCAGTTTTCGGCGAGTCCAGTCTCCCGGTCACCAATTTTGCAAGCATGAGAATGTTCTTGGAGACAAATATGTGAGACCAAGGCGTGACATCCAAGGTGGCATATAAAATGGCTCTTGAGATTGTAAATGGTTGCGTAGTGATCCTGTTTAACCATCTCAGCATCCAGTACTCTAAACCCAGGAAAGCCTTGATGGTAGCATCTGGGGCAGAAGACTAAATCTGAGATGCGTAGAGAGGGATAGGGATGACGCATCTGAAAATATATTGTTTAACGAGGTCAGGGTTCCTGATACCTACCAGTTCTTCTCTGGAGGTCCATAGCGCTGCGTAAGATTTCTTTTTTACATGTCCGAAATGGGGTGTGAAGTTTAGGTTTTCGTCCCATTTCAGACCAAGATCAATATGTGTCCTGACTTTTTTGACCACGCTGCCATTCAAGCGTATTGATATGTGGTTCTTTATTACCTTTTTGGTGAAAACCATTTGTGCTGTCTTGTATTCGTTTAGTCGGAGCCCCATGCACTTAAGGTATTCTTGCAACTCGGCGATTTTAGAGTTTGCTTCGTTGTTGCGTTGTAAGGATGTGTTTTGGTCGTTCAAGGTGATGAAAAATTTCAAGTCGTCTGCATATACGACAAGCTGTTTTTCATTTTTTGGTCAGGAAGGGATGCAGTGCTGTTGCAAAGAGAGTAGCAGAGAGGAAACCACGTTGTGGGACTCCCCTGTTGACTTGGAAGGTCTCTTTGGAAATTCCATTTATTGCAGTGATGTGTCTCTCCCTCAAAGAAAGCGTTATTATAGCTAATACGACCCCAGTTATATGGAAATATTTCTCCAAGATGATAGTAATAGCCGAGATGGATATTCTGTCGAAAGCGGATGCAACGTCTAAGAAGACAATATCTAATTGCTTGGAGTATGGCGCACTTTCTTTGGTTAACTGGTATTTCCTCGCTAGCTTCTGATGTATTATCCTGGCTACCTGGTCATGTCGATGAGTGTACTCCGCCTGGGTGATCACCTTGCACCCCGCGATGATGAGTTGGACCCTTTCTGAGGCCAGGTGGCATCGTCAACATGCATCATCTGACATTCTGGGCTCCTTTGCGATGTATTTTCTATAGTTTCTGGTGTTAATTACCTGGTCTAGGATGGCGAGCACGAATCCTTCAGTCTCGGGAAAGAGGGTCCCCCTTGTGAGCCATGAATTGGAAGCAATGCTATAGATGTGATCTTGATGGATGTCATTTTAGTGTCTGCTATGGAATATATTCTTTGCCCATCTTTCTAGCTTATTATTATTATTGCTTTTATATTATTTCTTCCTGAATGGGGGTTTCACCTCGTGACGGCTATTGCGAACAAGTGCACAGTGTGGTTGTTCTTATGTCAGGTGTTACTGTTGGTCGAGTAACTCTCTGACTATCCTACGGGTGTTCAGGATTGCGACTTTCTGGAGTTCCTTGTAGGTGTTCACTGGGAGACCTATTGCTGCTAGGCTGTTACGTTGGGTCATTGGCACCATACCTATGGTTAAAACGATGATCGGTATAGTAGTTACTCGTTGCATATTCCACACCTATTTGATCTCATCTTTAGGTTCGTCTACTTCCTGATTTTTTCCCCATGGGTTTCTGCAGGTTGCCATTGTTGGGTACCGCTATGTCAATCACATACGTAGCCTTTTCTTTCTTTTCCACAAGGGTTATATCCTGTCTGTGGTGAGGGATGGTCTTATCCGTTATTGTTATTATGATGCGTTTCCAGTACAGCTTGTGGTTTGGGATCACTAGTTTTTATAGTTCGTGGTGTTGATTACCTGGTCTAGGATGGCGAGCATGAATCTTTGATTCTCGGGGAAGAGTCCCCCTCTTGAGCCATCCAGTGGAAGCAATTTTCTCTTATGTGATCTTGATGGAGAACATGTAGTGTCTGCTATGGAGTGTCTTCTCTGCCCAACTTTCTAGTTTCGTTTGTGCCTCCTGTCTGGAATTGGACTCCTCGCTTAGGTTGAGTGTGGCCTACCGCTTGTTTCTCTTCCTTATGACCTGTTGGAGTACTGCTGTGTCTTTCTGAGAATAATCCTTCAGATCTGAAATCGCTGTCTTCTGTTGCTCTAAGAGGTCTATCAAGCCCCTTCCTTCTTCTTTCCGGGCAATTATCAGTCTCTCCACGGCAGATTTCTGTAGGAGTTGGCAGCTCTTGGTCATCATTGTCCTTGTCTTTCTCATGATATCCTCTAACTCGGTGTTAGTCCAATCTATGACCTCGAAGGAGTACGTTAGCACTGGGACTGCATAGGTGTTTATTGCTTAAACTGTGTTCCTTCAGTTCAGCTTTGCTTTCAGCAGGCTTCTGAGACTCTGATGATATTTTTCGGTCAGGCAGGCCTTGATTTCCTTGTGCTGTAACTGCTGAGCCTGCATCATCTCCAACTATTTGTAGGCCTCTCCCTCTGCTATGGCTTCGATCTCTTTACCAGACTGCAGCTGGTAGTTTAGGTTGACTAATTTTCCCTGGTGCAGTGCGTGGGTCTTCCCATCGTACTCAAGGTTAACCACGATGCCGAGGTTAACCTAGTGGCCAATAGATTATCTCAAAAGGGGTGGGAGATTGAGAAGGAACCTTTGTTCGTTACACGTGAAGGAGTACGAAAACCTGACCTCCTATGTGTGACAGTCGGCTTCGTCTCTTTCTCTTAGATGCACAAGTAGTTGGAACAGGGATTGAGCACGTAGAAGTGCATAGGTTAAAAAGTAGATATCATGACTGCACTAGTGATTTAAAGCAGAAAATTAAAGATAAGGTTGGACAGTTTCCGCAGGTTAGTTCAATCACGGTCTAATACGGAGGGGTATAATGCAGAACGTCTGCTAATCTACTCCTAAGTATGGAACTTACTACTTCAGTTTTGACAATAATCTCTTTGAAGGCACTGCAGGAAACTCTGAGCAACTGGGGAGTTCATCAGCGAATGACCTACCTAGGCTCTTTGCTGATGGATTACCTAGCATGTGCTAGTAGTGTTCCGTACTGTATATTGTAAGGTTTATTTTTTCACAGAAATGAAGAAAAACATATTTGAAATAAAAGTAACAGATTTTATTTTATTTAGATCGTATTCTTATTTATTAAGAAATTCAGCTATCTCCGATATTTTTCTCTTAAAGCGGCCTGAAGTATACATCGGTTGAAAATAAATTTATTCCTGAATAGTGTAATTATCTAACCTTTTCTCAATGCATGTGCACTAACTTCTCGATTACTTTTCTTAATCATTCTGGTTCAGGAACCAATTATTTAGTTCTTTGTTTTAGTTTTGACTAAAATTGTGTTTTTGAAACAAGGCGATTTAAATGCTAATGTTATTTCAGCTTGATGATTTTTATGAGTTAATACTTATTTTCACACTGGTTGGTAGTTCGCAAAGTTTGAAGATTCCACACTTTTTGATTATTGAATAACCTTTTGCATATTTCAAGAAAATAGTACAATTCATCAATACTACTAAATTTGAAATCTTTTTGATTAATTAGTACTTTATATAGTGGAATTCTGGCAAAGTGATTTATGGAAGGCGCCCCGAGTGGTTTCCCACATCTGAGCCTCACTACTTTATGAAGAGGTACATAATCTCTGTAAAAGCTAAAAAAACTGTAGTGTATGGTTTGGATGAGTTGTGTTTCTGGATACTTATCCGCATGGCCCCTAGTGGGACCCTGCGTGTCCTGCTACCGTCACTGGGAGGTGAGTCAGGCTGCCCACAATTCTCTGGCTGGCCTCCTCCAGGCTTGCCTAAGCTTCTTCATGGAGACAAAGTAAAAAAAAAAAAAAAAAATGGGTGTTAGTACTTCATACAGCGTGATTCAGGAGGAACAGTAAATATTTTGGGAAGTTAAACTATCGATTATTCTGAGTAAAAACTTTCGTATAAACATGTGCCCAATTCTCAATGGATACGTAGATACAGCTGTTTGAAACTAGCGCGCACAAAGCCATTATGAGAGGTATTAAAGAATGATAAGTGACTTATTGTTTGTATTTATTGACTTTTTGAATGATCCAGATACACAAATAATTTACTTTTTTTTTTTTTTTTTTTTTTTTAACAATTCAAATTCACAATAAATGTTCGAAAATCCCACCGCCAACCTCAATGCACTTTGTAACTCATAATATGACGGTTTTTTTTTTTTTTTTTGTCAGGTCGTGTTGGTGTTCCTTTATGAGGGCAGCAAGGAGTATCCAAAATGCGAGCGAGCAATTGTTCTCTTGCATTCACCTTTCCTTCGTATTCTACGCTTTTCATCCACCCTCAGAACCAAAAATCTGAAAGAGTGAGGTCTGGAGACCATAGTGGCCAGTGAACGAGACCATCGCGGCCGATCCAGCATTCAGGGAAACTTCGATTTAGATGTTGTATCACAAGACGGGTATAACGTTCAGGAGCTGCACCATGACGAAAGTACATAACGATCGTTGCAGCCAATTGAACATCCTCCAATAGTAGTGGAAGTTCTAGGTAAATGGGTCCTGTAAGACGATTTTGTAACACAACAGGCCTAATCAACTGATTGTCGAATATACCGCACCACAGTGAAGCGCTGTTGAAAATTTGTTTCTACATTGGCATGTGGATTTTTGTCCTATGAGGGTTACGGGTGTTTGATACCCTCACTGGTGAAAGTAGCTTCATTGCTAAACAGTATTAATGGAATTAATCGGCAATTAGCATTTACTCACCGACAAAATTCCAATCCCTGGGCGTCGTCTACTGGTTGAAAGTGTTGCACCCCTTGTATGTGAAATGGATACAAGCCGTGATCACGTAATGTTCGCCATACTCTTGTCAGTGGAACACCGATATACATAGAAATTTTTCGTATGCTAATAGTAGGACTATGTTCTACTTGCTGAAGAATGTGTTCTGTTTATCCACATTTTTCTCATTTGCCCGTTCAGAAGAAATATGAGAGCTGGGAACTGTACACAATCTCACGCAGTTGGGCGTAAACGCTCTTGAATCCGGTATTCCGTGTTTAGGAAACCGTCGACGGTATTCTCTACAGGCAGCAGTAGGACTTCCACTACACAAACAAGAGACAAACACTATATCAGCATATCCAGCATGAGTGCGGGTGCATAGAATTCTTAGCAACACTTCTAACACCAATCAGCATCAGGTTATAACCACTTCTTGGTAATATCTGATCCAGGGAGCTGTGCAAGACAGTTTCAAACAACTGTATCTCCACATTCATTGAGAATTGGACGCATGTTTATATGAACTTTTTTACTCAGAATAAGCAATATTATAACCTCCCAAAATATTTACTATTCCTCCAAAATCACTCTGTTTATTTTTATAAAAATATATTTTATATTATTAATATATTTAGATTTATTAATAATATATCTAAATGCAGATATAGCAGATACCTTTTGCAGTTTTAATTTGTTACTAAGAAAATTGAAATGAGAATGATCCTCAAAACCTTTCAAGGGCATAAACCTTTTTTTTGTAGATAAATTAAATAATTTTAATTTCCAATTAACAGTTATAATTAATAATCTTTGTAATTTAGCATTAGTAGAGGCATATGATGCAAGAAAGAAAGCTTATGCAGCATCAGCCAACAAAAAAAAAAAAAAAACTTCCACTTCACCCCTCCGTTCGTTCGAAATACCTGTACAGCTGAGCCTTAAATTTATTTAGGCTATCCACTTCCACAACAAGGGATGGAGGTCTGTCCTACAAACCAACTACCCGCTGGCTAAAGGCAAATATCCGCACATCTATCCTACATTTGTCTTTCCTCAATTTGAATTTATGCCCTCTCAGGTGATTAACCTGAGCAAGAGGCAAAATTCCATCATCATTGAGCATGCTCAAACCATTCAAGGCTTTATACGCCTCTATCAGATCACCTAGCCGGTGCCTAGTCTCCAGACACTGTAATTTTCAAAATTTAAACCTATCTTCGTAAGAGCAACACTTTGTTCCATTCACTAATCTTGTTGCCCTTCTTGTTCTGTACTCGTTCCAGCAGCTCTACATCCTTCTTGAAATGAGGCCTCCAGACCTGTATACACTACTCAAGCTGTGGCCTGACCATTGCCTTATATAAGGGGACAATCACCTTATCCCTGCTAGAAAAGTTCCTGTACATCATTGACAAAACACCATGAGTTACTCTTGCAGCCCGTCTGCACTGCTCAGAGAACTTCATATCTGCCTGCACAATTACCCCCAGGTCCTTTTCATTCTCTACCACTGTAAGTGTAGTACCACACAGTTGATACGTTGCTCTGGGGTTGCTGTTTCCCATGTGTAGTACTTTACATTTGTCAATGTTAAACTTCATTTGCCACCTCTCAGCCCATCTGCTCAACCTTTCCGGATCCTGTTGCAGCAGCATAGTAGTCAGTAGTGTCCTTAACAACCCTGCCACCCTTTGTATCGTCTGCAAACTTGGACATTAAGCTTGATATAGCATCATCAATATTATTTATAATTACAGAAAACAATAATTGACCCAACACTGAACCCTGACGCACTCCACTAATAATATTAGTCCACGATGAGCAGTGTCCATTGATTACCACTCTCTGTCTTCTCCCCCTCAGCCACCCCTTTATCCATAGCAACAATTTGCCTCCAATGCCACACTGCTCCAATTTGTGCAGCAGTCTTCCATGTGCAACAGTATCAAAAGCCTTTCTAAGATCCAAGTATATAATATCAAAGTTATTCCCTGCATCCAGTTCTTTTGTGACTGTATCATAGTATCCAATCAAATTGGTCAGGCAAGACTTTCCCTTAACAAAACCATGCTGTGTCCGAGCTATAACTGAAGTCTTGTCTAGATGATCCTGCAGTACGTCTTTAACCAGTGCCTCCATTAATTTTCCTGGAACAGAACTTAAACTCACAGGTCTATAATTACTTGTGTCAGCCTTTCATCCTCCTTTGTGAATTGGGGTCATATTTGCTCATCTCCAGTCTATGGGTACTTCCCCTGAGTCCAAGAAAGTTCTCACAATTATGGCTAAGGATTTACTTACTTCCTTTGCTGCCTCCTTTAATATAACTGGATAGATCCCATCCATCCATCCCGGGTGCCTTTCTTGTGTTTATCTTCAACAATTTCTCCTCCACTTTACTCTCAGTTATTAAAAGATTATCTAGCTTACTGCCAGAGTTCAATACACTTCTGACATTCCACTTGCTGAATAACTCTTCATGTGTGAATGTCGATGCAAAATATTCATTTAGTTTGTTAGCTACCTGAACAGGATCATCAACAGTTTAAACATCGATATCAAGTGGACCAATATGATTCATCCCCTTCCTTCTAGAGTTTACATAAGTAAAGAAACTCTTTGCTGTTTTTCTTTGCATCCCTTGCCAAAGATTTCTCGTAATCTGCCTTCGCCTGCCTAACCTCATTTGTAACTTGGTTACAGATCAACTTGTGTCTATCATAGGCTTCTGTGTCACGTGTTAATTTATATGTACTCCATGCATTTTTCTTCTCTGCCATATGTCTCGTTAGTTCATCTGACATCCATTTAGGCCTAAACCTTGAACAATATTTCTTAGTTGGTATGTGAAGCCTAGTAGCTTCCGAGATATGTTCTTTGAATGCTTCCCATTTTGAATTTGCTGTTGGTAACATCATCAGTCGGTCCCACTATATAGAATTTAAATACTGTCTCAGACCATCGTAGTCGCCTTTACGAAAGCAATAACCTTCCCTTAACACCTGATGGTAGTTATCTGCTTGAGTAAATCCCACTTCAGCAGACTGTGATCACTGTCACCTAGTGGTTCCTTTATCTGCAGATTCTTAATGTATGAAGAATCACTACTGATAATCAGATCTAGAGTATTACTCCCTCCATTTGCCTCCTGAAAATGCTGATGTAAAAAACAATCATCCAAAAAAATTGCAAAAGCCTTGCTAGTGTGTGAGTGGCCAACCCACAAATTCCAGTCACCATCTGGGAAATTAAAATTCCCCATTATAAGACAATCTGATTTACTAGCCCACTCTATTTCCCTGTAGAATTTCTTAATATAGTCATCAGAGTCATTAGGCCTATAGCACACTCCTACTCTCAATTTTGATCTCCCAATGCTTATGTCACACCAAACTGACTCTACACTGCACTGTCCAGCAATGTCGACTGGCTTCACTTCTTTGGATTTTATGTGTTTCTTAACTAATAGCATAACCCCTCCTCCCTTCCAATCCTGTCTATCCTTTCTGTGGACGTTGTACTTCCCAAATTCCAGTTCTGCATTCCTGATATCTGTGTGACACCACGTCTCTGATATCCCAACAACATCCGCCTTTGATGCTTCGAGCAATACCTCAAATTCATCAAATTTATTTACCAAACTCATAGCATTGGTGTACACGCAAGTATACATGCACCTGTTCTTATTTTTAGCTACCCTAACACAACCCATGTGTTTACTTGTACCGCAATGACTCCCAGCAGTCTCTGAAATATCCTGCATCTTGTTTTCCAGGCTTCTGCTCATTCCAATAGAAACAGTGCAAGAATGGCTTTCACCTCTGCTAGCGGCTATTGTTAATCCATTAGTCCTTGTATCCCCTCAATCTAGCAGTTTTCCGACTTACCTAACACTGGCTCGATAGCATCAGCATATATTCTTGCACCCTTATCATCAGAGTCTTGAAATTAAAACCTTACGTTCTTCTAAACTTATTCAACAGATGCCTTCAGGAAGAAACTTTTCCGGAAATTTGGAAGGTCGCTCTAGTTAAGTTGATCAGAAAGCCGGATAAGCCTCCTGGAGCGGCTAGATCGTACAGGCCGATCGCTCTGCTGGCTAACTTGGGTAAATTGCTAGAGCGACTAATGGCCATTAGATTGAATACCCTACTGGTAGAACAGGATCTGCTTTCAAGAAGTCAATATGGGTTCTGTCCAGGACGTTCCTGCGAGGATGCTCTTGTGGACTTTGTCTCTTCAGTTCAAAACTCGGTACATAAATATACCCTGGCCGTTTTCATCGACTTCGAGGGTGCCTTCGACTCCCTTTGGTGGGAGAGCGTCCTGGAGCGTCTGCGATCGGCTAGGTGCTCCAACCACCTTTACCTTTTAATCCGCAATTATTTTGCCAATAGAACCATAATAGTCAAGGCTAAACATAGCCAAGTATCAAGATCAGTATCTAGAGGGTGCCCACAAGGTTCTATATTGGGTCCTTTTACATGGAACATGGTGCTGCAGCAGTGGCTCTCCCGATCTTTCGGTAACGTAAAAATAATAGCGTATGCAGACGATCTCACCATCTTGGTAAATGGTAACTCCAGGGCCGATCTGGAAAATACCGCAAATTTTGTTCTCCGGGATCTCGACGATTGGACCGTGGCCAATAAGCTTAAAATCAGCTTGTGAAAAACAAAGATGATGATTCTTGGATCAAAGTTGGATATCACTCGTCCTCCGTTGGTCAAGATCAACAACATTCGTCTCCCCATAGTTAAAGAGTACAAGGTTCTAGGAGTGGTAATTGATTCCAGTCTCAATTTTATTCCTCATTTGACAAACTTATCATCTAAAATACGTAGATTTACTGGTGCAATTGTTAGGGTGTCCCGTGTAGAACGGGGGCTCTCCAGAAAAACTTTAAGGATTTATTACAATGCAGTTTTCCTCCCTCTAATCACGTATGCTGCCGGTGCATGGTTTCACAGGGCACGGCTCAAACACTTCATTACAAAACTCGCCTCATTGCAGAGAACCATTTTGCGGTGTTTAGTTAAGGCATGCAGGACAGTCTCGACGCAAGCTCTGCAAGTACTGGCCGGAACATTACCTTTAGACTTGCAAGTTACTTATAGAGGCTTTTTATACAGACTGAAAAGGCAGATTGAGACCGAATTTCTAGGAATAACCATCAACCTTCAAGAAGATGCTAAAAGAGAAAGAAGGAGACTGTGGAACGAGTTAGTAAACATTTGGCAGTCTCGATGGGACACAGCTCCCGTTGGTGCAACAACGAGAAAATTTATACCACAAGTTTCATTTCTCCTCGATAAACGTGTTCGATTGTGGTTCTGTATGGACATATTCACGTCGTACCTGTTGACAGGACATGGATCGATGAACCAGAGTCTTCTTAGGTTCAATTTATCACAAACAGACCTCTGTTCGTGTGGATCGCCAGAGAGTTGGGATCACATCTTGTTTCATTGCTCCCTGTATGACGATCTCAGACTTCCTCTTCAAGCACTTACTAATTTTCAATCAGGACAGGAGTCGTCTCTGCTTCAAAGCTCGGAGTCATTTCAGATTCTTCAAGCTTTCGCTCAAGGCGTATTTCTTCGAAGGCGTTCAGTGTCGACAGATCTCAACAGAATGCAGTACAACGGTCCTGCTGATGCATAGCTGGTTAGATCTCGTTTAATAATACATAAACTCAAATCCTCAAGAAATGAAATTTTCCTCGGCCTGCAGACAAAATTAAGTGCTTTCTTCCTTTTTTTTTTTTTTTTTAATTTTATTTATTTATTTATTTTTATTTATTTTTTTTTATTTATTTTTTTTTTATTTTAATTTTATTTTATTTTTTTTTATTTTTTATTTTTTTTTTTTTTAGTTACATAAATGTTTTATTTTAATAATTTTGGTTCCAAATCCAGCACCACGGGTGATCCTTTTTTTTTTTTTTTTTTTTCTTCCCCTCTGGAATGGGCCCCCAGAGGATCCTGGCCTACCTTCTGACAACATTAGGTGGGTCAGAGTCTCTCTTGAGACAGTACGTGCTTTACATGGACTGGCCCACCTTCCCGTGGTGTGGACGAGTACCCAGAATCATCTGTCCAGGTGACTGATGCTTCTGGGTAGCCAAGCGGCCAGAACAGAACAACAAAACACACACATAATACACACAAACAGACGTCACACACATATCTGGCCATTTGTAGTGCTACTGTTCTTCACAGAGATACGAGGCGGAGTTGAACAAACGTTCTAGGAGCCGCCCTTTACATATACACATGTCCACATGTCCACATATTCTTGCACCCTTTCTATTTAAGTGTATCCCATCCCTGTAGAAGGAGTCTCTTCTGTTAACAAGTACAGACCAGACTGAAAAAAATTCTACCCCTTGAGCCTTGCACAATCTTTCCAGGGCCGAATTGATCTACAAGGCTCTCATCATATACTTCCTCCTATCATATCTGCACCTTTCAAATTGCAGACACTTTCAAATTCAACCCTAATTCACGGCTTTTTTTCAACAGTAAACTGTACTTCTTAAGTAATTTCGTCTCTTTCCTACTCTTAATATCATTAGTGCCATAGTGTACAACTATATCACCTTTTGTGCCCTTAAAAGATGATATCCGCTCTACAAGGTCGTCAACCTTTGCCCCTGGCAGACATACCCTGGTCCTGTTCTACCTATCCTTTTTACAAAGCAAGTGCCCCGTTTCCCTGACAATAGAGTCACCAACAACTGCTAGTTCCTGTGGGACCAGTGCATTCTGCCTTGGGGGTTGCCGCTGTGTTGCGTGATGACCAAGTGCAAGCTCTGGCGTTGATGTAGGCAGCTGAGAGCTTGATGGGCCCTTGAATTTAGATCTTTCGAGGGCATCCATCCTGTCCTTCAAGCTCTCATACAGGCCCACAACAACGCTGAATTGTCGCCTCATTTTCTTACACTCCTTGCATCGCGCACACACACAACGACATCCCCCATGGCAATATCATGTCCCGTACCGATTCCTCCACAAATATCAAGCAAGCAGTGCATTTTAAAAGGAGTATTCAGAGGGCAACTGCCCCTCCCCCTCAGTTCTTCTCTGAGCCACAGCACTCCCATTAACTTGAGCCTTTTGCTTTGCTGCTCTGGTCTGAGTCGTGATTTTGATTTAGTTTCAATAAAATTTCAATTTCAGTACAAAATTATAACCCTAAACTTGTATCCCAACACAGTTATAACGCTCCATATATTTTTAAGTATCAAATATTATCTACGAGTTCCGTTTATATAACTTCCGTATCAAGTTATGTATTAATTAATTATATTTCGTTTGTAATCTATGTCGTTATATGTATTTAATTGACAACTAAGTTTAACAAAATTAGTAGATTTTGCTGATTAATTGATAATATTATATTATAGTATACTAACGCTATCTAGTTCGGGATATAACGCATCGTATGACAAAGGCGGCAGGTTACCAACGGAAAATCTACGGACACTTAAGTATTAATTAACTTCAAAATCTCGCTGTCCCAATTCAGAATAAACTAACAGAATAAACTGAGTAGATCTCTAAGCTACTTATAGAAAATAATTTGATGTATGAATTGGTCAATAAAGCGGCTGAATATGGCTAAAAAATTTCTCGTTCAGCGGGGCTGCAACTTGTAACACGTGGATTTGAAAACCTTACCGATACTTGAATGCAGTTACAAGGCCGAGTAAAGAATAAATACAGTAGATTAATCAGAAAATCACAAAATAATGCTATACTACCAAATTTAAATAAAAAGTTTTAGAAAAACAATAATTTCAAATCAATAAATAAGAAAAATCGACTTAGCGGCTTTGAACACGTCTGGCTCCCACTGGCCTCATCAGCAGACTCGGAATAATCTTATTCTTTTCCTTTTCCAGAAAGAAAAACCTAAACATAAAACATTACATAAATACATGTAATGTTTCTCTATATTCTACAAACGGGGAATTTCTTATGACAGAGAACGGTATGTATTAAGTAATGCATTACAGACAAACTGTGATGAAATTTTGACTCCGTTATGCATTGAAACGCATATTCGAATATAAATATAAAATTTGAAAGTTGTGGTGCCAATTAGCGACATCCTATTTCTCTGAAATGAAATATAAAACACATAAGTATGCATGCGATACAGATACATATTATTCAATGCACGATTTATCATTAAATTCAAACAAAATCCCTAGCTATCGAAAAGGCGGATGTAGCAGCTGCAAACACTATTTCATAAACTCATTCAAGTCGTTTTCCGGCCACGCCTTCGTTAGTCAGGTTTTACTTTACCTTCCTTCGCTCTACACTCAACAAATGTTTTACTTCTTCGTTCTGGTACCATACATGATATAACGTGATAAATTAATCTTTATATGCAAAATAACAGGAACCATAAGGCTTTGTGTTTCTGTCTTCCCACACCAGAAAGTCAATTTCTATTTGTCTAGTTTGCAACTTTCACTACACTCTCTAATGTAGAAGTGGTTCGCTGTGTGAGGATTCAGAAACCTGATTATGAGATCATTTTCCTTTACGGTTCTTTTTTTTTTCCCTCCGTGAAACTCGAGTTTTTCGTCTTGCAAAACAAATAGACACACGAAATTTACAAACCTATTATAGACGGCCTAAGTTGCTGATGAGCCTAAAACCCTACAACAATCAACGGAACCTGATGCCCACTTTTGGAGTATTCGTTACGTTGCATCTGTAGGGGGTGTTCCTGCTGGCTATCTGCTAAGATAGCCATATGCTACGATGTTAGAGAATGCGTTCTCTCACATAGTGACGTATCTGAGAGAACGCTATCTATTTTCTGTGAAAGAATTATTGTTAATCAGACTTTCATCAGTTCTTTTAAAACCTAGAGAAAAAAAAGTAACAAGAATCACCCATTTATATTAGCAAGATTTATAGAGAGCCGTTCGTAGATGAAACGTATAAAACAACAGAGAGAGAGAGAGAGAATTATATTTCGAAAGAAATATTTCCAACGTGAAGTTCCAATTAGTGACTTCCTGTTTCGGAGGAAAATATGAATTATACCCAACTCCGTTTACGTGTGATGCGAACAAATAGAAGTTCATTTCTGCTTTATTATTATGAAATTCAGCATGCAATCCGTTCGTTATCGTTTGTAAATCTTTCGCTACTCACTGTTGATGTAATAAAATTTGTTTGATGCTATGGATTTTCGGAAAAATTTACAGTTTCTTTGGATAAGAAAATCATTGGTTGATAAAAAATCTCAGTCGAATTTCTGTTAAATTTACTTGGCTTAATACAGTCTGAAAAAATTCTTCGAGTGATTTTTCTAGCTGGGAGAATGATATAGCTGAAGCCCCTTCCCAAACTGGATACCTCGTGTATTATAAAGATGCAGTATTCTTTTTCTGTGGACGATAAAACATGCAAATTGTTTTTCTTTCCATTTTCACTTTAGTAATAATCGTACTTAATTGACAAGACAATCGTCATGTCCATATATTTATTTACAGTACAATCCTGTGCTTAAAGAAGAACGAAGATTCCTCTTTATTTCTATAATGGCAACTCTTATACCACATGAATATTAAGAAAATTTATTTAATTATTAACAAAATCATTATATATTAGGAGAGCGTTTCTGGAACCTTGCTGGAACCCATCCTCAGACCATGCACAGACTGTCTTTTTAAAGACCAAAAGAATAAGAATAAACCTAATTACTATTATGCAAAATTTAATATTACAAACCGGTATACAAAACTTCTATTGGGTAAGTGCATTGTACAATAGAGCATTACATAATATTTATTATATTATACATTATTAAAAAAAGTAGGGCCGGGGAGGGACTACAGAATATACACAAGAGAGGATAGTATAGCCAGGAATATTGAGGATGTCGGAAAAGGCATCCTTTAGGTAATCAATGGAGCAATGGGCGCCATCAGGCGAAATGAAGACCCTGTAGAGGAGGATAGATGAGACACAGAACAAGAGAACTGTGCGTAAGTCGCCATTAGCGATTCAGGTAGCCTGAGGTTCACTGATTCCTACACAGGTTAAGTCCGGTTGGACAGTTAGCTTAGGAAAGATGAAGTCTCTTATCAGATGGTAGGAGAATCCTATTCTTCGTTGGTCATAGGGTGTTCCGTCTGGTGAAGTGTGCTTGGGTAAACTTAGTAAACTCGTAGTACTAGTTTTCTTCTGTGATGTATAAGTGTTCATTTTCTTGACGGATGTTATTATTATTATTATTATTATTATTATTAGCTATATGGTGCAAGGAAGCCTCAGGCTTATGCAGCACCAGCCAAAAAAAAAAATTACAGAATTACCCCAAAAGAGAGAGAGAGAGAAAGAGAGAGAGTCAAAAGGGAATCACCAAGAAAAAGAAGAATGATGATATCCAGCTCAGGACCCTGGGTGTGCCAAGCCCATACTCACCAGATGTGAGCCCCCGGGGTTTAAACAGGTTGCTGTGGATGTCTTCAAAACGTTGACAGCTATATACCAGATGTTTACACTCTTCTTTTTCACCATATGCACAGTACGAGTTGTCTATGATTCCCATGTAAGTTAAATTGTAGTTTATTGATGTGTCCTGGAGTTAGACAGGTGGGTAAAAGACATTGAGAGAACCAATTTGGATATTTTGGAAACACAGAATTTTCATCAGGTATAAATTTCTTACTGATGGGATCCTAGTACAGTGCAGCCCATCTATCCTGCTAGGTCTGAAGTAGGAGGATGGCAGTTTGTTTCTTTTCCTGCCTAATTTCGTTCAGGTTGTTGATAGGGTGTCCGAAGATAGGTGTTGGTGTGCCCCTTGATAGACAGCAGTGGAGTGATTTCCAAATATCTGATCTCCTACACATTAGTTTGGAGATGCGGCTTTGAGTCCAATTTTTCAGAAAACTATCTGCACAGCTATTGTAAATCAAAATTTACAAAAATGACCAATTAAAATGTTCAATGTACCGAAATATGATACGTTTTACATGGGCTATGGTAACAGATTACTTCAGATACTTTCACAAACGACAAAAATATTTATAAAGTTGTGTTTCATTCTGGGCTGAGTCGTCTTTGCCTTTTAAGACAGCAAAAAAAAATTCTTTCTTCTAATCTATTGATATAAGTTATTCTTTATTCTTCGAGCAAAACATTTTAATTATGATATTTTCGTCAGGCAGTCTATAGATGTAACATTCTTTTGTTCAAAACATTCAGTCGTTTAGTGAGTTATAAAGTGGGGATATTCTCTTGAGAAACACGAGGCCTAACCCCATAAAATTGCAGTTCTTACAAAACGGTTTCTGCGTTGTCGGTCCATCCTAGGAAGGTTATGTGGATATATGGTCAATGAAATTTAAGGACATTGGTTAAAATTAGCGAGGACAGTGGTTATAACCACCGTATTCAACGCAACAGATGGAAAAAACCCACTTTGAATTGCATCACAAAAAATAGGTATATTTATGGGCTGAGCTATGCCGAGCGAAAGCGACGTCTAACTGTAGTTTTCGAGGAAGACTTTTCGAAGGCATAATAAGAAAAAAAATTGCTATTATTTTTTTTTATCCCAACTGCGCCACTGGATGTATTAAATATCTGAACAGCTAAACAAATTCGCAGGGAACTTAAGTGGAACACGGTATAATCACCGTCCTCTTCAAGGTGTGTGGAAAAGACTTGTGTTCGAATTCCATGAAGGACGAAAATAGTTTTTATGGGTCTTTATCACAACTTGGTGGAGTTAATCGGTCTCAGGATAGGGTACCATGTTTTTTTGCCAGGCAACTCCGATTTTTCGTCCATCAAACAGCAAATCGACTACGGAATACCTGAAATTTACTGATTTTCAGACATTATATATGGCGCAATATGGCCTAATTTGCTGATACACCCAAAATCTTTACTGCAACAACAACAACAACAACAAAGAACCACACATTTTTCGTTAAGTAACCGGAAAAATAGGTTAGAAAGAGTCATATAACTGAATAACACTGAAGAAACATACTTCTGTGGCTAAGCGATATAATACAAAATAATTGGAGTAAGAATTTAAAATTAATTTTTCTTGAAGCTCTTGGTTTTGTAAATTAATCACTTCTTTCCAGCTATCCTATAAATCGATAAACGCTTTATAAACGAAAGGAATCCAATATTTTTTTCTATAATATACTTTCTCAGTAAGAAAAAAAAAACAGAAAATTAGCTGTAAAATATAATTTACAACAGAAGGAGTTATATTCTTGTTTCTCAACTCTTTATTAATAATTTTAATTGAAGTACGATAATTATCTGCATGCTGGTGCACACACACAAACACACATACACACAGAGACGGATCAAGATGGAACATGTGGCTGAAGCACTTTAAATGTAGAATGAGATAATTTTGTTTTTTCCAAAAAAAAAAAAATAATAATACAATTCTTCAATTCTTTTGAATATAATATTATAATAATGGAATTCACACAACATCTGTTATTCGTTTTGCATTCTGCTTCGTGGATGTGTCTGTCTATTTGTGTACAGTGTCATTATGATTGATTGCGTTATGTCACATACAAAAGATTTTATTTCATTATTCAACGCACGTCATATTCATTACAGGTATTGCCAATGCAGCGCAATATGCCAATATACTTTCATGTTAATATATTTCAATACACGAGAATGAATCAAAGTCTGTCTCTAGTTAATACGTCATTCATACTGATACGCATGCCGAAAAACGTCCGTCGTGGAAAATCTTCATTGGCTGCTGGATCATTCACATTGCTATAAAAACGCCAATTCAGACTCCATAGAAAGAATCCAGGGAGCTCTTGGAAATCATTTAAATTCTTTGTCACCAAGACAATTTCCGAACGATCCACCATGAAAGGAATCATAGGTTTAGCTGTTCTGATAGTGTTCTGCGCTCTGATATATCAATGCGCAGGTAAGTCAAACTTCTTTGGAAGTAATCAGTGTTTCAGGATAATCAGTGAATACAATGTGATCTTCAATTCGATATTTAGTATGTGATTTTGTCCTGTGTTAATATCACAAAACAGAATTCATTGTAATTAACTATACGTTTATTTCATTATTATTTATATTAGGTGAGGATCCTTTCACTGTTCAATCATGTTCTCATCAACGCTGCCCTGAGAATCCCGGTTGTTCCGATGATACTCCTCCTTGCGAAGTTAAATCCGGAGAAGACTACTGCATTCTCATTACTGGACGTAAGAAATTTGTAATTTTATTCCTAAAGAAAAATTACTGATCTTAATTTTGATAATTTAATTCTTAAAATAATTAATAATTACTTACTTCAGACCGTTTTGATATCATTGTGTATATCTCGTGTACGAGTATGTTGAAATACTTTATTTAGCAAGATATAGGTTTAAACGGTCAGAAAAATGCATAGGGAATTTTATCCGTCCATTAATTTATACACTTCCGATAACAGAACACGTAGAAAATGTAGTGTAACTCTATCAGCTTGCGACAACCGAGACAAAATTTGGTATGTTGGTGTACCGTAGAATAACAATCAAATTAAGAGACAAAGGGAAACTTCGAACTGGTATAAGGAATATCGATCGGTGTTGTATAATAATTACCAAAAATGTCACATTACAAAAGTCGATGCAAGATGTTCAAAATATGCTAACGTGATATCAGGACGGCATATGATCCCCCTCCAACAGATAAACAGAACTGCCACCTGTGAACTAAGCATGATATAAGGGTGTCTACAAGATTATGGGGCAACAAATGACATTCTTCCACTAGCGCCAGAATCAGATGTTGACTGGTCACCAAATGACCGCGGAATTGGCTTTTGGCTTAAAATACGAAGCTTAAGGGCATCCTACCCATGTTCAAACGGATTTAAACCTGTTGATCGTGCTGGCCACGGCAGTCGTTGGATATCTTCAGTTTCAATATATTTCTCAACCACATGACTTTCTGTATAGTGGCGTTGTCGTGCATAAAAAGAAAACCTGGGCCAACCGCATCCCTAAAATGTCTCACATCGAGTTCGAGGATTCGTTTTCGGTAGCTCTGCGCAGTTACCATACCCATATGAAAAACATGAAGTGGAGGGTGCTGCCATTTACCCTTAATCTGGCCCACTCGATAACGCCGCCTCCACCACCCTTTCTCTGTTGTTGAAGGGATTGTACCGCATTCCTCGTTATCTCCAGATGAAATAAAGTATAGAATCTGTTCGTAGGCTAAAAGAAGACTCATCAGAGAACAGAACCGTACCTCATTTGTTAGGGCCCCAAGTCACATATTCATGACATCAATTTCGATGAACTGTGAGGCGGTTCGGGGTTAATGGGATACAAACAAAGACTTCTCTGTGTAGAGTCAACTTGAATTGAGCCTTCTTAATATGGCCCGGTTGGAAACGTTTCAAGACACAGTTGATAACAGAACATCTTAGGGTTCTGCCTAAGATGACAGGATATCTTAAGCATGACATGAATAATTTGCATAATGTAAGGCTCTGTAAGTGGTAGATCGATTTATATTGGATACTCGCAATGCGAATGCCATGATGCATATTATATCAAATATTGTCATTCGACAACACGGTTCACAATATAATATTCATAAAAAACATTGTGTTCTGTTAATTTTGTCGAGTAATGTATTTAGAAAATATATCCACAACAGGTATGGGAACGCAACAGTTTTCGATTTTATTTACTTGTAGAAGTAAGCTTTTCTTCTCCTTAGATTTCTTAAACATTTTTCATATATTAATTACTCTGCAAAAACTAAATTTCAAACACTGTTCTTTGAACGTTTTCATCCTTAAACAAGTAGAATCAATTTCAACGTGTTCACCTACAAATGCTTTTATTTTATTTATTTATTTTTCATTATTATTACATACAAAACAGGGCGACACCTCTTACTTTAATAGACCTATAATTACTAAATTTTCTTTAGCTTCCGTTTTTTGAATAGAGAAAATAAAACAAGATTTGAATACAGAGGGATAAATATCTGATGAAACAGATAGATTAAAAAAAAGTGTAGAACTTTAGACATTAAAATGTTGAGACGTTTTTCCAAAATATATGTGGAATTTGATCTGTATCTTTAGAATAATCTTTGCTTTGTTTTTCGATTAGTCTTTATATCCGTCTCGTAGATCTTCGTATTTGAAAAGGTTTTTCTGCAAGGGAAATGTAAACCATCATATTCTAGTTACATTTAATCGGAATCCATTTAAATTTTTTCGAAAAACGTTCGAAATTGCCGATGGGTCTCTTACATACCCACCGTTCAAATGTATTGATCCAATAATTCAGGTCTTAGTTGACGTCAAAGAGGTGATCATAAACCAGAATGGTTTGACTTCATTATGAGATTTAATTCTGTTGAAAGCAGAGTGTGTATACTTCTTATTCAAAAAAGTTTTAAACAATTTCTTTGTTTCGGTTAAGCTAAAGTCATTATATGTAAGTGAAGATTTCGTTTTGATAAATTTGGAATGTAGTTTGGCTTAGACTTTTTGCCAACAAGGAGACCACATCACGATCAACATGGGAATTTAATATTCCTTTTGCAATGATATGGAGCTTTCTCACAAATTATTGTCATTAAGTCATTGAAGAAGGCATCTATCGATGCACTGACATTTTCAAAAGCAGGTTGTTCTATTAGATTTAATTTATTCAAATCTCAACTGAGTAGCTGTTCTCAGTGAGCTTTCTTGAAATTGTATTTTTGATGTTCGTCGCTACGAAAAGATTTCAAACAATTTAGATAAAGCATAATAGCTTTTTTGACCGAAGGAACCAAATTATTAACTACTTCCGGAGAAATAATTTCATTTGAAAAGTAGATGTCAAGGGTATTATTCCAACGTGTAGGGTTTTTTTTTTTAATATGTTAGGTTCACTATTTGGACATTATATTTAAAAGAGTAAGTGTATTTCTATCATGTAGGTCTATTAGAAGCGATATGCATGGACGATTCAGATTACCTATATCACAATCGGGCGAGATATCTTCAAAACAATCTTCTAAACAACAATCCATAGAGTTCAATATCGAAGGTTTTTGACTAAAAGAAATAAACGTGTTAAGAGTAGAAAAACATCCCGATCTAATTTCTTTAATGGCTTTGTGGTATAAAACGAAGATCTCACTGCCTCTACAGCTCCTGACATGTCTAATGATATTGTAACATGGGACCTCGGTAAATCCATCAGAAATGTGTTCGCTTAGCCATGTTGCTGAAAACGCTATAGTATTGTAATCTTCAAGAAGTTGCATGTTAACAATACTTTCGTTAATAAACAGAGAGGCTTGTAACAGGAGGTTGATCAACTGAAACTTGATTATTACTCAAACATGACTTTACTAGTTTTCTTATTACGAATGAGATTTGGATCGAAGGAGTGGATTACCGTCCCTTCAGGCCACTGTGTTAGACTGATAACTATATGCACATCTAGGTTATACAGAAAAAAGTGCAATATGAACATTTAAATTTAAGCTTTCGGATATTAACCAAGGTATTTAAAACATCCCCAAAGTTGTTGACGATATTACATTGTGTAATGTCTTGTGACAATCTCGAAACGAAGAATTTATGTTTAATTGCAGCCGTGCATAAGTTGTATCTATAACTTCTACTTTTTTAAAAAGGTGTTGATAATTTATAGTTTTTTTTTAAATATTCAGTTAATTCCAGTTTTTTAGTACAGTATTTGCTTTGTCCGCTAGAATAAGAGGGAGAGCGTTTCCTATCTAACGCAATGGGTGTTTTACTTTGCAACTGAAGAATTTCGATTGTGTAGTTCCTATTATAATCTGTAAATTTCATTATAAGATCAGGGGACATTGCCCAATATTGAATCTAATTGCTTATTAGCAATAAGTAATTCAATAACTCCTCTGATCGTGTGGGCGTCCCTGAGTATAAACAGAAAATGTATTTTTATTTATTTCTAGTTCCACTTTTTCAATCGATCTGTTTGTAAAACCCCTTATATCAGATGCATGGGTAAGTTCTAGATCTATTTGTTTCACATCGGTCTGTCTGGACAAGCAGGTGAAATAGGTGCACGCATTAATACTGCATCCATACATTTGGTAACAGTGGGTAGGTCGGTATTCTCTATTTCAGCTTTTTTCTCCCTTTTATCTATGTAATTGTTTTATATTCATTCGTGGGCCTTCGTTTGATACAGGGCTTCATGTCAGGAATGAGAGCGATCATGAGGATTTTTGTCTGCAGTAGGAACAGTAGAAACGATATCTTTTAAGGGAAGGGTTTTTAGGCGGATAATCAGATCTTAGATGGTTTAAAGTGTGTTCATCTCTTAAATTTTGTATTAAAATTCTTCGATGAATAGTTTGATTTCGTCTAGACCATTTGGGGTAACTTCAATTCAGATTATAGGACTGTCTGAAAGACAATAAGGTTAGGTAGGGGTAAAATAAGGTAAGGGTAAAAATAGAGGACACATCTGATCAATTTTTTCTTTTCGTTGAATCCGTCGATAACTTCCTTTAAACTTGTATATTTCTTAGTACTGAGTTTGTTTGTATTAATGATTTTAATATAGCGCGATTTGTATTATTGGAATAACTAATTCATAATCTGTTCCGTCAATGCTAGGTTCATTGATTGCTGGTTATTAAGAATTTTATCAAAGCTGTTCCGATGGTATTTCGCTTTTTCAGGAAATGCTTCCAATTGTGATTGCAGGCGTAAAGTAGAGACAGCATTTTTCTTCATTGTTTTCATACAGCATCCTAAAATGCTTGAATTCAATTAAAATTTAATCCTTCAACGATAAATGAAATTAATTTATTAAGAATTAATTTATCGTCGTAGCTGTCATCTAACTTCAAGGATTTTGGATTAAGAATAATATTATCTAGATAGTCATCTGTATATGAGGACTCTTCCAAAGAAGTTGCTAATGCTCCTAAAAACCAAATAACAACAACCTTATGTGCTGTGATGTAATGACTTAGCTTAATTTTTCAGCACTCACCTCATAGTAATCCGCTTAGTTGGTGGAAAGTTTTACCACATACATAGTGGTTATGAGATTCTAATAACTTACGAAGATTATAAATTTAAAAACTAAGTTATGGGCTTTAAAAAATTTCCTAAGAAAGGAAAGTGCACCTTCCATTCTATAATTGTCTAATTAAAAGAAATTAAATGAAGTGAGATAAAAGCTAATAGCTGTGCACCAGCGACTTTCGAAATTGTCTTCAGTTAGCTATAGTGGGGAGGGAAGAGTGCGCGAGTGTGTTATAAACGGTTTGAGTTCCCGAAATGCATTTCAGTGCACGTGGAAACGTAATACGTACTAAATTCCAAATAGGGGAGAAGTTGGCGGGAATCTTTTTGTTTAATACGTTAAGTGATGTGTGGCGCTTAAACCACTCAATGAGGAGGGCTTCGTTTTGAAGAAATTTATAGCTGGAATTTAGTTTAACTACTCTAATGGCTAAATCGAGGAGTGGGTTATGATTATAAGATTGAACTTGTTATGTTAGTTCTGTACTCGCTAAATTAGATTTAGCGCGAGAATATCGTTTTCAGATATTGTCATGGAATTATACGTTCGTGTGCCTGTTTAGTATTGTAGACCCTGAACCGAGAAAATCTCATTAAAGGTGAAATAATTTTGATGAGGAATACGGATAGATTAGATTAGCATAGGCGGACTGTTTATAGGAAACGATGGGCCTTAAAGGATAATCTTGTTTATGGAGTTTGACTATTCCAAAAATGTGTGGGAGAATGTTACAGCGTACGCCTATTTGCTGGAGGGTGTGTATTAAATAGGCTGACCAAAGTATAACTTCCATGACCATATCTGAAAACGATATTCTCGCGTCCTTCGACGTCGTCTCCCTATATACAAACGTACATATCTAAACCATGCTACTGGCTCTTAAAGAACTATTAATTAAAGACGACACTTTGACAAAACGTACCGACTTAAACATTAATGACATTTTAGAACTGACGTCACTGTTACTTGACACCAAACAATTTAAATTCCAAAATAACATCTACGAACAAATTTTCGGCCTTCCCACGGGCCTCGGTATCTCTGCCCCTTTATCCGAAACCTACCTCGCTTCTATTGAAGAAAAATACTCCACCCCTTTCCCCCAGGGATTAAACTATATATGAGATACGCGGACGACGTCCTCTTAATAAGAAACAGAACCACCATCGATACTTTACTGAACACGTTTAATACAACACATGAAAGACTCAAATTTACCCTCGAAGTAGAAACCGATAATAAAATTAATTTTCTAAACCTCACTATATACAAAATAGGTGCATCTTTAGGCACCAAAATATACAGAAAGAACACACATACACGTAAATTGTTACTTTACCACTCACACCATCCTCTATACATCAAAAAAAGCAGTTCTATACAATCAGATATACAACGCTATCAAATATAATCACACACAAACAGACCTATCTGTAGAATTGCAATACCTCACCAAAAATCATCGACAGAAAATACCCACCACAACTAATAAAATCAACCATCACCAAAGTCCATAATAACACTAATAACCCGTGCAAAATTAATAACCACGTGAATAAGAATAAGATACACAAACCCCTTATCGCCCTCCCATACCATCAACAATATGCTAGGAGACTTCAACAGATTTTTAAGAATACAGATATCAACTTAATATTCACATCTTATAACAAATTAAGTTCTAAATTCAATTCATACAAGACAAAACACGAGTATGGGACACGAGATCATAAAAAAATTATATATTTGATTAGATGCCAATCCGATTTGCTAAGCATGTTACATAGCCAGTACAACGGCAAAATTTGGGACATCAAAAATTTCTAACACGCGTGCATACTACCACTTTAATAACTTCAAATTTAATTTAGCAAGTACAGAACTAACACAACACGTACAATCTTATAATCATAACCCACTCATCGATTCAGTGATCACAATAGTTAAACTAAATTCCAGCTATGAAATCCTTCAAAACGTACCCCTCGTCATTGAGTGGTTTAAGCGCCAAACATCACTTAACGTATTAAACAAAAAGATTCCCGCCAACTTCTCTATTTGGAATTTAGCACGTATTAAGATTCCACGTGCACTGAAATGCATTTCGGGAACTCAACCCGTATATAACACACTCGCGTACTCTTCCCTCCCCACTCTAGCTAACCGAAGACGATTTCGAAAGTCGCTCGTGCGCGGCTATTAGCTTTTATCTCACTTCATTTAATTTATTTTAATAAGACAACCATAGAATGGAAAGTGCACTTTCCTTTCTTAGAAAATCTTTTAAAGCCCATAACTTAGTTTTTACATTTATAATCCCCGTAAGTTATTAGAATCTCATAACCACTATGTATGTCGTTATTTTTTATTATTATTATTTTTTTTTTTGGTAGTCGTTGGCGCATAGGCTTCTGTGGTTATAATGCACCTCCCAAGGTTTTTGCAGTACTTTGATCCAAGCCCGAGGGGAGAATCGAACCCGCGACCTTTGGGTTGCCAGGCAGGCACTTTACCCACCCGGCTAGCCCGGTCGGCTTATGTATGTGTTAAAACCTTCCACCAAATAAGCGGATTACTATGAGGTGAGCGCTGAAAAATTAAGCTAAGCTATACCTAAGATCTTCAGAAACAATAGATGTCAAGATAATTGTTATAGATATATTAACAAGAGAAATAAAAAAAGAGAATTTTTAAAATTTTAAAAAGAGAATTACACCGCAGAATTACATTGTACAATGTAATTCTCTTTTTAAAAACTTCCGACGTTCTGAGGATGACAATAGATTTAATTTTTTTGGGAATAATCTAAACTTCTTTAAGAATACTGAAGGAAAAATTCATTTTACACACATTTTCTTGAAGAATGCAACTCATCGTTTTGTAAAATTCCTAGATTATTGTTCAATTTCTTATTTCCCGAGAAAATCATTTATCTATACATAATTACCTAATTTCGTTTATAAATTCCTTAAGAAATTTAAGTTATAATTTTAATTATGTTCCCTTTTTTATTTCAGTCGTGAACAGATTACTTGGAATTATATTAAGTATCTTAGGAACTGTGCAAGCGTGCCCAACCAGTGGTGGTTCATGTACCGATTGTCCAGTAAAAAATATTACGTGTAATGGAAATCCGTGTGAAGGATTACTCGCAATTCTCAACTTAGATTTAGACGTGCTTATTTGTTACGAACTCCCTGCTGTACTTGAGGTAAGCAGTAGATTGTACTTTGAATCATGTGCTTTCTGTAAAAACAATTTAGCTTCCGATACTCTTCTTCCAACCTTAACACGAATTAGAACTATGCTTTTGATTAAAATTTTATATGAGACTTTGAAATTGTCTTCGACATCGACTGAGATATTCCCATATTTGGGAAGTTAAAAACTATGTATTTGTGGAAAAAAGCTAAAGCAGCTTTTATTTTGGAAGGCTCGGTGCATCCTTCAATCCGTGAAGCTGTCCAGAGTCGCGTCTTTCCCAAACGTGAATGAACCCATATGACTTGAAATAAGAAATATTACATACAAAAATAATAATAAAGAGGCGCGGTAGCCGAGTGGGTACAACGTTAGCTGACTAATTGGAAGACCTGATTTCGAGTCCCTTCCCAGCAAGAAACAATATCGAGAAGGTTGCATAATTGGACTTCCCTCCCCAAGGTTAAAGTGAGGGCTGAGGAGAGAAGGTTGCGCGATCTCGTGCTGCTACAAATAACTAAAAGCATCATTGGACTTAAGCCGAAGTTAAATAGATCCAACTCCAGAACAGAATTAAGAAGTGGAACAGAAGCATTGACCCAACTGCATGGAGTGTGGCGTAGCATAAAGTCACTGTGCTGTAGGTTCAAAGCCTGTTCGAAAAGGCGGCAATTGCCTCCGAGAGAAAAGTGGGAGACTATTGTCAAATCATATGGCTACAACAAAGACAGGGAAAAACTGTCCAGACCAACCAAATGCAACTTTTTCGACTACACCTGCGCTAATGGCCATCCATAGGGAAGGTATGCCAACGCATGAAGTGTAGGCGTGATCGACGGGATTCGAACCCAAGGGACGACACTGACGATACCCCTGCACTACCACGTTCACATAAAATGGTAAGTACCAAACTGCACAACGAGTGGTCGGGCATAGTGTGCATAGTGCTAATGGTCGGGCACCACCTGTGGTTGCCCACATCTGCGCCATATTTACACTGTGAAGAAATACAGAACACTGTAAATTCCAGAAAAAGTGTAGCGTGTTGAATGTGCAGTATTGTATTGGGTTCTATTGTGTGTCCTGGCATTTGGCCGTGGGATCGCTGATGGGACCCCAGGTTACCAGCCCATTATTCTCTGCAGGTCTCCGTCAGGGTCGCCTCAGCTGGCTGAACGGAGACCAATTTAAAAAAAAAATAATAATAATATTCATAATAAAAATATATAAAATAAATAAATAAAAAATATATATATAAATAAATAAATAAAAAATATATATATAAATAAATAAATAATATATATATAAATTAATTAAATAATAAAAATAATAATAAGAAGAATAAAAAAATAAAAATAAGGTAGAGTGCGGCAGTACAGGGTGTACTGAAGAAGATGGGGGATGAAAGTAAGAGTAAGGGGATGCAGGTGACGCCATCTCCTAAATTGACAGTGGAGCGTATGCCCCACCAGGAGAAAAGGGGGGAGGGGATAACTCCAGAAGGGTAGAGAAGCCACTCAGCGAGAGTGCTGAGTGTGACTTATATTTTGCGGTGGAGTGGTCAAGACCACTGGAGCTACCCAACCATGTGGAAAGTTAACAGGTAACAGGTTTGCCAGCATCGACTTGCTAACCCTGGATGTTCCAGGGTTAGCAAGTCGATGCTGGCAAAACGGTCAAGTACAGATTTTCTATTTCAAGTTTGAGCAAGTCCCTCACAGTTTTTTATCCCTAGCTTGAGTTGGTTGTAGAGTCATGCGCCTAGCAAAGAGGTTCTGTGCATACTCCGTTAGTAATTTGTAATGTTGTTCGTCAGAAATGAACAGGTGCTCCTGTCCTTGAGGTATGTGTTGGAGTCTGGTGCAGTGTTCCTCGAAGATCGTCATAAATTAGGCAGTTATAAAAAAGATGGTCCCAATCTTCAATTTCTCCACATGTACAGCAGGGGTTATTGATGATTCCGGAGGTAGTCAACTTATGATTTATAGAGCCGTGTCCAGTTATAATATATGTACAGTAGAGGCCAGGAGAGAACCAAAGCGGCGACTTTGGGTAAACTAGTTTGACATCCGGGATGAATTTCTTAGTTATTAGGCCCTTGTCCGTCTCCTCCCATCTTGTCTGCCAGATTTGTAGTAGCATGGCAGCTAGTTTCTTCTTTTCTTGCTTACAGTCAGTGCAGGTGTTGATGATATGTCCTAAGATGGTAGCTGGGATTCCCCGCGACAAGCATTAGTGCAATTCTCGACGGATAACCTCCAAATCAAGGGGGAGGACAGCTGCAAGAACCTGGAGGGCCGGAGAGCTTATTGTGCAGCAGGCCCTGGTAATGGCGAGCAATATACTCCGCCGAATTGTTTCTAGTTTGTTTACGTTTATTGCGAACAATTATTGCTCTGTGGTATCAAATTCCGGATCCATATGTAATAACAGGGAGGAATATAGCTTTTTACAGGAGTTCGATTGGTCTCCGGTTCAGACCCCAGTCACACCTGCTTACTCGGACGATTAGGGCTGCATAATTTCTGATTTTTTCTTGAAGGTATGAGAGGTGCGGGAAGAAGGAGAGCTTCGAATCCAGGATGATACCCAGGTGTTTTAGGGAAGTTACTAGCTTGATGGTTTTTCTTTGTACCTTGATCTGAGGACGCCTTGATATTTGTAGGGTGCCTTTGAGAAATATGGATTGTGTCTTCTGTGGAGAAATCCTGAGCTTGTGTAGAGTCGCTCAGTCCTGTAAGATCTGTAGTGCTTGATTTCCAGTGGCCCCGAGAGAGCTGCTCTGGTGTCCGCTGCGATGGAGATGGTAATATCATCTGCGAATGCTTGGATAGTAACAGGGCCCAGATCCAGGCCAAGTAACTCATCAAGGACGATGTTCCAGAGGAACGGACCGAGGACCGAGCCCTGTGAGCAGCCTCTGTAGATAGATTTGGTGAGCTTCTGGTATGGTGAGGAGATGGTGATCTTCCTGTTGGAAAAGTAGCTTTGTATACACTTGTATAAGTTGGCAGGTATGCATGCCAGTCTTAACCTGCGAAGAATGCTTGGCCACCAGAGCATGTCAAAGGCCCCGGCAAAGTCAATGGCTATGAGGAGGAAGTACTTGTAATTAGTGCTGACTGCAGCTTGGGTTATTTGGTAGAGAGCATCTTCTGTGCAGCATCCTAGGCGAAATCCATACTGTGAATTGGATTCTAGGCCAGCTTCTGTGCAGTGTGTTAGGAGTCTGGTATGGAGGAGGCGTTCAAGTAGCTTGCTCAATGTGGACAAGAGGGCAATGGGCCGGTATGAGTTCGGCTGTTCCGGAGGCTTCGATGGGTTTTTGAGTATTAACTTTAGTTCAGCTATTTTCCAGCTTTCTGGGAAGGATCCCTGGGTTAGGCATTTATTGAACAGGTTAAGCAAAAATTGTGGATTTACCTGGGCGACCTTTTTTAGTATTTCTGGTTCAATGCGATCCACTCCTGGGATTTTTATCCTTCATTTTGCCAAGGGCTTGCTGCAGTTCTTCAGTGTTAAATTCTTTCTCTACAGAGTCAATGTGGTAATTGTCATTATCTAGAGAAATTTGCTGCTGTTGTGTTGTGAGATGATCGGCGTCGCTGATAAAGAGAGTATCCAAGATATTCATCATGGATTGCTCCCATGACGTTGTCATGATTCCTCGTGGTGTTATTGTGGAATCGACTACTTCTCCTCTTGGCAGATTATTGGTAGTAACTCGGTACACCACTCCCCAAGGGTCCTAGTTACCAGGTGGTAACCAGCCGCTCCCATGTAGTTCTTTTTCGCTGCCTGATCATGGAAGTGTATTGGTTCCTGGTTCTCTTGTTGTCTTCACGGAGGGCTTCCACATCAGTAGCTGGTCAAGAGGTGCGAGCTCTCTGAAAAGCTTTCCTCTTGTTATGAACAGTCCAGCGTAGGCGTTCCAGTTCTTGAGACCACCATGGTACAGCACTTGGAAGAGGTGTTTTCTTGGGCATAGATTGATTGCAGGAGAGAGTGATGATGTCAGTGACAAGCTTTTGATTCTGCTCTGGATTCAGACAGAGGATATCAGAAGGGTGATCCATGATTGTTGACTGGAGAGAGGTGGTGAACAGTTCCCAATTGGCTTTGCTGATGGCATAGCAGTTGATATCATAGTGCGGAGTAGGAGTTGATTCTATATTTCTTGTGAGGCTGAATGTAATTGCTGTTTGGTCGATGGTGGTCCAGGCTTCATTGACCTGCCACCCCGACACCTTACTTGAGATTGATCTTGTGGCAATTGTTATGTCTATTGTAAACTCCCACATAGTACTGGAGAATGTTGGGAGGTTATTGGGCCTGTTTATTATATTAAATGGTGAGGTGGCTAGAAAGTCTTCCAAATGTCGACCATTATGGCAACCAGGTTGGTCAGCTGTGAGGCTGTGCCAAGCAAGAGAACGGCAGTTAACATCCGCCCCCAGGATGATTTTAGCGTTAGGTAGAGTAGTCCTAACTGTTCCTAGGTAGTCAATAGCTGGGCCGATGTCTTGTCTGGGTCTACAATAGAGTGACATTAAATAGAAGGCACCTTTGGGGCCAATTACATGGGCACACACTGCCCAAACTGTGCAGAGAGAAGAGATTTTGGTGAGCATTATGTTCGGGTTCCGGATGACTATGGCAGCCCAGGGAGTATCTTCAAAACCCTACGTATATGGATCGGCTGCCTCCATCATGACATACAACGTGCTTCAGCGAGCAAGGCAACCCCACTAGCCGACCTTAAGACTCTGATTCCCGATCCCGTTTACACCGATGTGGTCAACACTTTATGTCACCAGGCCATCAGAGAATCAGATCTTTATTGTACCCGACAGAAACGTAAGTTTTGTAATTTGATTAATGAATCCCGTCAATTGCGCAGCCAATGTAATACCCCTCTCACTAATTCCACGGACTTCGTATTGAACCTAAGCAGCAAACAGTTATCTGCGGACCAAGTAAACTTATTGACTCTTGGCATGACGTTTGCCGTTCTTCCTAAGCACCCGCCGATCACCGACATCGCCTTAGGTGTGGAAGCCAGCTTATCACGCCTCCCAGAAGATGTAGCCAACACAATCCGCTTGAAGACTGCTGCAGTTCTACACCGTGCTCGCCCCGTCTCTTCTAACCTCAACCGTACACAGTTCTCTGCCCTCAAGGCATTGAAACAGGATTCGTCCATCGTCATTCTACCGGCAGACAAAGGCCGCCGTACGGTTGTAATGGATCACACTGATTACATGGCGAAAGCGCTACTACTTTTACGGGATACTACTGTATACAAACCCCTGACCATCAACCCCAACAGAGTTTTAGAACGATGGGAATCAGAGGTGAATATCCTCGTCAACAGTTGGCTGAAACAAGGGAAGATCACACAGTCAACCCGTAATCACCTCCGTGCTTCCGGATGTCAGATCCCACGGTTTTACGGCCTACCGAAAGTGCACAAAGAAGACACACCACTGAGACCAATTGTATCCTGCTGTGGATCACCGACTTACGAGCTGTCTAAATTTGTCTCGAGACTTCTTTCTCCTCTGGTTGGCAAGACCATCCACACCGTTTCCAACAGTGTTGAATTCATAAAGAGGATTCGCACTGTATCCATCTCGCAGAATCAAGTTATGGCATCGTTCGACGTCATATCGCTCTTTACCTCCATCCCTGTGGAACTTGCCATTTCTTGTGCAAAACAACTCTTGGACAATGATAGAACCCTCAACGAAAGAACTGGTCTCACACCCGATGACATTTCCACCGCCCTCAGACTGTGCTTAACAGGGGGTGCGATCATATTTAGTGACTCAGTCTACCAGCAGATACATGGCACGGCCATGGGTTCCCCGGTCAGCTCAGTCACAGCAAACATCGTGATGGAGGAGTTAGAGGGACGTGCGTTTGCACACGCACCTGATCACATCGCCTTTTGGTGTCGCTATGTTGACGATGTGTTCGTGGTCATCCCTAGAGACTCAGGTCAGCGACTTCTATCATACCTCAACTCACTATCGCCCTTCATAAAATTCACGATTGAGCTGGAGTCGAACAACTCTTTACCATACTTAGACACACTTGTCCGACGTGAAGGCACATACCTGAGGACTACAGTTTATCGTAAGCCCATGTGTGCTGGCCAGTTTACCAACTTCCGGTCAGCACACGCGCGAGGCCACCTCCTCTCCACGGCCCGAACCTTGCTTACTCGCGCCTGGACACACTCCAGCTCCGCTGATGAAAGACGCAAAGAGGTCACTAGGGTCAAAGTAGACCTTACGAGGTGTGGCTACCCCATTGACGTCCTCGACAGGTGTGATCTACAGACACGTGACATCGTGACGACCAGCTACAACACCAACAGTGACGAGCCATCCACAAGGGCATTCATCCCATACTACCCCAACCTGTCACAACAGATCGGCAGAATCCTGAGAACGCACGGAATAAAGTGCATCCAGCTCCCAGGCAGGAAACTGCGTTCTTTCATTTCCAACGTGAAAACACCTGTCCCCACCCTTCTGCAGAGCGGTTTAGTCTACCGCATCTCTTGCCGTGACTGCACTAGCTGCTACTTCGGAGAGACTGGACGTCGACTCGAGAAACGTCTCTCGGAGCACAAAAGAGCGATCCGTTTAGCGGATATAGAACACTCAGCTATCGCCGAACATGTCTGGACAACCCACCACGACATCGACCCACACCGCGATGTCGTGGTGGTAGACAGATCCCACCATTACCTAAAGCGTACCTGGTTGGAATCATTAAATATAAAATCTTCGGATAAATCCTTAAACAGGAACAGTGGTTACCAAGTCAACCCGATCACAGAGTCAGTAGTTCTGTCATTGGACAAGCGCTGGCCACGTCATCATGCGTCACAGCCACAGACGTCAACAAACAATTAAACCTCGCGTCTCACGCACCTGGCAGTGCACATCTTCATTCCAACTGCCATTCATGTATTTTAATTCTGACGAAGGCTACCATATAGCCGAAAGCTCATATATTTCTGCTTTATCTGTACGCTCTGTGTTTAAGCTACAATAAATTCCTCAATGAATCCAGAGCGCGTAGGCCTGTTTCGTTAGTATCTTCATCTGCTTGAATTATTTTATATGTGAGAGGACAGCCTCTAACTTTCTTGGAGTGGGTGTATGGTTCTTGCAGTAGTATCAATGTTTTCTTTATCTGCCTTTTTCCTTATTTCCACGGTTACTGCACGTGCTCGCTGAGTATTAAGTTGTATAAATTTAATAACACTGTTGTTGAATGGTTTAGGCCTCACTGCCATAGTCGGTCTTCAGTTGTTGGTTTCGCTTTGCCTTGATGGAAATAGGACATTTTCTGTTCCTGATTGAATGGGATGCATACAGTTTTACTGCTTTGCAGTTTGCGCGCAGCGCAGCAGATGATTTGTTTGGGCAACTGCTATAACGATGCCATACAACAAGTAGTCGGTATGATTCCCAAGAGTTCATATCACCGAACTGTTGGGAATCTGACCAGAAAAGCTGATCAGAGACGGGCAATCGCCATGAATATTCTAATAAGCACCTATGCGTCCACTCTAAACTGGTGTTCAGTAAATGCAGAAAATCAAACTCTATGTGGAAACCGGCAAGCAACTACACGAGCTACTCCGGTTCAACCAAAAATTCAACACTGACTACGAGATAGAATTCGGACAAGGCAAATGCAAAATTCCACGGATTGCATCTGAGAAAAGGAACTAAATTAAGAGATGACGACTGACAAACAGATAGAAGCAATAATAGAGAGCCATTATATACCAGCAAGTACCTGGGGATGATGCAAGCTGAACATCTAGAACAAAAGGAATCAAGGAGACGATAAATGAGAAATAAAAACAAAGTTAAACGGAGGGAACACAGTCAAAGCCATTAGAGCCTGCACCATCCGAGGACTAACGTACTCCTTTGGGATTACAGATTTGACTACCAGCCAGCAGGCGTAGACCTTGAGAAGAAGCAGACAATAATGATAGACACCTGCCATCACCAACCGATATCGGCCGTCGAGAGAATAACAATAGGCCGGAAAACAGGAGAATTTGGTTTGCCAGACCTCATTGAATAAATGAATAAACCGATTAAAAACCTGGAAGAATACTTGAAGAAAAACACAGCGACAATCAACCAGGCCACAAGGAAGACCGATAAACGACACACTCCTCTTAACCTCAACGATGAGACAGCACCAAATTAGACGGAAGAAACAATGGCAGAAAAATATCGAGTTCAAACTGTCAGCCTCAATTACCTTCGAGGGCAACTTGTTCCAGCTATCAAAGACTCGCTGGCTAAAAGATAACCTCCTACAACCTAAGGTAAACATCAGGCCCTGCAATTTTAATTTATGTCCTCTAGTTTTGGAATTATTTAGAACAGTGAAAATGGGCAAATAAGCCACTCTATGGCAGGCACAACACTGAACTTAGCCAAGTCTACACAAATAAGGAAAATTCCAACGCAAGGTACACTATCGGGACACGTTTCCTCTAGCCCGAGGAATTCATGCCCTTCATTTAAGAGACCAAGTAACCTCACAAACAACCCTTCTAAGTACACGGTCGAAGAGAGAAGTCCTTTAAGCACTTCAGTTCACAACTTGGCGATTGTCTCTTCTCTAATGGAACCTTTATCTCATGGCTATTCCAAACATCGTGTTGTTTGGCATTACAAGAATGCAAAATGGGATGACCTGCGAGACTTATATTCTTATATTTTCTTTTTCTTGGTCGGATTACTGTTTCAAAACTTCTGATGTCAACGTTTGCTCAGATCGTGTCAGTGAAATTATTCTTGCAGGAATGGAATCCTTTATCCCACACTCCTCTTTAAATTCTTGTCCTTTATCTAAACCTTGGTTTTCCAATAAATGTGCTAAAGCTGTTCAAGAGAAGAATGTTGCATATCGTAATTAGCTTGTTTCTAATTCTTCAGTTTCATTTTCTGCCTACACTAAAGCTCGCAACAATTGAAAAGCAGTTATTAATCAGTCCAAACTAGAGTTTGAACAGGCTAAGAGTAGAAAACTTGCTTCTTGCCCTAAAGGTAGTCGAGCATTCTGGTCTTTTGCCAAAGCTGTTGGCCTCAACGTTTTCCCATCTCTGCTCCCAGCCTGTCCAAACCAGATGGTTCTGTTCTCACTTCAGCCAAGGATAAAGCTGACCTGCTAGCATCCCATTTTTCTTCCAACTCATGTATTAATGATCTTGGTAAAACATCTTCCACCATTCCCAACACGCTCCATTCAATGTCTCCTGTGATCTTCCGTCAAAAGGATGTCAGAAGGATTTTGACGAATCTTGATGCTAAGAAAGCTCCAGGTCCCTATGGTATTTCTCCACTTGTTCTCAAAACATGTGCTCCTGAACTTACTCCTATTCTTTGCCGCCTTTTTTCACTTTCTGATTCCAAAGGTGTGTTTCCTTCTACTTGGAAATTTGCTCATATCCAGCCAGTTCCTAAAAAGGGTGACAAATTCCTCCCATCCAATTATCGTCCCATTGCAACTACTCTTTCTAAAGTAATGGAGAAATCAATTAACCACCGCCTCTTAAACTAACTGGAAACCTTCCGTCTGATCAACGATCGCCAGTATGGATTCCGTCAGTGTCGGTCCATTGGTGATATTCTGGCTTATGTTACCCATTTATGGACTAATTCAATGGAAAGTTTCGGTGAAGCACAAGTAGTTGCTTTTGACATCTCAAAGGCTTTCGATCGTGTTTGGCATAAAGGTCTTCTAAACAAGCTTCCATCTTATGGTTTGTCAACTGTTTTTAGTAATTGGTTATCCAGTTTTCTCTCTGATCGCTCAATGAGGGTGATGGTAGATGGCTCTCTGTCTTCTAACTTCTCCACTAATTCCGGTGTCCCCCAAGGTTCAGTTCGTTCCCACACTCTTTTCCTCTTGTATATTAATGACCTTCTTCCATTGACTGGAAATCCTATCCATAGATTTGCCGATGATAGCACATTGCATTCTACTTTCCATTTTGAGAAACCTTGTCCCGCTCAATCAGTTTCAACTTCTCGAAAGTCTGCTACCAATTCCTTAAATGCCGATAATCAGGTAATTCTCCAGTGGGGCAAAGACAACTTAGTTGATTTCAACCCTTCTAAAACTCAGTCTTGTCTTATATCACTTAAAAAGGATTTTTCTGCTCTTATGCTTATCTTCTGTGACACTCCGATTTCTAGGCAAAATGATATATCTCTTTTGGGGATTACCCTGACTTCTAATCTCTCTTGGCACAAGCACATTAACAAATATTGTGTCCTCTGCATCTAAAAAAACTTGGTTTTCTCTTTCGCTCTCCAAACAGCTGCTCACTCTGTATAAATCGCAAATCCGCCCTGCCATGGAATATTGTTCCCACATCTGAGGTGGCGCCCCTAAAACCTCTCTCAGGCTTCTTGATTCCATTCAGAAGAGGGCAGTTTGGTTAATTAATGATCCATCTCTAATAGAGTCTCTCCACTCGCTGTCTCATAGACGTACTGTTTCTGCTGCATGCCTCTTCTACAGATATTTCCATGGGCACTGTTCTTCTGAATTGGCTTCTATAATTCCCGCTCTCTCTTTCAAAACACAACGAACACGTGACGCCACCAGCCAACATCCTTTTACTGTCCAACTTCAAACTCACAGAACGAACTTTTCATCTTCCTCGTTTACTCATTCAACTGCTATTTTTTTGGACAACCTTCCTTTATATGTATTTCCTGAAAATTACAGTCTACAGAAGTTCAAGTCTAATGTCAACAAATATCTTCTTTCGTCTTCTCAACCTCGAACCCAAGCATGGTGCTAAGTACTATAGGTTCTAACACCTCTCGTGTTTGGGGTTTACATAAAAAAAAATCAACACTAGGAACTACAGAAAATATACCGACCTCGGAATGACAGATGACACATGTCGACGGTGCCACAATTATCGAAATATAATCCAGCTCACCACCGCGCGATGCACCGTACTCGCAGCACATTTATAGCGATAACCAGGTCGCCAGGGTAAAACATAAGGTAGTAGAGAAGAAATATCAGTGTATGAAAAAAAAGTAAACCGCATTATTAGTACGAACTCTAAGCTATACTAAACACCCCTACTCACAAACAATGCTGGGACGGCGCCATAACAATGGACAAGACGATCCCACACAACAGAGCAGATATAACTCTAATCAAAAAGAAGGAAATAGCTTCCGAACTAATCGATATAGCATTGCCCAACACTAGAAACCGCCAAATCTCCAGAAAACTCAAGAGAAAATGTTCAGGAAGTACACAGATCTTAGACAGTAGGTCAAAGAGATGTGGCATGTGGAACAAATGACAACCATCCAATCATGGTGTCAAGCATCTGCAATATACTAAAGAACATGGAGAAAATCGCGATCCTGAATTATGCTAATTTAGTCAGACAGCTCCTCGAACAATAATAATTGCATACCACGCACCTCGTACCAGGACTCCTCCCGGGAAGAGAAAAATAACACAAAAGAAAAGGAAAGAAAGAGATAATAATAATAATAATAATAATAATAATAATAATAATAATCCTAGGAGTAACAATGGCGAAATGGAATACAACCATTAAGGTGGAGAACATCACGACCAGGACAATCCCCATTAGAAGAGGAATTTTTCAAGGAGATGCTCTGAGCACACTATGGTTCTGTCTAGCACTCAACCCGCCATCCACCATGCTCAACGGCATAAAGTATGGATAAAACCTCAAAGAAGGAACAAAGAACCTGTACAACCTCACCAACCTGATATACGTGGATGACATCAAGCTCTACGCGAGAAACAACAACAGCAACCGAGAAACAACTAAAGCAACAACTTCGGATCACCGAAAAATTCAGCAAGGACATCAGGATGGAATTTGGTCTAGAAAAATGAAAGACCCACACACGGTACCAGGGAAAATTAGTTGGCCGAAACTACCAGCTGCTGACTGGTAAAGAGATCGAAGCTATGACAGAAGCAGAGACCTAAAAATACCTAGGGATTATGCAGGCTGAGCAGTTGGAACACAAGGAAATCAAGAAGTGCCTGACCGAAAAATATCATCAGAGACTCAGATGCCTGCTGAAAGCAAAATTGAACGTAAGGAACATAGTTTAAGCCATAAACACCCATGCAGCTCCAGTACTAACATACACCTTCGGGGTCATAGATTGGGCTAACACCGAGCTAGAAGATATCATGCGAAAGACAAGGGCAATGATGACCAAGAGTCGACAACACCACCCGACGTCATCGGTGGAGAGAATAATAATACCTCGGAAAGAGGGAGCAAGTGGCCTGATAGATCTGACAGAACAACAGAAAACAACGATAGTTAACCTGGAAGATTACTTCTAGAACAAAACAGCACCACTCCACCAGATCATAAGGAAGATAGATAAGTGGTATACCCCACTTAACCTAAGCGTGGAACCCCCTCCCGCCCAGACGGGACAAGAAACGAACTTAGAAAGATGGGTAAAGAAGACACTCCGTGGCAGACACTACAATGACCTCCATCAAGATCACATCAATAACATTGCTTCCAGTGCATGGCTCTCAAGCGGGACACTCTTCCCCGAGACTGAAGGATTCATGCTGGCCATTCAAGACCAGGTAATAAACACCAGAAACTATAGAAAATACATCGCAAAGGAGCCCTGAATGTCAGATGACACATGTCGACGATGCCACATGGCCTCAGAAACTATCCAACACATCACCGCGGGGTGCAAGGTGATCACCCAGCATGAGTACAGTCATAGACACGACCAGGTAGCAAGGATAATACCTCAGAAGCTATCAAGGAAATTCCAGTTGACCAAAGAAAGTGTACCATACTACAAGTACGAACCCCTGTCAGTACTAGAGACACTAACTCACAAGCTGTACTGGGACCGCGCCATAATAAGGGATAAGACCATCCGCCAAAAACAGACAGGTCATAACCCTTGTGGGCAAGATAGAAAATGCTCCCTACCTGATTGACATAGCGGTGCCCAACATTAGCAATGTCCGGAAAACCCATAAGGAAAAATTAGGAATTACACGAACCTGAGACATGAGATCAAGGAGATGTGGCATATGCAAGAAATATCGACCATCCTGATCATCGTGTAAACTTCCGCTATGGTACCAAAGACTCTACATAGCAGCCTGTCAGCAATAGGTCTCCCAGAGTACACCTACAAGGAACTCCAGAAAGTCGCAATCATGAACACCTGTAGGATAGTCAGAGATTTTCTCAGCCAATAGTAATAATAGACATTACAATCATTCTGTGTACTTGGTAGCAGTACCCGTCGCGGAGTGGATTCCCCCAATCAGGGAGAAATAATATAAGAGCAATAATAAGAATAAAGTGTACCGTAGTAAAAGTACGAACTCTAGGCAGTACTAGAGATCCGAACTCACAAGATGTACTGGGATCGCGCCATAATAATGGACAGGACAATGCCTCACAACAGACTGGACATAACCCCTGTCGACAAGAAGGAAAAGGCTACCTATCTGATTGACATAGTGGTACTCAACCCTGGCAACTTGCAGAAAACTGATGGAGAAAATATCAGGAAGTACACGAACCTAAAACAGGAGATCAAAAAGATGTGACCTATGCAACAAGTAACGACCATCCAGATTATATTGTGAACAACAGGTATGGTGCCAGAGACCCTACAAAACAGCCTAGCAGCAATAGGTCTCCCAGCGAACACCTACAAAAACTCCAGAAAGTGGTAATCCTGAACACCTGTACGATAGTCAGAGAGTTTCTCAACCAACAGTAACCCCAGATATAACTGTCACCACCCTGTGTACTTGGTAGCAATATCCGTCACGAAGTGGAACCCCCAATCTGGGAGAAAATAATAATAATAATAATAATAACGGGAAAAAAGCACTGCTCAATATTCTTGACGACTGAGCGTATCACCCACTCAACAACTAAACACCCTTCTGGAATGCAAATTTAATAAACAGCTGGAGTTGATGGAGTCCCCCACTTCATGGTAAAGTGTCTCAGCCCTTACCTAATTGAACCACTCCAAGCAATTTATAGCTCTATCCTTGCTTGCCGAGTTTTCCCTGAGAACTGGAATAAGTACGCTGTAATTCCAATGCCGAAAATTACAAAGCCTAACCTTGTGGAGCACTACAGGCCAATATCTACTGCATCTACCCTGTTAAAAGTACTAGAGAAAGCTCTTTTGCCAAAGTTGTCGAATCAGATACTGGCTGGGCAGCCTCAACAAATTCATTATTCAATAACTGCAAGATCAACAATTACTAACCTCCTCACAGTTCAAGCCGCGATACTAAATGCTTTCCAAGCCAGAAAGGAAATTGCAATAATTTATGCCGATATAAAAGCAGCCTTCGATAGCCTGGATGTACATGCCTTACTTCATCTGCTCCAACACGCCTTCCAAATAAAAGGAAATTTGCTGAAGTTCCTACAGGCCCTACTTACTTGTCGGTCCATTTATTACCGCACAGATAGTCAGATCCTCCAACGCCAACTCCATGCAGGAGTTCCACAGGGTGGAGTTTTATCTGGACTCCTCTTTACCGCCATGATGATCCCGTTCTGCAAGGGTAGGGATGATGTATGCACTTATGCAGACGATATTAAGATCCTAACACCCATCCAACCGTCCATGACCAATAGTGAATTGTGTGAACAGATTAATTATAAGCTTCTGAACTTATTCGTGTACTTAGACAAATTTGTCTTGGCCCTAAATCCGCAGAAGACTGTAATTATGGTGTACTCGCTCAAAAAATCCCCTACGCTCGTACACCCGAAACTTAATGGCAAACCTATCCCAGTTGTTGAGACGCATAGAGATCTGGGAGTAACATTTGATACGAAACTTACGTTCAAGTCTCATATTGACCTGATTATAAAGAAAATGAACTACTTACGTTGGGCAACAAAACAGCACCTCTTGCACGTGAAACAGACTGCAACAACCGCACGATATTTAAGAACCACAGTGTATACGGTCATTTTGTATGGCGCAGAATTGTGGGCGTCAGCCACCCCTACCGACATTAGGAGAATATATGCAAGTGAATTCTGGCTGCTGAAGTGGGCAAACCATAAGCACCATCTCCCTCAACAGTTAAGGACCACGCAGCTCTCTGAACAGCTTAAACTGCAGCGTTTACCAGACATCATTGCCTGGAAACGATTAATAACCGCAATCAAAATGATGACTGGCACGATATCATCACCATGCTTCTGGCAGCTTTGTGAGTGGCACATCCCGCCATCTGCATTAAGAGGTACAAAATCCTTGAGAATGAAGACCAACAGACTGAAGATGGCCGACAGGTTTATACCCGCTAGTGCGTTAGAATCAATTCAGTGCCTAACACGTATAGAAATTGACCTACTAAGGCTCACAGAAGATCTAAAATATAGAAAACAAACCGCAGTGTGGTTCGCTGAGGCTACTGTTGCCTAGCAGTTGTGTGAATTTCTGTCAAGAACTGCGTGTGTGCAATTGAACAATGTATATCTCTCACAAGTTGATCAGTGGATGCGATGTCAAGATGAACTTTTGTATTACAATTGCCAGGACTCTAGACAGAAATGTAGTGAAGAGTAATGCAATTTATATGTCATCTTTTCGTGTATATTTATTGTATATTTGTTGCCCTTTCTTGTATATTTTAGACATTCTTTTATTCACATTTTATGGTAATCCCCTGGCATTTTCTGCCGTGAAGGGAATTTGTCACTTACCAATGTAAACCTATATTTAAATTTGGTACGACAAATAAAGATTTATTTATTTAAACATCACCATGACTTCGCGATACAATTAACAAAATTTTAGATATAATCTATTTTTTAGAAGTATAATTTGTAGTGAATTAATTCGTTTCTTTTTAAAATGTGTGCTCACAGAATAACTTTTATAACTTTTGTTTAAGCAATTCAAATATTTTTGCTATCTTCAAGGAAAATATATTTAAATTCAATTACGTCAATTAATTCAAAGTTATTTTGGTTTTCTTTTTTACTTTATTTTAGGGTTTAGTCGACCTTACTGTGACAATTGTCGTTAACTTGCTCGGTATTTTAAATCTGCTCCTTTGTTCCATCACAATTCCATTGAATTGCATTTGGTAAGTAAGATTTTGAGTCGCCTTTCTTCTATCCTCCCAATGAATAAATTTTTAGTATCGTCGTTTTATAGATGCCCGTTGTGTAGCACGTTCCACATTAAACCACGAACGTTAATTTGATCATTATTTTCAGTATATTCATTAAATATATACATTCAATAATATTTTTATGCGCATAATTTTTCCCAGATGTTTAGTCCCAATTAAAAAAAAAATTGAGTTTTTATCGTTGATGTGGCCTACCTTTTTAATAAGGGATGTAGTGAAGTCTACTGTATGAAATCTTTCTGGAATTACTTGCCAAAATGATAAAATTCTTTTAAAAAGGGGAAGCACAATTTTTATAGCTGTATATTTGAAAAATACGCATCGTGGATTCACTGTTCAAGTAATTTAATTTTATTTTTGTGAATTGATTCATATAATAACACGAGTTTCTTTATTTACAGATTTCTCGCAGATAATTTGGAGTTGAATTAATGGTGATATAGAGCCAATAAAGCGCTACATGACTTTTAGAGCCAATAAATCACTATATGATTTTTAGAGCCAATAAAGCATTATATGAGCACGGATATTTACTTTTGAAGAATGAAGACATTATTGAACATTTCACTTTTCACTGTTGATTTTGTTGTAACCATAAAATGTTATGCTTTAATTAAATTTTCACTTTCTTCTCATACGCATTCCTTATGTGACTTGATATGGATATTTTGAATTAAAATTGCAAATAAATATTTGAAAAATACGTTTATTTGGTTTACTCTCAAAATGCCCAGTTTATTTCAGATCTCTCTCTTTCTTTGCGAAAAAGAAGCCACAATCCCAAATCATAATTATTATGTTATATCTTTCTACATTATTAATAACAGACAGAGCATTATTAATTTAAAAAAAAAGGTAAACTTATATTATTAAATTGCTCTAGAAGTTTAGCAATTTATCAATATAATGGTAATTTCTGTATGAAAAGGTGAAGGATAATTAAGGTTGCAGAATCTTCTAGATGTAAAGAAATCTTTATAAAAGAACTTGAAAACATTACTTACGAAACGTTGCCTAAATCTGTGTACTGTTTTGCTAAATTTTCATCAAAGTTTCTGGCGCGTTATTTAATCAAATCGTTAAAACAAAAATTACCAAATATAAAAATAAAAACATTAAAAATATTACTGGTATTATCACTCCAAAACTTTTGAATAACACGTTTAAGTCTCAGCGTGCGCTGAAGAGACAATAAGAAGAATATTTTCAGGGCTTTACAATGAATGTTTCTGTAAATTCTCAACGTGATATACCTCATCAGATTCTAGTAACTATCGATGTGTCAGGTGTGATGCTATCGTGAACGGTAACAACTTTGGTGACAAACGGTCACAAATAGTACCAACTTTGGTGCACGGGGAAAATTGCCTGCAAATAAGTGATGATTATTTGATGCTCATAAACACTCGACTGAATATGCTTATTAATGAGATTAATCAAATTAAAGCCCAAAACTCAAGCCTACTTGAAGAAATACAACTGAATGTACAAGTAGTTACAAATAAATTCACTGCAGTGTACAAGCCTTCTACCACAGATCCCAACCTTCAAAATGGCAAAGCAATTACAGGAAATGAGGTACCATCATATTGTGATGGTCAGCAAAGTTTGAAGCAACTCACTAATCAATTCAATAGCAAAGATGCATGTTTCAGTGAATATAACTCTTCCAAACCTGCATCAAACATCACTGGAGACAGCCACTCAAAGACTTCTCAGGCGGCCCTATCTACAGTATGGAACCTAAATAATACCATACCTAAAATCTGAAGCAGACAATCCATACTGGAAAGGGTCTATAGATACCCACATTTGCAGAAGTAGTCACCAGCCAAAAAGATGCTCATAATATCCAAAAGAACCCACTAGCAATGCTTACAAACCGCATACACTCCCTGCCAAAGTCTCTTCTCTCCGATCAACATGTCCACTCAAAAGAAACAGGGATGACATATTTTGAACCTATCAGTAAAATGAACGTGGAAGAAAACGTTAAAAACAGATGCCAGACAACGCTCCACTAAGGGGACTCTCCCATATTCATACAATATCACAGCGGTCCAGAATCGTGGGAAAATCTTTGTTTCTCGACTGGAACCAACTGGTAAACCAGGCAGCATTAAAGATATGTTTGCAGAACTTCATGGAATAAATACTGATGTGAGACAGAGAAGAACTAGGTACCCACCATACGCGTCTTTCATCCTTATCATGTCACCTAGATGACGAGCATCGTGCTGGATACAAGGATATGGACCCCTGAAACTCTCATCAAACCCTTCCTAGATCAGACGCCATGAACCGCTATAAACGACCAACATCATGATCAAATGCAATAGCAATTAAAGCTACCAAGCTGGCAAGTCAAAGAAATGCAGAAGAATTCAAACAAATCTACTGAGAACAAACTTACTATACAAAAACAAAATGTCCACATATCAATCAATGCAACCACCAGCCGTTTTAAATTTCAATCCGCAAGGCTACAAACCCATCTCGAATATCCCTATACATATCACAACGCACAGTAGACCAATTCAGACGCCAAAAAAGAGACTTGCAACCCGTACGAACTCCGATTATTATGGCTTCCACTATTCGAATTGTCTTTCAAAATGCAAAAAGTATATGAAACAAGCTAGACACTGACGAACAGTTTCTCTCTAAAACCCTAGATATTCTCTGTATCGCTGAAACATGACTTCGGAACGGGCAGGACTCCATTCTGTGCTCCTCAGGCTGGTTACCAGATGCTCTGCTCCTGTAGAGGAGGCGGAGTAGCAATACTCTAGAATAACACCCTCTTTTCATTGGTACATTCACTGGTAACCCTTTCACTTACATTTGAAACTGGCATGGTGTCCCTCAGAACCCAACATAATACTACGCATTCAACACACAACACTTTTCTTTCATTTACAGTGTTCTGTATTTCTTCACAGTGTACATATGGCGCAGATGTGTGAAACCACAGATGGCGCCAGACCCTAACACTATGCACACTATGTACCTAAATCTCAATACAGACCTGATAGACATAGCAACCGTATACCTTCCATCAAGCCCAAAAAGTGATACTTTGAAGATCCAATCCATTGGCTAGTAAATCACTTCGAAGCTAAAGCAGAATTTGTCGTCACGTACGTCGACCTGGAAGCTGCTCAATCAGCAGCTTCCAGGTCGCAAGGTCAATCAGCATTCCCTCGCCTGTTCACCTCCTAGTATCTTAATTCGATACAAAAGGTGACATATTGTGATTTATCACGAACCTGCTTTCTGACAGAGTCATTCTTCTTACGGCGTATCAAGATATAATCTCAAGAAAAATCGCTACTGGAGTAACCCACCGCGGAGTCCTCTACGTAGCTTTAATTTACTGCAGTCATTATTCCGTTTGTGCAACGAAGAGAAGGCATAATCTGCTAAGCTGACGATATCAAGCTACACACACAGGTTAACACCGGCGAACATGTCTTAAACATCAATGAAAAGATCAATCGAAAGTTACATGATCTAGGATCATATCTCCATCAATTTAGACTACTTATTAATCCTGCAAAATGAGCCCAAATTTTCTTTTCTTCGAAGCACCAACCCACTGTAGTTCAAGATTCTCTAGATGGCATTCTCCTTCCAGTGGTAAATACACATACGGACTTGGGAGTCGTCTTCGATTGAAAACTGACCTTCAACACCCACATCTACAAGCTTATAACAAAATTATGCAAAATGCGCTGGACTACCAAACTACAGCTACTCTAGGTTAAGGATCTGGATATGGCTCGGTGGTACGTATACACCTCTGTATACTCGTTCGTGTTATACGCCTCAGAATTATGGGCATGTGCAGCCCCCACGAATATCAAGCGCATGTTCAACTGGCTTCTTCGTTGGATTACACATGAACATCGTCGTCCACCCCAGCAAAGAACAACTGCGATAGTAACCGCACTGAACCGTGATGTCCTGGTTATCACTTTCGACAATTTGGCATTATAGCTCAGGAAATTTAGCCTGCAGACTTAACCATAGAACGCACCAACCCGGATAGCAACCTACAAGCTTGCTATCTCGACAGCCAAATCACTATCACCGATGACAATGTTTACATTCGACATTATGATAAGAGAGACCATTTTAGCTTCCCAGCTATAAAGTTTACCAACTGGGAGAGCAATTTGGCTAAACATATCCATGGCAACACTATTAAAAATGAGGCAAGCAGGTTAATACACATCTGCAATAAACTAGAAAACATGACAGAAGCAATAAAAAAAAATCTGATAGATACTCTCATCAAGAATAATATACCTGCCAATTACAGCAGACATCATATTAAAGCGGCCATACTTGCGAACCTCAACCTACACCACCCCAACGTCAATCCCAATACACTTATTGAAAATACACTGAACAGTTTAGAACTATAGCACCAATAAATGGCCCGTAGCCCATCTTTGCCTGGTTGTCTAAAAACCAGTGTCCTTCATCAAACTAAGATAAAGATTATTGCCCAGAGAAATGACTTCCCAATTTGATTCCTTGGTTTATTGCGCTCAGAAGAGGCTCGTCGTCTGCTATTTAATGTCTAAGTTTACAGATGATACAAAAGCTGGAAGGATGGTTAATGACTAATCAAGGTAAGCTAATGCAACAAGATCTAGAAAAATTAAGCCCCACCAAAAAAAAAAAAAAAAAAAAAAAACAGACAATCTAATAATTGGCAATTTATCAACTTGCGTCAAACTCCGAATAACAGAATAATCCCGCCTAAGGTATTATTTTAATCAGCACACATAAAACAACCAGTAGGCGGGAATTGATCCGTTTTCAGTCTGACCACCACAGTACAAGAAGGAAGTAAGAACCTATTCTCATTTACTCTGATACATACTCGTTAGGCTTTGTGTTGTCTATCCCAGTTTGCTGATTCTGACACTGTTTTACAATAAATGGGCCTGGTGTACTGGGGTCCATGGTTAAAAAGAATACAATGATATAAACTAGTAAAACGTATTTAATAGATAACACAATAAAATACAATAGAAGCTTTCGAGACAGTTGCGTCTCTTTATCAACTAATTTGACTAAATTTTGAATACAACGGATATAGCCGTGCGTTCAAATAATTTGCCCTATCAGGGAATACTTTTGCCATTCGAGCTGATTCTTAAAGGTATTTAAGAACTTCTAGACCCCATTCAAGAGAAGGCTATCAGGCTAAGTAATGACCCATGTCTTACAAAGTCTCTTCATTATCTGTCCCATAATCGTTCGTTGCTGAGGCATGTATTTTTTTACAGATGTTTCTGTGGTCACTGTTCTTCTGAATTGGTTTCTGTAATTCTCCCACCTACTTCCAAAACAATACAAACACGCACCGCAACCAGCCATTAATCACTCAGTGTTCTACTCTATAACTTATAGAATCAGCTTTTCCTATTCATTCCCCCCCATGTATACAGGGAGATCCAAGTTAACTGCTGGTTGTTTTCTGAATGCCCGTATATGTGTGTGTGTGTGTGTGTGTATGTGTGTGTGTGTGTGTGTGTGTGTGTGTGTGTGTGTGTGTGTGTGTGTGTGTGTGTGTGTGTGTGCCAATTTCCCAAAAGTACACGATGTTTTTAACGGTATACATAATCATAAAAGTTGATGAATACAACTGGCGAGTTCTTTAGCTGGTTTAGATTTAGTTTAAGATTTACTTTAGCTTTAGGAATTACAGAGAAATTACTGTAACTTATTTTCCAAAAAAAGTAATGCAGGACCATCTAGACAGGTATGCAGTTACTCTCCAGTGAATGGGGCAGCAGGGGTTAAGAATTAAGAATTGACCTTATTTTATGACTGCATTTTCTTGTCAATTGTAAGATATGCAACACATATCTGGTTGAGCTCCGCTTTGTAGAAATTCAATGTGCGAAAGATCTTTTCAATTCAGCGATCGATTCAATAGAAGATGTGTATGGCATGTCCAGCTGCGTCTACTGATGCACTACAAGTTCTGACAGATCGCCTACCACTGGATTTACATTTGGTGTTTCTATCAATGAGTTACCATCTAAGAAATGGACTACCATATAACTGTTTGTCATTTTAAATAGAGTATGATGCGAGTTATAAAGAGGACAGGAAGCGTCTACGGACAGAATTGGTCAAACGGTGGCAAGAACCTTGGAGCAATTGTGTGAAAGAAGCGGTAAGTAAAAAAAAAAATTCCGAAGATAAATGGGAAAAATCTGGTTTTCATAAAAAAAAAGAAATACTTGGTTCCTTTTTTGTAAAGTTAAGGGAATTTGGATTCACCGAGCATACTCTATGTACTTTTAGATTCCTGGAAGACTGGAATCATCTTTACTATGTGTTGAATATTGTGACTTGAGTGGACAATTAATCGAAGATGCTCTTAATCTCCACTCGCTGACCCCTAATGTGAAAAAAAACGTTAGTTAGTGCAAAATAACATTTGTACGCTTCGAAATTTTTCGGTCCATCTATTCAAAATAAGAAGCATATTGTTGCAGTTGGAGGAGCCTGAGCCAGATACTCCCTTTGGGAGTTTGAAAAGAGCACCGCGTGCTACACTAGAACGGATATTATTATTGTAGACAGAGTGGACGCACAATGGCTGGCACTGTTCTGATTATAGATGGCAGCCTACCCTGTGAACAGCATGGCTTTTAAAGAATATCGCGATATATCCTCCAGATGCCATTTCCGTTAAAAGGTGATTCAGAGAAGTTGCTGAAGAGACCACTGATGTTTCTTGGGCAGGCTTGTATCAGAGAAACTGGGGCTCAAACGGGGTAGAGGGTTAGACCCCAGAATGAGCCTCTTGTATTGCATTGTGTTTGCTTCCTCGATGGAATTAACTATGATGCTGTGGTGCTATTATAGTTCTCAGGGACTGTATGTGTAGACTGCTTGAGGTATTACCTTTACTGTTAACTGCAGTACTGTTGGGACTGTTCGGGTATGAGTTAAAATTTGACCTCTTCATCATGATCACAATTCCTAGTTCAGATATCAAATTCTTGGATTGGATTGTTATTCATTTTGAAAATTCATGGTTGTCTTACAAATGTCAATTGGACCCTTGGAGATCATCACAATCTTATGTTGGTACTTCATAATGAAAGATACCTTCATGGTATTGCATTATGAGAAGAGCATTACATTGAGAACTAATGTACCCTCTACGAGGGAATCTGAGATTTATACGTCAACAATTATACGTATACGTGAATTATACGTCAACATTTTTCAGTGATACAGCGCCCTCGTAGGTAGTGCAGTTAGTAGAATCGCCGTCCTTTCACACTGGGTAGAAAAGATCTGAATTTGAGTCCAGTCGATGACTAGAGGAATTTTTATGGGCCTTTTTCTAAACGTTGCTGAGTTATTCGGTCTCAGGATAGGATATCTTGGTTTTTTTCTACTGGAAAGTCGGGATTTTAGCCCAGCAAACAGAGAAAATCAACCTCCGATCACATGCAAATTAAAGACAATATACACGGAGCAAATATGGCCTTAATCGTTGTTGTTCCTAAAACCCCACAACAACAACAACAACAACAACAACAACAGCAACAGTAGAACAGCATTGGAATTAAGTTACGGGGTTGCCGGGATAGCTGGATGGGACCACATAGTACAATAAATAAAGAAGTCACAGCATGGAGTTTCAAGGAGTTTTGTACGTCCAATCTAATTGGATGCTATGATGCAGTAACAAAGGAAGTGGATGCCAAAACTAATTGTGATATCATATACAGTACTTGGATTTCAGGAAAGCTTTTGATACTGTTGCACATAAAGGACTGCTGTACAAATCGGATCACTGTGCATTAAAACTAAGCTACTGCTCTCGATAAAGGGATGATTGAGCGGAAGAAGACAGCGAACAGTTGTCAATCGGCGCTTTTCTTCGTGGACTAACGTTACTAATGGAGTTCCCCAGGTTTCAGTACTAGGCTCATTGTTATTTTTTTCTATATTTATTAATGATATTGCTGAAGGTCTATCAAGCTTAATATCTAAGTTTACAGATGATACAAAAGCTGGAAGGATGGTTAATGACTAATCAAGGTAAGCTAATGCAACAAGATCTAGAAAAATTAAGCAGATGAAATGAGAAATGAAAGTTCATTTTTAATATTGAAATATACCCGCTATTGCGTATGGGTAGCAGTAATCCCAAATCAGCATACCAAATGTGTGGTGCTAAACTCAGTGTAGTGGAAATTGAAATAAACAGACCTATTCTGGACACCCTTCTACTTGCTGATGATCATTCTTTAGATATTTAGGCACGAAGTAGCATAAGTACTAAAAATGCAACGTATACATTTTATGTAGACGGAGATCCATTTACTATAAAAGAACTGGGACACGCTATTTCAAAATTTTACATATTATTTTATGTATTTTTTTTTTTTTTTGTGTGTGTAGGAAATGATCGGTCTGATAAATTTTGATAGAGGTGCATAGATTGAAGCGAAAAATACACAAATTGCCAAAGACTAAAAGAGTGAGGATAGCAGAAAAATGAAGTATTGCAGGTTTGTAAATATCCTATTGTTATGATGAATTAAGAAAATTATAAGCTAAATTGCAAAGCCAATTAGAGGTGACGAAACTGTAAGTCAAATGATCAATACAAAATGATTAAATATATAAAATAAAAGTTGAGAAAGCCATCATCAGGAATTTGTGGGCAAAATTAGCTATAAGTCGAAAAAAGGGACAGCAAAAATGCAGAAATCTGAAATCTAGCTAGATTTCAAAATTTCGTTTGATTATCTCTCTCTCTCTCTCTCTTTCTCTCTCTCTCTCTCTCTCTCTGGTGGGAAAGCGCCCTTGATCTACCAAGAATAGAAAATTACACTAAACACCTATACCTCACAATAAGGAATCACTACAGCAATCGCAAGGTCCAAACTTTGCTCAAGCACTGTTCTGTCTTAAGAGCTGTCACACGGTAGTATCCCCAAGGATCGATCCCGGGCCCGTGATATTGAAGATTGCTCTGGGTTGTTGCTCCATCAGACAGTTAGACAGAACACCCCAAAATCGCCTAGGCTGGCGAATTTGGTGGACGTGGCTTCTGGTAGGCCACACTCTGCGTTGGAACTGACTGTTAATAATATTATATCCAATCTTTCCATCAGGTCTGCTCTGAACAAACTGAGTATTTCCTCAATTAAAACGAACATGTTGATCTTTAATGGGGATCTGAATTATAATCGTACTCTAATGTGTTAAAATCGACAGTAAACCTATCCGTTTAGTTTCTGAGCTTATGAATTTGTGCATTACGGTAGACGACAGACTCCTGATGTCACTGCTGAATTCTTCGATGATCCGGAGTAGTTGTTGGAGCTGAATCTCGGTTGCTAAGTAGAGTTTAACAAGATACATGTACATTAGGTGAAAGAAGGTGTACAGATTCTTCCTCTCTTCCTTAAGGTATGCATACCTGCTGTTTTTGAGCATGGTGGACAGTGAGTTCAGAACAAGACGGAACCACCACAGTGGGTTCGAGTTATGGCTGAACTATGTTCTACATCTTATATTTGCTGTTCTTTCTCTGGTTTAGCTTCGGTTGTGTCCTTGTTTCCTTGTTTTCCTTGTTTTTTTTCGGTTGCTCACATCCTGCTTAATTTTTTTTTCTTTTCAAGATGGCATGAGTTATCAGCTTTTTCGTACGATAGACTGCCTCTTGTCTACTATTTGCTGCTCAATGGCCTGTACAGTTAGGAACCCTTCGAATCACTTAGCGTGTAGTTCATCCTGTACATTGTCATATCGGTTTTCAGCTTGGTTACTTCTTAGTATATTCGTATGATGAACGTAGTTTTTGGATAGCTAGGTAGCTAGGTAGCTCTAACGCATAATTATACAGTAATACGCTTCACTGTTTCTATTTAATAGTTTCTATTCAAATACTATTGATATTTAATTTATTGATTTTATTAATTTAAACTACCATGCCCCAGACTAGAGCAGCAAAGCAACGGGCACAAAGTGGCAGGAGTGCTGTGAATCGGGGGAGAACTGAGGGGGGCAATTCTCCAACGCATCACAGCCTAAAGAAATGTGCAACTTGTGAAATGTTTGCCGAACTCTCTGGAACGGAACATGATATTGCCATGGGGGATGTCTTTGTGTGTGCGCGATGTAAGGAGTGTAAGGAAATCAGGCGACAACTCAGCGTTGTTATGGGCTTATATGAGAGTTTGAGGGACAGGGTGGATGCCCTCGAAAGATCTAAATTGAGGGGCCCATCAGGCTCTCAGCTGCCCACCTCAACGCCAGAGCTCACTCCTGGGCATCGGGCAACACGGCGGCAATCTCCAAAGCAGAATGCGCTGGTCCCAAAGGAACTAGTTATTGTTGGTGACTCTATTGTCAGGGAGACGGGGAATATATTTTGTAAAAAGGATAGGTGGAACAGGACCAGGGTATGTCTGCCAGGGGCAAAGGTTGATGACGTTGTAGAGCGGATATCATCTTTCAAGGGCACAAAAGGTGATATAGTTGTACACGTTGGTACTAATGATATTAAGAGTAGGAGACCGGCGGAATTACTCAACAAGTACAGGTCACTGTTGAAAAAAAGCCGTGAAATAGGGTTGAGTTTGAAAGTGTCTGCAATTCTGCCCAGACACGATAGGAGGGAGTACATGATGAGAGCCTTGTCGATCAATTCGGCCCTGGAAAGATTGTGCAAGGCTCAAGGGGTAGAATTTTTTTCAGCCTGGACTGTACTTGTTAACAGGAGAGATTGCTTCTACAGGGATGGGATACACTTAAATAGAAAGGGTGCAAGAATATTTGCTGATGCTATCGAGGCAGTGTTAGGTGGGTCGGAAAACTGCTAGTTTGGGGGGATACAAAGACTAATAGTTTAACAGTAACCGCAGGCAGAGGTGAAGGTGATTCTTGCACAACTTCTATTAGAATAAGAAGCGACCTGGAGCGAGGGGTGTTGGGGGTTTCAGGGACGGATGGCAGTCATCATGGAATAGTTGGGTATATGGGATGTGTTAGGGTAACAGGGAATAGGCATAGGAGCATGTATGCTTGCATGTATACCAATGCTAGAAGTATAGTAAATAAATTTGATGAATTTGAAGTGTTGGTCAAGACATCAAAGGCGGATATTGTTGGGATAGCAGAGACGTGGTGTCACAAAGATATAAGGAATGCAGAACTGGAATTTGGGGAGTACAATGTGTACAGAAAGGATAGACAGGACAGAAAGGGAGGGGGTGTTATGCTGTTAATTAAGAAAAACATAAAATCAAAGGAAGTGCACCCAGTTAATATAGATGAACAGTGCTCTGTTGAGTCAGTTTGGTGTGAGATAAGCACTGCGAAAGGAAAAATAAGAGTAGGAGTGTGTTATAGGCCTAATGACTTGAATGAGTACAATGAACAATTGTACAGAGAAATAGAGTGGGCCAGTAAATCAGAATGTCTTATAATGGGGGATTTTAACTTCCCAGATATTGACTGGAACTTGTGGGTTGGGCACTCACACACTAGTCAGACTTTTGTGGAGTTATTGGATGATTGTTTTCTGCAGCAGCATGTTCGAGAGGCAACCAGAGAAAGTAACACTCTTGATCTGGTTATCAGCAGTGATCATTCGTGTATTAAGAATTTGCAGATAAAGGAACCACTAGGTGGCAGTGATCACAGTGTGCTGAAGTGGGATTTACTCAAAGAGGTAACTACCGTCAGGGGTAAAGGAAAGGGTTTTTGCTTCCGTAAAGGGGAGTACAGTGGTCTCAGACAGTTTTTAAATTCTGTACAGTGGGATCAACTGACGATGTTACAAACAGTAAATTCTAAGTGGGAAGCATTCAAAGAATTAATCGTGGAAGCTACTAGACTTTATATACCGATTAAGAAATATCGTTCAAGGTTTAGGCCTAAATGGTTATCAAATGAACTAATGAGACTCGTGACAGAGAAGAAAAATGCATGGGATGCATATAAATTATCAGGCGACGCAGAAGCCTGTAGCAGATATAAGCTAGTCTGTAATCAGGTCACAAAGGAGGTTCGGCAGGCAAAGGCGGATTACGAGAAATCTTTGGCAAAAGATGCTAAGAAAAACAGCAAGGATTTCTTTACTTATATAAACTCTAAAAGGAAGGGGATGAATATGATTGGACCACTTGACATCGATGGTTCGACTGCTGATGATCCTGCTCAGATAGCAAACAAACTGAATGAGTATTTTGCATCTACATTCACACGTGAGGAATTATTACAATTTGAAAATGGAAGAAGGTTATCAAATTGTAGCAGTGTGCTTAATGATTTTGTAATAACTGAGAGCAAAGTGGAGGAGAAATTGTTGAAGTTAAACATAAGAAAGGCACCTGGGGTGGATGGGATCTATCCAGTTATTTTAAAGGAGGCGGCAAAGCAACTAAGCAAACCCTTAGCCATAATTATGAGAGCATCCTTGGACTCAGGGGAGGTTCCCACGGACTGGAGATGTGCAAATGTGTCCCCAATTCACAAAGGTGGATCGAAGGGTGACACGAGTAATTACAGACCAGTTAGTTTAACTTCTGTTCCGGGTAAAATAATGGAGTCGCTGGTTAAAGATGCATTGCCGGATCATCTAGACAAGACTGCAGCGATAACTCAAACACAGCATGGGTTTGTTAAGGGAAAGTCTTGTCTGACAAATTTGATTGGTTATTATGATGTGGTCACAAAGGAACTGGATGCAAAAAATAATTTTGATATCATATACTTGGATTTCAGGAAAGCTTTTGACACTGTTGCGCATGGAAGACTACTGTACAAATTGGAGCAGAATGGTATTAAGGGTAAGTTGCTACAATGGATAAAAGGATGGTTAAGTGGGAGAAGACAGAGGGTGGTAATCAATGGGTGCTGCTCTTCGTGGACTAATGTTATTAGTGGAGTCCCACAGGGTTCGGTGTTGGGTCCACTGTTGTTTTGTGTATTTATCAATGATATTGATGAAGGTATATCAGGCTTAATGTCGAAGTTTGCAGATGACACAAAGGTTGGCAGGGTTGTTAATGACAGTAATGGCAGTGTGCTACTGCAACAGGATCTAGATAATTTGGGCAGATGGGCTAAGAAGTGGCAACTGAAGTTCAACCTTGACAAATGCAAAGTACTGCATATGGGTAGAAATAACCCCAGAGAAACGTACCAACTGTGTGGTACTACACTTAAGGTGGTAGAAAATGAAAAAGACCTGGGAGTAATTGTGCAGTCAGATATGAAGTTTTCTGAGCAGTGCAGACAGGCTGCTAGGGCGGGTCATGGGGTTTTGTCAATGATATATAGGAATTTTGCTAGCAGGGAAAAGGAGGTGATTGTCCCTCTGTATAAGGCAATGGTCAGGCCACGCCTTGAGTACTGCGTACAGGTCTGGAGGCCTCATTTTAGGAAGGATGTAGATTTGCTTGAGCGTGTACAGAGAAGAGCAACACGATTGGTGAGGGGAATGAAGGGATTCTCTTACCAAGAGAGGCTTAAGTTCTGCAAATTGCAGTGGCTGGAGACTAGGCACCTGCGCGGTGATCTGATTGAGGTCTATAAGGCCTTGAATGGGTTGAGCACGCTGAATTCTGATGGGATCCTTCCACTTGTTCAGATTACCAACCTACGGGGACATAAGTTCAAATTAAGAAAGGACAGATGTAGAATAGATGTGCGGAAATTTGCCTTTAGCCAGCGGGTGGTTAATTGCTGGAACAAACTTCCATCTGTCGTTGTAGAAGTTGATAGGTTAAATAAATTTAAGGAGGAACTGGACAGGCATTTGGAGGGAATGGTGTGATTTTTTTTTTTTTTTTTGGCTGATGCTGCATAAGCTCCTACACTTGCTTTCTTGCATCATGTGCCACTACTACTACTACTACTACTACTACTACTACTACTACTACGTTTCGTATCGGTGCTCCACTTCATGCGTTGGCTCTTTCTTCCCTTCTGCTTGGTCACTATCACATTTGCGCAGGAAACAATTCCATTTGGTTGGTCTGGGTAATCTTGCTCTTCATTTTTGGTAGCCATACGGAGGACAGCTTTACTTACTCCACAGTTATCCTCTGAAGTCCGAAGACTATCTTCAACTTTTCGAACAAACCCCTATTTCTATAGCCTGAGAAGTCAGTGACTTTATCCTGCGCCACACGTAATGCTTTATGTTAATTTTTCTACTTCTCATCTTGATGCAGCTATGGAGGTGGACCTCTTTAGCTTTAGCTTTTTCATCTAGTGGATGGAAGTAATTATTGGGGGGTGACATGTTTGACTTTAGCCTTTGCATCCTGTGGTGGTAAGTAGTTATTGGGATATACACCAGATGGCGCCACGCTACAGTAGCCCTATCTTTGATGTCCGCGCGGTTAGTAGCACGGTGGTATCGTCATCGTTCTTCCCACACCGGGTGGAAAAGGCCAGGGTTCAAATCCCACTAAAGTTCGACGATGACGCGTCGAACTTTAGTGGGCTTTTTTCAGTCAGTGGCTGAGTTAGTCGGTCTCAGGAGCAGATAGCAAGATAATTTTTCCCAGAAAGTGGGTTTTTTGTTTCCAGCAAAACAGGCAAATCGACCACAGAACACACGCAATTTACATACAAAATATACGGGTAGATGTAATCATTTACAGATGACCCGATATCATAATTTGGTTTTTATCTTTGATGTTGGGTGAGGTTATTATTATTATATTATTTCTCCCTGATCGGTGGTTTCACCTAATGACGAGTATTGCTATCAAGTACACAGGGTGGTTGTTGTTAGGTCTGGTGTTACTCTTAGTCGAGGACCTTTCTGACTAACCTACAGAATTGCAACTTTCTGTAGTTACTTGTAGGTGGTCGCTGAGAGACCTCTTGCTGCTAGGTTGTTATGTTGGGTCTTTGGCACCATATCGGTGGTTGACACGATAATCGGAATGGTCGTCCCTTGTTGCATATTCCACATCTCTCTGATCTGTCTTCGGTTCGTGTACTTCCCGAATTTTTCCACATGGGTTTTCTGAAGGTTGCCGGTGTTGGGTACCGCTATGTCAATCAGATAAGTATCATTTTTCCTTCTTATCTACCATGGTTATGCCCGGTCTGTTCTGTGGGATGGTGTTACCCGTTATTATTGCGCGGTCCCAGAACAGCTTGTGGGTTGAGGTCTCTCGCATTTTCTGGGGTTCGTATTTATAGTACGGTGCACTTTCCTTCTTTGATGAACTGGTCTTTCCTTGCTAGCTTCTGATGTATTATCCTGTTACCTGACCGTGTTTACGAGGGTGCTCAGTCTGTGTGATCACCTTACATCCTGCTGTGATGTGTTGGATCTTTTCTGAGGCCAGGTGACATCGTCGACATGTGCCATTTGGAAAACCGGACTCCTTGGCGATGCATTTTCTATAGTTTCTAGCGTTGATTACCTGGTCTTGGATGGTGAGCATGAATCCTTCAATCTCTGGGAAGACAGTCCCTCTCGTGAGCCGTTCATTGGAAGCAATTTTATCTATGTGATCTTGATGGAGGTCATTAGTGTCTGCCGTGGAGTGTCTTCTTTGCCCATCTTTCCATTTTTCTAGCTTCGTTTGTGCTGCCTGGGTGGGAGGGGACTCCTCCCTTAGGTTGATTAGGGTATACCACTTGTCTACCTTCCTTATTAGTATTATTATTTCTCCCTGATTAGGGGATCCACTCCGTGCCGGGTACTGCTACCAAGTAGACATGGTGGTTGTAATGTCTGGTGTTACTGTTAGTTGAAGAAATCTCTGACTGTCCTACAGGTGTTCAGGATTGCAACTTTCTGGAGTTCCTTGTAGGTGTTCTCTGGGAGACCTATTGCTGTTATGCGGCAATGTATAGTTTTTGGCACCATACGGGTGGTTGACACGATGATCGGGATGATCGATACTTCTTCCGTATGCCACATCTCCTTGACCTCATGTCTCAGGTTCGTATACTTCCTATTTTTTTCCGCATGGGTTTTCTGGACATTGCTAGGAGGAGGCTTTGGACTGATGAGGTTCACAGAGGGAATGAACTTTTTGGTTATTAGTCTTTTATTTGTGGTTTCCCATGTTTTTTTTCCAGTTACTGTACGTAATCTCAGTGATTCTCTTCGTTTCCTGTTTGGGTTCCTGCTGTTTCGATGCCTGCTATTTCGGTGGGAACACTCTTCTTCAACCGTTGATACAATCCTCTTCTTATTACCTCTAGGTGTAGGCGTATACATCCAGCTGACGCCTGTAGAGATGGGGAGCTAATTGTACAGCACGCCCTAGTTACAGCAAGGAGCATAGAACGCTGTATGCAATCCAGTTTAAGACTATTTCGGTCAAGAGAGGCTACGCCGTACTGAGGCTCTATAGCAAACTATTGGGAAAAATATGGCATTATAAATGAAGCCCAAACCCGGCACTTAAGGCCCCAGTCTGTATGGCTTTGTGGGGGGGGGGGGGTTATTTTCAGTATTTATATTAAAATGCTTTTATTTATTATTATATCTCACTTTATTATTAGGGAATTCAGCATTAAATCTTTTGCTACTCACTGTCGATGTAATAAAAGTTTGTTTGATCCTGTGAATTTTTTGGAAAACAATTAGATTCTTCAGAAAAGAAAATCATTCAACTGAAAAAACATCTGAATCGAATTTCTGTTAAATTTATTTCCCTTAATTCAGTCTCAAAGATTTCTTCGATTGATGTTTGAAGCCGCAGCATGACAGCTGCTCTGCAAAACCCAATTCCTTGCATGTTGTAAATATATAGTCTGCTTTTTATATCGTAGATAAAACATTCAGCTTGTTTTTTTTTTTTATCCAATTTCATTTTGGTGACAATCGTACCTTATTGCTTTCTCTCTAGATTTATATACATTCCTGTGCTTAAATACGAACAAAGATTCTTCTAACTTACCTAAATTTTCTGTAACTACGCCTTTAATATATATCTATCAAAAGCAGTTACACTGAGAACGACACTATAAAAATACAATCTCCAGTGAAAATATTATGACCGCCTCTCAAATAGTCCTCCTCCTATTCAGCCAGTACCTCCACCACACGGCAAGGCATCGACTGTAGAGGGTCTCTAAACGTTGTAGGAGGAATGTTGAACGATGTAACCAGGTTTGCATCCGTCGATCTGCGATAGACCGTGGGGAATGATGCAAACACCGGAGCTGTCGATACAGGTAATGCGACTGATGTGCTATGGGATTTATATCGGCAAATTTAGCAGCCAAGGTGGTAGGAAGCACTATTCTGTTGGAGCCCACGTGTGTCATTCAGGAACACAATCAATATGAAGGGGATTACCTGGTCAGCCGCACTGGGTAGATGTTTTTATCATTCTAAGGTTATAGTCTAGGGTTTGTGGGCTCCAAGAGATTCCCAGGCAAGCAACTGCCCACAAAACAAAAACACTTCCAGCACCTTGCCTGTTTCTGTTGGATCCGAACGTTAGAGTGAATCCTCTACGCACCTTTCTGTCACGGCATTGCAGGAAACGTGATTCATCGGAGAAGGCACCCATTTTTCTCATTCGTAAATTGTTCAATTACGACGTTTAGATTTTGGCATCATTGGCGATGAGTGGCTGAAAGGATTGGTAAACTCCTTAACCGGAAGCCTAATGTGGGGACCCATAAGAGGAGGGTTTGTTAAATCATGGTCCAGGAAGCACCGCTGCTGGTAGTAGCTTTGCTGCCTGCCAGCTAGGCTAATTGGCCAGTACACTAAGGTGATTGTCCTTTATCAGTAGAGAAGATCATTATCAAGAAGTTGCTAGAAGATTAAATATCTGAATAAATCGTATTATGAATAATATGTTCCAGTTATTAGTGCAAAACTAATGGATGCTTAGCAAATACTGGACGCAAGCTGTCCAAACTTGGCCGCCAACAACAAAAGAAAAAAGATAAAAAAAAAGTGGTATTATCACTAAGTCCAACACAACTGGACTAAAGATGGACTAGAACAATATAAAAAATAGTCTAGAGCACCTACTGACTAAAATTGCACATATACATATGATTACAATATATTACTTAAAAGCGTTCCTATACCTAAACTCTTGCCTATAAATGAAGCTTAACTGAGGTACAATCACTCACATTCCTCAAAGAAGTGTTAGTAAAAGTAAACATATAATAATAATAACGTTATAGAAGAAAGTATTAAATACAGTATATTCATGTTATATGAATATAGACAGATGGAAAAGCCAATCGCCGTTAGAGCAGAGCAATTGAAAAAAATCTAAAAAGAAACAATCCTTAAAGGCACTAAAAGTAAAAAGTATCGAATGAAAAAAATGGGAAACATTTTAAAATATATATAGAGTATATATATATTGAAATATAGAAAGGTTAAAAACGCCACTTTGAACTCCATAGGTGTAGTTAAGAGAATGAACACTTTAATCATACCTCGCGCTTGCTGCATGCTGGCTTTTGTGTTTATGGCTTTAGCCATAAACACAGAATAATTAATAACACTTGGAATAATCTTATTCTTTCCATATTTCTGAAAAAAATAAGTAATGTAATACAAGTAATGTTTTCTCTGTATTGACCAAACTGTTATCTGTTTACAGAATTACTACAAAGAAAGAGAATGGCACGTATCGTGTAGTGTTTTACAGAGCAAGTGCAATGAAATTTGGACTGAGCTCTGCATGGAAACGCATATTCAAATACAATATAAATTTACAACTTGTAGAGCTAATTAGCGGCATCCTGTTTCAACAAAACCAAAGAAAGGAAACACTCAGTATGCAAGCTAGGTAATAATATTCGCTGCACGATTTATTACTGAAACCATGCAAAACCACAAGCTATAGAAACAGCGAATATAGCTGCTCCAAAACACGGTTTCAACATATTTAAGTCCTTTTTGGTCATGCCTTCGTTAGCCATGATTTCATTCAGAGTACGTACCTATTTCCCTTTCTCCGGGATACAATACAGTAATAATATAGTAATTATTACATATAGTAATAATCAAAATGCTACATTCATCCTTCACTCTTTGTTCTCACTACTCTATTACAATATACTTGTAGACCAATCTCAGTATCTTAAAGTCCCTACTTGTTATTAGTCATTCAGATAAATCAACAAATCTTTATCAATTAAAACACTATATTCAGAGTTTCTCATATAACTTAATTTTCTATCATTTTAAAACATATTCAGAATCCTTCTTTATACACTTTACTACCCTTCTAACACATTATAGCTATTTGCATCAATTTCATCTATTACTCATTCCTTCGTTTCCCTTGCATTATACACTAACCCTTTTTAACATAATAAACTCTGTTAGTATATCTACCACAGTGACCTGGTCTTTTTTGACCCGAACACTAGCCCATCGGGACTTATGTCCAGATGCTGCATAGATCAAACGTTTCTTAATCGCCTGAATTTCACTGACCCATTGTTCTGTTTCCATTAACCCTTTTCCGCTTGTTCACTAATGACCACTCCTTCCCTAGTGTGTGGCGGCTGTTTTTGTTTACTCACCGTTCACCCCCTTTTCCCACGGATCTACATTTATATGTTACTTTCTCTTCCATTTGACTGCTATTCAGTTTGCAAACCTGTAATAGTTTCTTTCTAAATCTAGTGTTCTTCCCATATATGCCTCTCTTAAATGTCAAAATTCCTTTCCATATCAAAGATTAAATTATTCCCAAATTACAAATTTTCCCATAACCTCTAAATCTTCATATTTGTAAGATTGACTTCTTACAGCTTATACAGATGATCATGGTCGAGTTTTTTCTCTGATAAATTTTTCAAGTGAGGATGGAAATTAAGCTTTATATCTAAGACGATTCATAAATCCTTGATTTCTGGGTATAATCTTATGGAAGTGTTGTCAATTTTGATAACCGAGTGGCTTCATAGTTAAAGTGTTCCCTTGAGGAATACTGATTTTGTTTTCTCCCCCGCGATCTTTTAATCGGTGAATGGGCGTGCAATTGTACAGTTTAGTTACTGTGCAATTTGCACACTATAGATCAGCTCTTGAGTCACCATGCACCACCAAAACCAAATCGTCAGCAAAGCAAGGGTTTGAGTCATCCCCAACTCCATCCCAAGGAAGGAAGACTTGAGGATGACCAAAAGAAAGGGCCCAAGACCGAGCCCTGGGGTTAGCCTCAGGAGTCCTGGCTAGTGACAGATTTGTACCTGGAACTAACATGGACGGTACGGTGTCACAAGTACTCCTTGATACAGCTATAAATGCTGAGTGGTGCTTTGGCTTGATGGAGTGTTCTGAAAATATTTGGCGACCACAGCCGACCACATTTCCCAGCAAAATGAACTGTAATGGTTAGCACGTATTTGGCTTGAGTGTTTGAAGGAGTAGATGTTAATTTCTTGCAGCCTCCTGATTTCATCGCTATTCTATGGTGCAGCACCTTATCAAATTATGTCCCGCTTTAGGGCAAGTTACACGGGTTACACCACGTTTTCTACGCATTCTTTAAATTTTATCAATAAATATTATATCGTTTTATTATTTCTCCCTTATAGAAGCTCCACCCGTCACGTGCTGGTACGAAATGCTTAGAGCGGTTTTTATATCCGGTGTTACTGTTGGTCGAGATTTTATGGAGTATGATGATCATTCCGATCATCATACTCCATATGACGATCGGATCATCATTCCGATCATCATATCAATAACCGGTATGGTGCCAAAGACTCTACATAAGAGCCTAGCAGCAATAATTCTCCCAGACAACATTTAAAAAGTACGCGAGAAAGTCGCATCCCTGAACACCTGTACGATAGTCAGACAGTTTCTCGACTAACAGTAACAACGGATATAACGATCACCCTAAGCACTTCTTACCTGTACTCGTGACGGGTAGAATCCCTATCAGGGAGAAAAAAATATATATATATAATATTGGTCCATAAAATTTAAAGAACGTGTAGAAAACGTTGTGTAACTCGTTCAACTTGCCCTAAAACTGGACATATTTAATTTTGTGCTGCACCACACCATAGAATAACGATGGAATGAGGAGGCTGCAAGAAATTTCAGACAGGTATAAGGGACATTTATATGGATTGTATAAGAATTGCCAAAAAGGTAGCATTACACAAGTCGATCCAAGATGATCGAAAATATGGTCACATGATGTTAATACGGAGTATGATCCTCTCCAAATGCTAAACAGGCCCGACAGCGATGAATCATGCTCGATATCAGGATGTCTATAAGATTTGGTGGCAACAAATCCCATTCTTCAACCAGCGCAGACCATAACAAAACCAGTTGCTGGCTACGGTATTCGTTGGATATCCTCAATTTCAAGATATTCCTCCATCATTTCAGCTCTGTGTGCAGTAGAGTTTTCGTGCATGAAAAGAAAATCTTCGCAAACCGCACCCCTAAAATGTCACATATAGGCTTCGTGGATCTGTTCTTGGTACATCTGCGCAGTCACGGAACATTCTAAACAAACATGACGATGGGTACGGCAGTTGATCATTGTTCTGCGCTACGTGAGAAAACTGCCTCCACCATGTGTCCCTTTCTCTGATGTTGGAGGGATTGTACCCCATTCTTCCGTGTCTCCAGATGAAATAATATCTGAAATCTATGTAGGCTAAAACGAGACTCGTCTGAGAACAGAAATTTACCCCATTTGTCAGGAGAGACACTTGTTCATGGCACCAGTTTCAGTGAGCTCTGTGAAAATTTGGAGTTATTGCTTCCTTTCGTAGAGTCCACTTCAATTGAGCATTGTTTACAGAGTCCAGTTGGAAAGGTTTTCACGAGTGGCCGCAGCAACCTCAAGAGACAGTTAATGACAGGACATCGTAGAGTTCCTTCTTGCTGACAGAGCCAGGTAGCGGTCTGTTCTGTTTGAAGTAGCAGTCGGGCGATCTTGACTAGCTGTTCTTGTAATAGACTATCTCCTGAAACTGCTCTCAGAAAAACCAAAATATTAATTACAGTCCTCCGGAAAGTTCATTCATATACCCATGTATACTGTGTCTGTAAATTGCGTTTTCTCTGGTCGATTTCACCCTTTTTTCTGAAAGAAAAACCTCAGTTTCTGGGGAAAAAATCCTTGGTCTCTTAGCCTGAGACCGACTCATTCAGACACGGAGTGAAAAAGCCACATAAAATTCCTCGCGTCATCAACAGGATTCGTATCCGGGCCTTTTCCACTGCGTGACGATACCACTGTGCTCCCCTCACAGACACTGCTCCCAGATAGTTCTGAGAAGACACTGAGTGACAGATTAACCAAGGTGTTACCTCCGCCTGAGACTGCCCGGCTTCAAATTGTCCAACGGCTCGCTATCTTAAAGAATCATTTAAAGAGAAAAAATCGTTCCAAAAGGTTGGCTTCCTTCGTTACTATAAGGCTGGCTAGCGTATAATTTAGTCACTAGAATAACAGAATGCATCTCGAAATGAAAAAAAAAAAAACAGAGGAAAGAGTTGAGAAAGAGAATTGACCACTAATTGGCATATTTGAACAAACATTATTGGCTTTTTTTGTACAATGTGTGAACTTTCAGTTTTGTAGTACAGTATTAATCATCTAGGCTCCAAACCAAATTGGGAAAAAATCCTGTCTTCTTGGGGAAATCTATTTCCAGACACCTTTTTACTGTCTGCTATAACTTTACAAGATTATCAAGGTTCTTTTCACCTGAAATAATCAGTAAAGCTATGCTCAAACCGGTAATTTCGAAATCTACGCTAATCGCCTTTATTAAAATCATAAAACGATTTAAAAAGATTGGAAGTTCTCTTTGTAAGACTTTTCAAAACCGAATTTAAGGTGAGCAGCAGCGAGATCAGAGATTGTAAAACCCTGTGTTGGTAGAACTCGTAGCCTTGTGAGTATTGTGCAACATAGTTTGAGATTTTAATTTTATTTATTGCTGTAAAGAAAGACACCAAAGAAAGTGAGAGATTTAAATTACTTTTTTTTTTATTCTGCTGGAACAGTTGGTACATAAACTTCGTCTGAAAGCCCTCCACACTACTCTTAGTAGTTTGTCCACCTTTAATTTTGCTGCGAGTTACAGGTTCCAGCTCACTTATTCAGCAAATACTCTCTGCACAATTGCATGTTATACTTAAAAATGATTAATCATTTTTAAGTATAACACCTTTTACTTTTTACTGCTGGAATGGACAGTTTGGTACGGTCCATTCCAGCAGAAACCATGAAGGGACTCATTGTCATAACTATTCTAACAGCGCTCTTCGCTCTAATATCTCCATCCTTATGTAAGTATTCGGAATTCAGTTTTCTACTTTTCTTTTTGCATCACGAATAAGAAAGAATACTCAGTTTTACAATGTACATTGCAAATGTTTTATTTAAGAATTGAAATATTCGTTATATAATGTTAACACAAAATATATTCTCACTAATTCACGGTAATTAATTTTCATATCAGGTGAGGTTTCATGTTCCCACAGTGGTTGCCCTCCCAACGGCACTGATCCATGCGAAGTCAAACCCGAAGTATACTGCGTCAGACTTGTTGGAAGTAAGACATTTAAAATTATTTATTTAATTATAAAAAATGAATTACTAATCTTCCTAAAATATTTTTACAACAACAATTTTAATTCAATATGTTGGATTCTGTTTCGAAAAAATGAATTAACAATCTGCAATTGTCTGTTTGTTTTTCAGTTGTGGCCAGAGTAGTTGGACTTATAAGCGATCTATTAAGTATCGTGGAAGTGTGCCCTCCCACTGGATGCTCAAGTGCACCCTGTGAAGTAAAACCATCACGTGCAATAATCAAAACTCTAACGGCTTACAGTTACTCGACTTAAACTTAGAAGTTAATATCTGCTACACCATCCCTCCTGGAATTCAAGTAAGTAGTACACTTGACTTTTAATCTTTTGCTTGCTGAACAGAAAAATATAGCTCACGCTACACAATTTCACTAAAGCAAATTAAAACTCTATTCGACATTAAAACGTTATATTGATGAAAAATTTGAACCTTGAATTTAATTGACGTGGATCGATCATTTTTCAAACTATTAATGTTTGTCCACAAACATGAATTAAACACCTAAATAATTACGTTGCTAGGATTTTCTTTGCTTTCTTCAATTGGTATGTTTTATGCCGTTGGAAAAAAAAACTGCCACCTCGATTTACAACTGATTATAATGTCCATTTGACCAACTGAAATAACCGTGCTGGTCATTGCAGTTATTCAATGTATTATAATGCATTATAAATAACACCAATTATCTCGGATCGTTATCTCAATTGGATTCGTTTATCATTATGAGTACATTTTTATAAAATTGGATAGATGGTGGGTGAAAGTTTTTATTTTTGTTTACAGCATTCAATTATTTTTAAAAGATACTGCACAGTGTTTGCTATTTGAGTTCATTATCCTGATTTCACTGTAATGTTTTTTTTTTTCTTTATTTAAAGGGACTTTTGACCCTGGTTGTTTTCCTTAAAATTTTCATCTTGAATCTCCTTGAACGAAATTTATTATTGGAATGAGATTTATTCTGACTTTATATTCAAGAAAATAATATACAGTACTTGTTTTGTAAATATCCAATATTCTACAGTTCCATTATTAATTGTTGAAATATTAAATCATGCATTAATTTTCATATAAAAAGTAAGTAAGTAAATATTTCAACGAATTATAGATGTTCTTGATAAACGGTATTGTAGATGCCACTACTACCACCATACTATCCTATAATACTCTTTATCATTAATAATACTTGTGGATTATGCGGTGAAGTACAGATGAGCATTACGTTTAATCCTCTAATGGCATGCAACCTAATAGGAACTCACATAAAATATCCGAATAAGGAATTATTGTTATACAGGGGGGGGTGGAGAAAATAATGAAAACACCTGTAATAGAAGTAACAGGTATGCACTAATGTGGTGTAGCATTACCCTTTTGTTTTTACAAACAGCTTTTATTCTATGTGGAATAGATTAAAGTAAATTTTAAACTGTGTTATATATTGGACCATTATTCATGGAACAACGTTTCAACATTTTGGTTTTTATGGCGCCCATGCGCCAAAAAAACTAAAATCATTCAACTGATTCAAAAACTTTAAAACCTGGCTATTGTACAGAGCAGACATGGGCAGTGCTTAGCCTCAGTCTCATGATCCTCAAACCAAGATTGGACGCATTTGGCTGTCTACATTGGAGCATTGTCATCTTGAAACTTGGCAGCGTTTGTGGAAAACAACGTTTGCATCACGGGATGAACCTGGTCACTCCGAATATCACAGTAATCACAGGCAGTAATTGGCCCGTTGGGGGTGATGATAGCACCTAAAGAATACCAAGATACTGTTTCCAAACCGTTGTTGATCCTCCTCCATTTTTGACCGTTGGCACAAGGAAGTCAGGGCTAAGCTCATTCGCCAAACGTAAACTCTCCTTGATGTTGTAAAAAATGGAATTAATTATTCGTGCAAATATGATATGTTTCCAACCATAAAATGTTCAGATTTTGTGTTCCTTAAACCACTGATGCCTTTTAACATTACCATCTCTAACGAATGGCTTAGTAATAGTGGCTCTGCCATAAATTTCAGCTTTAATTTCTCACCGAACTGCTGAGACTCCCATTGAGTTCTGCAGTTATTTTTCAGGTAGTACTGTAATATGTCAAGATTTAAAAGTAAGTCACTGGCTTTTTAACGAGTGATTGGAGAAAAGTGGCTAAGGCTGCTGCAAACTACATCATAGACAAGCGAGTCAAGTTAGATTTTATAGTCACTGCCATCTTAATCAACAATGAACGTCTAGAAATTCGTTCAGACAAACATGTGCAAACCTTTTTGACCATTCCATTAATAACACGAATGACAAAACTTTCCCCTTCTTTTGGTCAGATTATTCAAAAATGTATTCTTTCTGCGCCTCTTCATTAAAAATTTTACACTTCTCTCACTGTCGGCAATGTTACTACACACACATTGGTGATCTTTCAATGGAAAAGCAGAACCTCCTAATACTGAGAGCTTCTAATGAATGCAAACTGAATACCGGTCAAGAAATGAAAGACACTGTAACTGATAAATTAAAACTTGAGTATAGATGCAAGAATTAAAACAGTTTGTCTCAACCGTAACAAAGGAGTTATAATACACTGCTCGACACGTATAAAACGTGGAGAAACTCGTGAAGCTTGATGTGAAGCTGATGTATCATTAGAATAACGATGAAATGATTAGACAGCGATAAATTTCGAACAAGTATAAGGGACATTTATAGGAGTTGCATAAGAATTAGTAAAGAGATCACGTTAGATAAGTCGATACCAGATGCTCAAAAATATGGTCAACTGACTTTAGCACGGTGTATGATCCCTTACAACGGATAGGCCTGACAGCGGTGAACTATGCTCTATGTAAAGGTGTCTATAGGATTCTATGACAATGAATCGCATCCTTCCTCCAGCGCAAACCTTATCTCACCAAGTTACCGAATAACTGGCTGTGGGTGTGCAATGCACCCGAGGGAGTCCTACACATGTTCAATCGGATTTAAGCCTGCTGACGTGCTGGTCAAGGCAATCGTTATATATCTTAGATAAAATAAAATAAAATCTAGGCCAACCGTACCCCTAAAAAGTTGCACATAAGGTTTGAGGATCCCTTCTCGGTACTTCCGCGCAGTTATGCACCTCCTATTAAAAACATGAAGGCGGGGGCGGCCATGATAATTATTCTGCCGCCCACGAAAACACCAGATCCACTGCAAGTGTTCCTTTCTCTGATGTTTGAGGGATAGCATTGCATTTCTCGTTGTATCCAGATGAAAAAAGTCTAGAATCTGTTTGTTGGCTAAAATGGGACCCATCCGAGAACAGAACTGTACCCCATTTATTAGGACTACAAATCATATGTTCATGGCCCCAGTTTCGACGAGCGCTGTGACTATTTGGGGTTAATGGGATACAGGCCACTTGCTTCCTTCCGTACAGTCCACTTGAACTGAGCTTTCTGAACACAGCCCGGTTGGAAATGTTTTCACCTGAGGCGGTAACAATCTAAAGAGACAATTGATGACAGCAGATCGTATGGTTCCACCTTGCTGTTAGAGCCAAATAGCGGTCTGTTCTGGTTGACGTAGCACGCGGGTTGGCTAGCTCTTCTGGTTCTGACTCCTGAAACTCCTTTCATAGTGCGGAGACGACACTGCGTGACACATTAAGCCAACGAGCCATCTCTACCTGCTACTACCCGGCTTTAAGTCGTCCATCGGCCCACTATATCAAAGAATCATCTAAACGATGATGATTTGCCATCCTGAATACTGAAGATGTGGCTGTCCCGCTGAGCAAGCCAAAAAACGGGAATGAATGAAGTGATGTGGTCGCAACCCTTATTTTTATAGGCAGAATAATTTGCATAATGTGCGGCTCTGTAAGGTGGTATATCGATTTATTTTGCATACTCGGCTTTGCATGTTAGAATGCCTATTATAACAAAAATTCGCTTTCGAAGACTGTGTACAATAAAATATTAATGAAAACATTTTGTTCTGTTAATTTTGTTTGCCAATATAGAAACTGCATCCCAAAAGCATCTTGAAATGATTGCTGCTTCATCTTCCTTCTCCAAAATAGGAATTTCTACCGACAAACCGAAAATTTCACTTCCACTCTGCTTATGACATTTTCGATTTACGACATCGCAAAGGAAACGACCAAAGAAGATCTGAATGGCCTTTCTCACAAGAACTTCAAAGACTATGGCTTCTTTCTGCTTCAATACAGCTTCAAACGCAACGGCAACTGTACGTTGGGTAATTTGCTTCTCTCTGAGGATTCGTAAGTGCTTTCAGAGTAATGAGAAAATATACTTAGGACATAATGCTCACAAAAAAGGAGTTTCACTTTTATAACAAAATACTTTAAAAACTTAGGATTCGAATAGTCTTCTCATCACGTCTCCCATAACTCAACATCTTGAGGCCATTGTGCCACAAGTAAACATTTTTTTTTTCTTTGCAGATTGCGCGCACAAAGCTGAACTACCCAAATGCATTAACTGCAAAAGGAGAAAGAGATAGTATAATAACCATTCGTTGAAGGTACACTCAGGGACTCAAATACTTGGTGGATGCCTCAACCACCAAGTTTGATCCATTTGACAGGTGCTTTGCAGATATTCATTCTTGGCACCTGCTGTTGCTTTTAGTAAGACATTTCAATATTTTGAAAGGTTATCGTTTTTTTTTTTTTTTCTGTTAGTGCAAACCCTGCTGATGGTGTATAGGAGAATATTCCAATCTTTTTAAGTACGAAAACAAATAACAGTTTTATAAATGTTGATCACGAGACGGATATTGTTAAATATCCTTCGTGTTTCCATTATACTATATATTTGTATTCACAAACTCTTGTTCATAAAAAAATTTCATTATTACAGTCGATAACTATTTGATATTGATCCTATTTTCGAATATAAATTGTGGTTCTTGTGAAAAATATGAAAGAACAGTTTACTTGTCTAAATCATACTCTGTCACGTGGATTTATTTATCTGCAGATTTAGGGGCGCCTTACAGCCTTAGCTGCTAATGCGCCAATAAAATCTAAATCAAATCAAATCAAATCAAGCAGATTTAGCGCCGACACTTTATTAAGAGGAATGTTCAATATTCCTATTGGAAGAAAAAAATATACATCACTTACTATCCATAGGTTAGTTTGTTGCAATAATAATCATCTTATATTTTAAACAAATAGTTAATTTCCTTGTATGTGTATATCCAGTGAGACTGATGTCATCCTGAAGTAAAAATATCAATAAATATTTTAAAAATATTCTTTGGATTTTTTATTTTTTATTTTTATCGTAAAACATTTTCACTTAATAACAATGTGTACCATTCTTGTTAGATTCTAAGCAAGATTAATCTAACTGACATATTTGCAAAGTATTTCTTTCGGATAAATTGCATAGTATATTCAGATCCTTTTCAGTTATTTACCTTTTTCTTTAAATAATTAATGATATTTATAATTAATAAGGGCGAAATGGATATGTTACACTAAAACAAATGCAAGGTTTAGCAATCAAGTTGTAATATAATTCTAACATTTGGTTTCATTTAAAATTTAAATGAAATGTCCAACCCTCTGCCTCTACTGTCATTAATTCAACTTCTATTGCATGAATATATACACTTAGTAATCACTGGGTGGCACAGTTGGTAGGATCACCATCCTCCCCACTCCGGGTTGAAAAGACCTGAGTCCGACGATGACGTAAGAAAATTTTATGACCCTTTTTCACATGGCTGAGTTAGTCGGTCTTAGGCGAGGGTAACATGGTTTTCCTCCCGGAAACTCGAATTTTTCATCCAGTTGTTGTTGTTGTTGTTGTAGAGTTTTGGGAGTATTGGCAAATAAGGCCTTATTTCTCCTGTATGTTATCTGTAAATGGAGTCTGTTCTGTGGTCGAGTTTATGCCCGGTAGACAAAAAACCCAAGTTTCCGGGAGAAAAAAAACAATCTACCATCGCCGGAGCCTCTACCACGTTTCACAAAAAGCCTATAAAAATTCCTCACATCATCAGCACGATTCGAACTGAGGTCTTTTCAACCCGGCGGGGGGGAGAACGGCGATTCTGCCAACTATCCACGAGGGATTTTCGTCCAGCAATTAGAAAATCGACTTCAGAAAACACGCAGCTTACAGAAACAATATACCCAGAGCAATATGCTTAATTTTCTGATGCTCCGAGAACTCTACAGCAACAACATAGTAGTCAATGAATTATAACCATCTCATCCATAATAGATTATGCTGCATAACAAGCACTATAAAAATCCAAACAGCTTCGTATGATAGGACAAAGATAATTTGCATCTCGCTGTGTAAGTCAAATTGATAACGTAGTAGTTATGAGAAGTAGTAAAGATATCAAAGAATTTTAGAAAGGCATGATTGGGGGGGAGCTCGTACCTAGGGTGCTTCCATATCGGTTGTTCACAGTCAGCCAGTTAAGGTGTAGAAATAACGAACGGGTCAAATCATCTCCCCCACAGACAAAATAATAAAGGATTACGCAAACTGGATGTTCTTGGTGAGCGAAGGGTGCAGCGTGTTGTACAGGCTCAATGGAAGGTCAATGTGCAACAGTTGACATCACAACACAATATGGAGAATACAAGAACAATATTCTTGTTCTTGTATTCTCCATATTGTATCGAAACCTTCTGTAAAAGAAAGAAAAAGTGTATTGTCTGGTTTTTGTCAGAGTAGTGTTAAGTTCTGTTGTTGTGTCTCTGGCTATTTGGCCACAGGGCCCCTATCCGACCCTATGTTGCCCGCCACCACCGATGGCAGTACCAATGTGTACATATCTAAAACGTTTCTCTACTGTGCATCCAGAGAAGAGGAAAATGAATATCTATCACGAGGCAAAAAGACAAGAGAATGCATTCAAATTTCAGACACAATACGCTTCAATTTAAAACCACTACAGAAATTTCTCGTTAGGAAAGATTCGTGTAGCTAAATCTGGCTTTTGAAGTAACCATAAATATCACCATTTTCGATGATATGTTTGGTTTATTTTAGGATTTATTCTATCATGACTAACACACGAGTTTTACCTAGTTGTATACCACGCTTACATAAGCAACACGAGTCTCTGTGACATCATCTTGAAAACAGGATGCAGACTGTTGAAACTTCAACTTGTGAAATTTATTTCAACTTTTTATTTCGAAATTTCTAAACATAATGCCACTCTCTTCATTGGCAATTCACTTGCCCGTGTTGGATAAAAATGGATTCAAATCTTGCAGTATTAATTCTGAAAAATGCCATAAAGTACGGATTTGAAAATTCTGTTTTAAGCTACCAAAAGCAAAATTATTATAAATCAAATCAACCAGAAACTAGTAGTAATGCTTGCCAATTCATAACTACTATAAATATAAAGACAAACTACGTCCGCACAGGTGTACACTTAAGCATTTCAATCGATTTCTAGAATTTCCAGAGCGGGTTCAATACCAATACGAGGGTTGTTCAATTGAAACTCACTTAAGACTTTAAAAAATTCAAATTAAAACGTTTCCATCTTTAGAAATAAGACCTGAATGGGGTAGGCAATATGTAGACTCATTAACTCATGAAACAAAACATTACGATCACCCCTCCCTCCCTCCACGAGTGGATGAGTCCCACAACACCTAGAAGTAACGTCACTGATCGGTGCAGAATATATAGTGACTGCACAGTAGTGTCTGTCAGTTCTTCTGTACGAAGCCCATGCAATGGGGTAAGAAAAGGGCCTTAAGGAGTTTGAACGGGGAATGATTTGCTGCTGTAGGAAGGTGGGAGGCCAGTCAGCAACCGCAGGCATTTTCAGCTGTTCGAGTGCCGTCATAATGAAAGTGTGTGGTAGGAACAGTCCTAAGAGGGACAAGCAACCACACGACGTGCCCGAACTAGGATACCACCACCACCACCACTGTTTGACAGTCGAGGTGAATGGAGTTGGCATGTGCTATGGGGGAAAACAGACGGGTCATGATGCTTCAATTAATAGCAGACTACCAGAGCGCACGAAGAAACGTTACTGAGCACAACTTCCAGCAAATAGGTAAACTGCCCATGTGCCCATGTTAACAGACTGTCTTCGCCCCGAGAGCACCGATGTATGGGAATCGCCTGATCTGAAATATCAAAGGATTCAGCTTCATCTTGCTAATGGACAGGTGCATATTCGATGACAAGCAGGTGAACAGCTGCAGTAACACCGCACGGCTAGCCGAAAAAAAAAAAAAAAAAAAACGAAAGGTGGCCAAAAACCAGACAGGTGTTGGTGATACCATTGTTTGGGGGATGATTTCATTCATATCGCTGGGCTCCATTATTATTCCCATTCAACGCTCTCTCACCACCTGATACATCCTCATGGACAGCACAGCTAGTAGAATCACAGTCTTCCCCAAACCTGACTTGGGTTTGAGTCCCGTCAATGACGAGAGAAATTTTAAGGGCCTTTTTCACAATGTGGCTGTTAGTCGGTCTCAGGCGCGGGAAGCATAGATTTTCTCTCGGAAATTCAGGTTTTTACTCCAGGAAACAGAAAATCGACCACAGAACATACACAATTTACAGACAGTATACATGGAGCAATATGAGCTTAGTCGCTAATGCTCCTAAAACCCAAGAAGAAAACCAACAACCAAAGATACTACTTAGGCATTGTATTGGACCAAGTTTTTCCCTACATGGTGGCAGTGTATCCAGATGACACCGGACTCTTTCAACAAGAGAGTGCCCATTGTCACAAGTCCCGCATTGAGCAGGAACAGTTCGAGGACTAAACACAAGGCATTTTTGCGTGCTCCCGTAGACGCCAAATTCCCCTGACATCAATCCCATTGAACATTTGTGGGATGCGAGGGAACGCAGCATTCACCAGTCCACACCTGTGCCCCGCTCCTTCTCCGAACCCCAGGACATCCTTCTGTCCAACTCGTCCAATGTATCACAGGATATCTAACACAGTCTCATTAAATAGATTTCATGCCGAGTGCAAGCAGTTATTTCAGCGAATGGTGGCCAAACACCTTATTAGGTAGTTAATAATAATGTAATGTTTTTGTCCCTTGAGTGTAAGTTACCATGGCACATACCTTCCATCAATTACGTCAGTCTGCGCAGACAGCACAGCGGTATCATCACCGACCACCCCACATCAGGTGGAAAAGGCCCTGGTTCGAATCTCGACGATGACGCCAGTAACGTTTATAGGTTTTTTCACTCCGTGACTGAGTTTGTCAGTTTTAGGCGTAGATTGTATGAGTTTTCGCCGAAACACGGGGGGGTTTTCTTCCAGAAAAGCAGGCAAATCGAACAAAGAACACACCAGAATTATGAAAAGTATCAGATGACTGACTTTTTTGCTTTCACGGGCAGCATAACGGTTATAATCATTGTCCACTCACACCGTGTGAAAGAGATCTGCGTTTGAATCCCGTCAGTGAGACGACGAACTATTATGAAGTTTTGTTCATACAGTGGTTGAATTATTGGGGAGGGCGAGAGTAGAATATATTTATTCTTTCAGCAAAAGAGAAAACTAACCAGAGAACACACGCTGCTGTTTTAGACTCATCAGCAACTTAGTCCATATTGCGCCCTATATAATATATCTGAAAATTTGAAAACTGTGTGTATTCTGTGGTCGATTTCCTGGACAAAAATTCAGAGTTTCCAGTAGATAAAACCATACTACCCCCGCTTCAGACCGACTGACTCAGGCACGTTGTTAAAAAAGACCCATAAATATTCCTCGCATCATTGACTGATTCGAACTCCGATATTGACCATCCGATGTTGGGAGGCTAGGGTGGTGATCTACCACCTGTGATACCCACAGAACATACGAATTTACAAAAAACTCAGACTTGGGGTTGAAATTCCGCTCGAGCAACTCGTAACTTAAAATGTTTTTTTCACCTATTGTGCATAAATGACGCGAAGAAAGGGTGAGTTCAGTCAGTCCTCATCTATACTGACTGGCAGTTATATTTTTACACCCACTTTTTCATGAAATGGAGAGCCCCCTTCACAAAAAGCACCCCATGTTCGTACAATGCAATTTAACGAAGACGGGCAGATATATATGATATCGTGAGCATGCAGTTCAGTGAGAAAATGGGCAAGACCATTTTGGCACTGGCATAGTTGTGGCGCCAAATACTTCGATATGAGTATCTTGGAAACCACACCCTTACTATGGCTTTCAGGTATTTGGTATTGGTTCGAATATCAAACACCATCTATCCAATGGATATTGTTTTTTCGAAAAGAGCTCGTTTCGGATTCCACTCCTGTCGAAAAAAAAAAAAAAAAATTCACCATTACATTGGGCTCTGGAACATCAACACTACACACGGGAGGATTGGAATAACGTTGCTGGGGTTTTGGCTATTTCTGCCATATTCTGTTCTCGCTGTTGAGGGACCAGAATATAGCAAAAACAGCAAAAGTTCATGGACCCATTTTGCCATGTGTCAGCAGTTCAAGCTAGAGATGGTCGTGCAATAATGTGGGTAGTGTTTTCGTGGTGCTCATTGAGTTCCATGATATGAGTGGCATTAAATTTTACTACCACAGATTATCTGCAAATTGTTTCCCACCAGAAGGAATGGCTGCAATATCTCCATCTGCGAATTCGTTCTTTCAAAAGGATAAGGCAGAATGACGCGAGGCCAGGTTTGTACAGAAGAACCGGATCCAGACACATGAGAACGAATTCAAAGTTCTACGGCTGCCTCTTCCATTCATCAGATCTCAGTACAACCGAACATATGTGAGATGTGGCGAAATGAGCGCTTTGGAGGAGAGATCTGCAAACATCCTATTTTAAAAACTTTGGGAAGTAATTGAGTCAATATGGCACGCATTCCACACCTCGTTGAGTCTATGCCACGACTAATTGAGGCTGTTGTGTTAAAAGAGCTGGTATAGAGAAGAGCAACAAGAATAACGACGAGAAGAAAATGGTGCTCTTACCTGGAAAGGTAAGAGTTGCAATTTGACGGTGAGACGCTGCAACTTGCAGTTCTCCAAATTGCAGCGTCTCAGCTCGATTTCGATAGAATCCTTCCTCTTGCTCTGCATGCGCACAAGAGGGTGCATAAATTGAAACTGATGAAGGATGCTTGCTGGAATGATGTGTGGAAATTTTTCTTCAACCAGCGGGTATTGCTCGTTGGAGGGGATGGACAAGTGGTATGGGAAGTGTTGCTGTTTTTTTTTTTTTTTTTAAGCTGATGCTGTATAAACTTGCTTTATGGCATCGTTTTCTACTACTTCTTCATATAATATTAAAAGTTGAAAGTTACCTAACTCACTATTATATAGGTGCACCTAATAAAATTACCATTCAGTGTACTGTATATAGTGTACATAGAACGGAATTTCTAGACTTGTAGTCCCAGATAATGACATCTGGTTTCATCACTGGTGAGGAGAATAACTCGTTAATAAATGTGTGTGAGTGTGAGGTACAAATCACTGATATTAATTTTTAATTTTTATTGAAGTTAAAATGGAGTCCGTTGTAGTTGCTGATTGAAACAGTATGTACAGTTGTTTCAAAACAACGGGCATTTCTCTTTTAAATTTAAGAGATTTCTGTATTTCAAAATACAAAAGTATGGAATTTGTGAGGCACAAAATCAATTACTATTTTGTATTATATGGTGATCTTTTACTATAAGTGAGTATGCTTGTCTGATTAATAAACTTCATCGTACATCTTTGCCTCTTTTTAGATTTCCCAGTTTTCCTTTATTAGATGATTCAATGGTGCAGAACTGATATGTTTATATATCAATTACTAACTTTAGTGTAACGGGTATCCATATATAAACCAAATAATGGGTTATTTGGTTTATATATGTGTTCCTAAATTGACTTTATATTGTTGAACAGATTCAAAGATATCAATAAATATGTAGAAAATGTTTTTTGCGCTCTTTTCTTTCAATTTTTATTTCTTTTTTCATTCACTGCCAGTGAACATTAATCCTCTTAAAGCCTATACAACAACAAAATTGCTGTACCCAGTTTAGGGATGCTCAGGGGCACCTCCCTATATCGGCATCACTTAAGCAAGAATTTCTCCCGGAATGTCATTTAAACAAGTGCCTGCCCCGATTCAACTATTGGACAAAATATGTTTTTTTTTGACACAACAGAATCCAAAGTGCATGAAATACAATCACTTGTTTATATGCATTTAACTTCGAACACTTCGAACCTGTTTTGTCAAAAAAATTCATAAGCTGATCAAAAGAACTATCACAAAACATGATTCGATACTCAAAGTGACAGGGTACAGGCTTCAACAAGGCGTAAAAACGGATCCAGTACACCTGCGAGTAGCATTGTGTTGTTTTTAATAGCAACGGCAGCCTCATGGATGCGATTTAACAATCATCTCGATTGATAACCTCCGTGGCATAAACAATTTGTTTCAAGTGACTCCACAAATAAAAATCCAACGGTTAAGGTAAGGAGGACGTGGCGGCCAAGAAATGGGACCAATTCAATAATTTCGGTGACGATCATTTAAGAATGTTCTTACTTGCCGCCGAAAATTAGAGCGCTCCGTCGTGCAGAAAACCACATTTTGGCACGTAAACCTAAAGGAACATCTCCCAGAAGTGTTGGCAATATCCTCTGCAAAAAGTAATGATCGGCGTTTAGGCGGTCAAGGAACTCATAATGAATAAAGTTATCTTCTACAATGCCGGCCCATTGGATTGCCGAGTGGTATGAGGATTTTCCACCGACCATCCATGGAGATTGTTCACATTGACTATTCCAACTAGTGGAAATTTTTCCGCGTCGGTCCACAGGATATTGACAAGAAAATCATGGTTGTTGATATGATTAAATATCCATAAATAAAATTGCGCACTTGCAACGCCTGGATTCACTACATTTGGTATGCATATATCCGAGTTTACTCATTTTGGCCAAATGAAGGTTTTGGGATAATCCATTCTTGCAGCAACTCTTCGTGCGCTGGTGGAGGGATATGATGTCATGATATCCAGGACCTGTTCCTCTGGTTGTGTAGATTATGATGTGGGCTGGTCTCGGTCGCTATACCCGTTCACTGTACTCCATTCCGTCAAATACAGGGTGTATATGTTGGGAAAGAGAATCTGGCATTATGTCTTTTAATAACAGATTTTTGGAGGCCGAAGAAACTAGAAACAATATACCGCGAAGTCTCAGCGAACAAAAAGGACTGATAGCGGTGACATTTTAAGTTGTGGATTTTCCAGAGCTGTTCTCTGATCTGGTGGCCATGTACAATGCCTGTGTTGACAGAACAAGGATTGCTCATGTGCAACTGTTGTTCTATGACTCCAGTCCCTATCTCCGATTACAGAAATCAAAATAGAAGCCAGAAACCTTGCCAATATCAAGTTTACATATTGTAGTAAGGTGATATACTCAGTGATTAACTAAGCACAAAAGAATCACCTTATAATTATTCTGATTCATTTAATGTTCCATTCTCTTACTATTTATTTTTCGGTATGAATCTACCTTCATTTTTTAAAATACTCTACATTAAAATCAATTTCTTTAGTTTTTCAAAAGAAACTCAAAGTTTTTCCGTAGCTGGTGAACAAAAATTAATTCCTAGTTGAATTTTTACACTTCAACTATATAAATCAAACTTAAGTACTACTACTTAATATACTTTAAATTTATTTGTAAATCTAATAAATCAAGCAAATACTACAAATTTAAAAGAAGACAGAGTGAACAGAAGTTACTCATTTGATTGTGCAACGATGCCAAATATTTTCATGGTCAATAAAATCTTTCCCAGTTTTAACAGAGTAACCTTTAAAAAGTTTAAAGCGACGTTTCATTTTTGTTTATAATAATATAATTCCAAGAGTCAAGCATTCTGTAGCAAAGTTGATTAAAGCCGCAAAAATAAGAAATTCAAATTATCTTACCTAAGTGCCATACGAAATAGAGAGATAACAGCATACAATTCAAATTAATTCATAAACTCTTTTGAGTTTATAGCTGTTTCAGGACAGATTATTTCCAACACAGCTGAATCTCTCAAGCTGCGAGTGCGAGAGAGAGAGAGAGAGAGAACTATATGAAGATGATCTATGACATATTCATCTCATTTAAATATTGAAAGGGCACATTTCAACTGGTGTTGTAAACAGGGAACTGCTTCAATGCGATTATTTATCACGAATGAGTCAAGATTCAGTCCACAGTTCGATTGTCTGAATACGCATGTGTGTGTGCGTGTGAGAGAGAGAGAGAGAAAGATATTTTATATCTTATATTTACATTTTTGGAGTACAAAAGACCACCAGTTCCTTCAAATGGACAACGATTCTGTCTTCTCCCATAAAGAGCAAATGATTACGGACTTTCTTTTGAGTCAGGACATTTCCTGAATACAATGCTAAGTTAAAGGTAACAACGTTTCCAGACCTCAGTGCCACAAACCATGTACGTGATGTTCTTTTGGAATATATTTTGAGTAAACACCGGTCCTTCCAAACATTAGTCACGAATTGCTGATCTGGAAGAGTAGGTTTTAACACAACGAAGGCTGTATACTTTCACAGATAGCACATTTTTGTTTTATACCGATATATTTTTTTCTTACGTAATTTTTCATGAACAATTGCACAATTCGTATTAATTGTGCTATTCCTTCTAATAGTGATGCACAATATATTAACTCAGTATTCTGTAATTTTCGATGTTTATTATAATTTAATAAGTTAAACAAAATTTTACTTCGTTTTCATCAATTAAGTAAATAATTAATTAATCATAAGTTTATAAATCTCATTTTTATAGAATATTTACCTAAAAATTCTATAAAAATGAAACGTATTTTTATGTCAGCACTAGTATTTTAGCATTTATGCTTTTGCAACCAGTTATCAGGATGTTGGTTCTCTAAAACACATGCATTTTGCTCACACATTATTAACATTACGCATTTTTTGTATTATTTGCAGAAGTAACTAAATAACTTTTCCCAAAATTGAAAACCAATATCCCTGTATTGTAGAAATTTGAACTTCGTGTCGCAATGGTCAGTTCCTTATTATGTCTCATTGCAAACAAACAGAAGTCGTTGGTCATCGTACTGTTTTAAGTATAAAAGGCAATGATATTCTAGGCTACAATAAACTCAGCAGTTTAAACAGTCGCCATTCGCTTTTTATTTATTATTTCCTCCTTAAAATTATGAAGAAAATCGTATTTTCTACAGTCCTAATGGCATTCCTTGTTGTGGGATGTCGATCGCAAGGTACTGTTCTTTATGAACAATCTTTGGGAATTTGCTCGTATAAATTTATTATGATGGAGGTTTATCATTTGTAATGAACTCTGATTAAACAATAAAACCGAATGGTGTTCGAACTGCAGTTCTGCCTTCAGTTTTAACTTACGAGAATTTTTCTCTTTACATCGGTAATACATTTTTTTGTAATTTCTGCTTATGTTTGTTTTATTTCATTGTATTTATTTTATTTATTTCTATTAGATGATGGTTATATTACGGCCCAACTAGTTAGACACCAAAACTGCACAGTGATACCAACTGTGACAGATAGACCTCTATGTCCTGGTTCGGCAGGCAGAGTGCAGTGCATAATTATCAACGGGGGTAAGTAGAACTGTGTTCTGTTCTTGATGAACAAGTGTTGATTTGTTAATTTAAAAAGATAATGTTTAACTTGGAACTCTTTAATTTATTTTTAGTTAACTGCATGTTTGTTTCTTGTATTTTGGGAGAATCGGCGATTTCGGCCCTATTATGTTTCTAATTTGCGTGTTTTCTTTGGCCGATTTGCTTGCTGAAAAAAATAACCTGAGTTTCATGGAGAAAAAAACATGTTTCCCTCGCCTAAGACCAACTAAGTCATCCACATGGTGAAAAAATCCCATAAAAATTTCCCCCCCCCGTTATCGACAGGATTCGAACTAGGACCGTAAGGTCTTTTCCATCCGGTGTGCGGGATTAAGGCGATTTTACCAATTCATCAACGAGAGCTTTTGTATATTTTGTCTCTTAATCTGTCCAGTGAGCAATGTATTTTAAAAAAAATAGGACTTGTAACAAGATAATCTAACATTTTGACATGTTAGATTACAAATTGGACCAAGTGCCATAGGTCTATCTACAGTTGTACGCAGGAGCTAAAAACAGACATTTCAAGTATAGTGAAGAGAAATTCTAGAGGCAGTTGAAGGTTTTTAATTACCACAATTGGTACTATATAATACGTGGTACTTACTGTTTACATAAGCTATGTGTTCCTTAAACCAACAGTATGTGGATGAGAACGGATAGAATGAATGGGTTCTAGACTAGTTAGTAAATGACCTTTACCCGATTATAGAAATTCTCTCTGACTATAATAATTCATGATTACAACAAATTAGTTAATTTAAATAGGCTAACGTCCCAGTTAGGTTTGCTTTTTTGTAATTTCTCACACACTTTTCGTTTCAGCTGTCGGAAATTCCTGAAGATTATTTCTGCTTTCGATTGGCTTACGATGTTTCCAGCCATTGATATCGGGTGTTGCACTATTTTGCGAGGGAAGCATGGATTTCCTCCAGGATAATTGGGTTTGTCATCCAGCTGACAATAAATCGACCACAGAACACATGCAAATTACAAAAATATTATATATGGCTCAATATAGCTTTATTTGCTGATTCGCCTAAAACCCTACAACAACCAATACATAAAACAAATTACACGAATAGCCAAAAACAAAAACAATTAAAAATAAAACTCAGTCTTAGAACTTTTCGGATACAAATTCTATTTCTTACTATTAAATGCTGCTGCCATCTTTCTGCCATGGAACCTGTGGAATTAAAAATTATTTCCTATGTATCATGAAATAATTATAAAATCGCAAAAAGAAATACAGAGATACACAGTCGCCATATTTGTTTTTGAATAATAACGATTTTCATTCTCACAAGATATTTTTTTATTAATTATTTAGTTGTGGCGAGATTGCTCGTAGGTACTCTAAACCTATTAGGAGAAGTTGTCTGCATCCTTGCTGATGGAACTATCATGCCTTGTGAAGTAATAAGACTGAGTTGTACAGTAGGCGGCGCTCCTTGCAGTGTGTCAAATATGTTGGTTGGCTCTGCATGCGAAATTCAGATCTGTTATCTGCATCCTGCTGTATCTATGGTAAGTATTAAAATCCCGATTTTTCAATTCCTACTATTAGTTCACACTCTCCCTATATATATTTATATATCTTGTTCAAATTTTCAATCGTTAATAAAATACTTTTTATTCATCCACTCAAGTTCAAATACATTTTTTTTAAACTTGTAGTGGATGACACTTGATGTTAATACAGTTTTTTCAAATATTAATTCATTAATTAAATTTAATTAATTAATTTTAGTTTTATATGGGAGAAAAAAATTTCTTTTATATAAGATATTTAGCAGGATATAAATTCAGGAATAAATACCGTCAGTGGCGAAGCGTGTAGATCGCTGGAAAAAAATTTCTTTTTTCATTCTGGGTTCTAGTCTGAGTCAAGGAGTGAACAAAATGGAAAATGAAACATGTGAATAAAAATAATAGTCCAACACCATATATAGAAAGGAAAATGGAAAATTGCAAGGAATGCTTTCTATTTTGCCACTTAATATTGTAATTCTGTCATATATACATATTTATATTAATTGTAATTATTTAATAAAAAGTAACTAAAATAAAATTTTTCTTTGTTGACCTAAGTAGAAATTGACTTTAATTTTTTTTTTTTTTTATATTAACATTGGGAAAATTCTCTCATCCATATTACTCTGATATAACACTGGTTTCTATTCGGGTTCGACCCCTGCCAAGGTGGAAGTGAACTAGGCCATCGCGCCCGTTTTGGTTGTTGAGTTATTCAATCAGTATTTGGGAGAAAGCTAATAAGTCAGGACTTGACTCCTCAAATAAGTTAATAATAAGAATATTGCTCTTTGGAAAATAAAGTTCGAAAAATAAAAATGAAGAAAGCTAATATTATTAAAATATAAAATTCGCTAGTAATAAAAACTTTAAATTAGTAACTTGAAACTTGTTAACTATACTGACATTTTAATTCGGAACAATTATACTTATGCTCAAGTTAAATTTTATTTGAGAAGATATTTGCATTTACTGAATTTGATTATTAACTTCATTTTGTTCTGAGTTCGTCTACATTTTATGTATGGAATCAATTATTTGTTGATGGTTGTATTTCCCCCTCCTCCCCTTTTAATGAAAATCTTGAATGTAATTAAATTTTATTATTCTTAAGGATTTGGAAATGTAATACATTCAAAATAAATTCTTTCTTTTATTCTCATAATAATAATCATAAAATGAAAATTTATTACAGGGAGTGGTTACTATAACAGCGACTATTCTGTCGGGAATTACCACTTTGCTGAGTGTTAGTTTTAGGCTGTTGTGCCTATGGTAAGTTCAACATTCTAGTACACCGTTATATAGTTTAAATCACACTATTCAAATTACAGACAGTAAACAGATTAATTAACTTCTTATTTACAATTGACACATGTTCATACTTTAGAAACTGATTTGCTTTTTCATGTACTTTTTTCAGAAAGTCCAGAACTCTACGAGTAATATATACGGAAATGCCTTCTATTTGGATGAAAAGCTGACTCATCAGGATTTCCTAATAAAGAAAAATTTACCATTCTCGTATAGCGTATAAACCAGCAACGTTTTATGCATTATTTTCGATTCTGAGTTTTGTGATACTGTTTTCTGATCAATGTACTTCATGTTCACTCAAACAAAATTTTCTATGAGACAAAATTTATCATACACTCTTGAATAAGATCGACAAGTGAACAATCTGTAGGCTACACACTCTTAGTAAAAATTGAACGAATTCAAATATTTTAGGGAAATGATGTGTGTTAAAAAGCACGGCTGCCAAAATGAACTCAATAAAATCTCTCCTCCCAAATAGGAAGATTATATTCAGTTGACTTCCTCTGGTTCCTTTCATTTTGGGAGTCTACCCTTTCCTACTAGTCCTGTTCAGTTAGATCTTCTTGGTTTCCTTTATTTTGAGGTTCCTGGCATCCCAGAAACCCAAATAGAATCTGTTATAGCAATGACAATCACTTTATTCCTTTGTATGAATTTTAAAAATGAATTGTAAAGCTACTAATCATTTCTTTCACTGAAATCATTTAATTCGTTCTACTGCAGCACTCTGATTGTAAACTGGAAGTTCAGATCGGAAATAGGCGCGTATGCTGTTTTTAAAAAATAAATCAACAGTTGTATTTTTTTATAAGATTTTGTTACTGTATTCACTAAGATTTGTTGTTCAATCTATGTAAAAATTAATTACGTCAATAAAGAATAATTCATTTAAATACAGCCAGTTCTTTCTTTCATTTTACCATCAAACTGAATACAAAAATTACAAGATTTAAAGAACTAAAACACATTTTTCAGAACTTAATCTGGCGAAAATTTTAAAATATGAAAATTATTATGAAATACAGACGTAAAATAAGAACAACACAAAGTGAACAATTCAGAAAGAACGTTCCTAAGTCAGTAATTAATATGTGGAAATTTCCAAACCATGTAGCTGTGTTCAGAGGACAGTCAATAGGTAAAATAAAAATAACTAAATAAATCAAACCTTTGCGCAGTATAAATTCCTATTATTGTAGGGTAATAGCTCTGGATACTTTCAAATGAACGATATTTGTCTTTCGCTACCACAGTAGTAGTAGTCGCTCCAAATACAGGAAATTGGACTTGTCAGATGATGATCCTTCAATAGTCTTTTCTACCCCATACTCACGTTATGCCCCCGCGAGTCACAAAGCGGTTATAATCACTATCTTTCCCCACCGGGTGGGAAGGTCTGAGTTTGAATTCTGTCAGTGACCACAGGAATTTTTATTTTTTATTTATTTTTTTTCCCACAACGTTGTTGAGTTAGGCGAGTCAGGCGAGGTCTCCATGGCGTTTGCTCCCCAAAATATCGGTTTTTCCTCCAGCAAAGAGCAAACGAACTGGGCTGCTTTAGTTTTTTACCCACGTCTTACGCTTAATCCATGCTTTCTACCCGAGATTGGAGCCTATTGATTGACCCTTAGGAGTTAATTAACCTCCATACGGAAGTTATCTGAAGCCCTACTAATATCAAATGACTTTAACACTTCTACGAAATTCTTACTGTCTCATATCCAGAAATGCATTTGGCTGAAATCGAAACACCGGACGATCAATTTTCCATAACTTCTCCGTGTGAAAACTCCGATTAAATCCAATCATAAGGTCCAGTCCTTTCGTGTGAAACTAGTTTCTGTCCTGGAGAAAAATAAAATTGGTTTCTCGAAAGAGAAACTAAAGTTTTAATGCTTGAGATAAATCATTAGTAGCATTTAAAATCAGAAAGGAGAGGTCTCTTACTCCTTCCTTTAGGGGCTCACATCTGGTGAGTATGGGCTTGGCACACCCAGGGTCCCAAGCTGGATGTCATTATTCTTCCTTTTCTTGGTGACTCTCTCTCTCTCTCTCTCTCTCTCTCTCTCTCTCTCTCTCTCTTGCCTGGTAGAGCATAAGCCTCAGGCTTCCTTTTACTGTATGGCTAATAATAATAATAATAATGGCAGTAAGGAGATTTTGTCTGCTGTCCAACCTTTTGCATGATTTCTACGGTAAAAAGCTGATTGAGGACCAGGACGAAGCTATGTTGCTTCATCCATATCAACTTCTTAAAATTAACTCTGCTAATCGTCACTTGGATAAAATCACCTTCTTATCTGCATGTGGTAGAAGAGCTTCGAAAACCATAAATGACTAAAGGAAATTTTTTCACTGCGTGGCTGAGTTAGTCGGTATCAGGTGAGGGGTTTGTTTTCTTCTCTCAGAAACTCGGGTTTTCGTCCAGCAAACAGCAAATCGAGCACAGAAGACATGAAATTTACACGCATAATATATACGGCGCAATGTGCTTTAAGTTGTGATTTTAGTATTAGTAATGGCCGCATGGTGCAAGAAAGCCTATGGCTTATGCTGCACAGCCAAAAAAAAAAAAAAATCGGAACGAAACAATGATAAAAACAAAAAAAAAAAAAAAATAAATAAATAATAATAATTAATAGAAAAAAAAAAGTAAATTAAAGCTATCATCCTATGCGCTTCCCTTACCCGAAAGAACTATCCAGATGACCTTTGAATTTCCCCAAACTGTCGGCCTCTACCACCCATGAAGGCAACTTATTCCAGTAGTTTATAACTCGCTGGCTAAAATAAAACTTCCTGCAGTCCAATCCAAACATTTCCCCCGTAACTTGAATTTATGCCCCCTAGTTCTAGCATCATTTATAAGCTTGAAAATTTAGTCCTCATTATTTTTTTAGTCCTCATTTATTGATGCCTCTCAGAGTCTTAAACACCTCAATCAAATCTCCTGTAAGGTGTCTAGTTTCCAAACTCTGCAACCCACATATTCGAAGTCTTTCTTCATAAGGACGCTATTTTGCCGATCTCACCAAGCGAGTTACCCTTCTATGCACCCTTTCAAGCAGCTTGATGTCTTTCTTTAGGTGCGGTCTCCATACTTGAACACAGTATTCCAAGTGTGGTCTAACATAAGCCTTATATAATGGGATTATCACGTCCCTATCTCTACTTGCAAAAGTTCGATAGATCATCGATAGGACACCATGGGCCTTCCTTGCAACCTGTTTACAATGCTCAGAGAATTTCATGTCTGACCGTATCGTAACACCCAAGTCCCTTTCCTCCAATACTGGGTTTAGTTGAACTCCACCAAATGAATAAGTTATTTTGGGATTACTGTTTCCCAGGTGTAATACCTTACACTTTGTTGGATTAAAGCACAGCTGCCATTTTTCTGACCATTCCTGTAGTCTATCTAGGTCTCTCTGAAAAAGCTCAGCTTGACAGTGATCATTAACTACTCTACCAATTTTAACATCATCTGCAAATTTAGACATCACGCCCTCTATCCCTTCATCAATGTCGTTTATGAAAATTAAAAACAGCAGTGGTCCTAATAGTGATCCTTGGGGAACCCCCCTTCTTACATCAACCCAATCTGAGGAATAGCCATTTATCACAACGCTCTGCCTCCTGCCCTGAAGCCATCCTTCTATCCATCTAAGGATTTTTCCAGTGATTCCAACTTGACCCAGCTTATAAAGCAACCGCTCATGTGGGACTGAGTCAAAAGCTTTGCTGAAATCTAAATAAACAATCTCAAAATTATTCCCTAAATCCAGCTCGTGAGTGACCCTTTCAAAATAGCGAACCAGATTTCTTAAACATGATTTTCCCTTGACAAAACCATGCTGAGTATCATTGAGAATTTCAATTCGATCCAAATGATCCTGAATTCCACCCTTGATCATTGTCTCCATTATTTTCACTACTACTGACGTCAGACTGAGAGGTCGATAATTTCCAACTTCACTTTTAGAGCCACCCTTATGTATGGGAGATGCATTTGCACTTTCCAATCCAAGGGAATCTCCCCAGAGTCTAGTGATGCTCGCATAATTAGCCTCAATGGTTTAATGCCGCCTCCCTTAAGGTCATAGGGTATATTCCATCAACTCCAGTTGTCTTACTGGTCTGTAGGCTCGAAAGTGTTTTCATTTAATAATCTTGCGAAATTTCAATATCATTAATTACATATTTTTCAACTTCGCTCCCACAATTTCCCATTACCACAAAAGGTTTTTCATTTGTAAATATCGATGCGAAATAACTGTTGAGTTCATCTTCATCGGCAGCTGGTGTATTTAATACTATCCCCTTTCCCCTACGTAAAGGTCCGATCTAGTTTGTCCTGCTCTTCTTAGCATTTATATATGTGAAGAATTCTTTATCCCCCCCCTTCTTTGCTCTGTTTGCTAGTGATTTCTCATAAATTGCCTTTGCCTGTCGAACCTTTTCAGTGGTTGTATTACAGATCACCTTGTAGCTGTTATAGGCTTCAGTACTTTTTATTGCCCTGTAACCTTGCTATGCCACCTTCTTCTGCTCAAGTAGTGTGGCAACTTCACTATTCATCCAACTTGGAATCCTCCTCGTGGAGTATTTTTTCAATGGTATATACGCATTCAAGGCATCTGTGATTAATGTTTAAAAGCGTACCACAGTTTAAATGTATTCATTTTCTGCACGATATCTACCCAGTTAATTGAGGCCATGTAGTACCTTAAGGCATCGTAATTTCCTTTTCTGAAATTAAAACCCATTCCTTTGCCTTTTACTTCTGCTACCTCTCTCGTCATCATCCACCGTAGAACTCCGTGATCACTTCCTGCTACTGGTTCCTCTACTGTCAGCCCTGTTATGTCATCTGATTCATGTGTGATGATGAGGTCTAGGATATTCTTTTCTCTAGTACTTTCCCTGACATGTTGATACAAATAACAGTCATCTAGTTGATTTAGAAATTTTGTTCCCCATGTCGAGTTTCCTTCCCAATTACTCCAATCAATTAGAGGCAAATTGAAATCACCCATAATAAGGCACTGACGCTTACTTGCCATTCCATTTGCATGTAGAGGCTTTCGTCATAATCTTCCCAATCGCCTGGTCTGTAGATTACTCCTACTCGCATTATACCTTTGTTTCCAACTATCTCACACCGTACAGACTCTATACTAGCATGTGAAATGTCTGAATCCGGGAAAGCTATCGTCGCACTCAGGCTGCTTCTGATAAGAAGCATTACCGCACCACCACTTCTATCTACCCTGTCCTTCCTAAATGCATTATACAAGCGGTACTTAAACTCATCTTCCCCAATTTCCGGGTGGCACCACGTCTCTGTAAGCCCTATTATGTCCGCGTTACTCGTTTTTAAACAGCAGTTCGAATTCGCTCATTTTATTGACGACACTTCTAACGTTACTGTATAAACAATTAAGATTTACTTTTCTTGTAGATTTAACAACCCTAACTCAACCCTTGAAGTTTTTTAGGCTCTCTTCCCTGGCATTAGCTACCCGCTCACGTGAAACGTTTCTGCACCCTGAACGTCTAGATAATACGTCCATTTGGGGTAACAGATAAGAACTCTTAAGGTATGTGCAAGAGTTACTTTGACCAATATTATCAGATAAACGAGTGTCGGTATTACCCACATCCCCTCCCCCTAACTAGCAGTTTCCCTGAACCTTTAAGGTATCCTCAATAATACTGGCAAAAACTTTTGCACCACCTTTGTTTAAGTGTATCCCGTCTCTACAAAACAAATTCCTTCTACCTACAAGTGTGGGCCATGCTGATAGAAATTCCCCCCCCTAAAGCCTTGCAGATTCCTTCAAGTCTCGAGTTAATCCACAAGGCTCTTAACATATAATCTTCCTATCGTGTCTGGGCAGAATTCCAGACACATATTTACCTAAATCCCTATTGCAAAAAAACAAACACCAACTATTGAAATGCTTTAGGTGTTCTAGCTAATGTAACTTTTTATGTTCTGCTTAGAAGAACCAATTTAATGTTATTTGGACGGAAATAGCATGAGTAACTTACAAGGAATTATTGTGCGTTCGGCTAATACAACCGTGACTGAAGAAGCCTTTACGAATCGCCGCAATGTCTGACAGAATTTCAACTTTCGAATAATCTAATCGAACGTTTACAAACAAGTGAAGAGTGATGAATTCACTATATCAGAAAGTATATTTTTTGATCATTCATACAGCGTGTCTCAAAAATATGGGTAAAAACATTTAGGGGAGGTAGGTAACATCTAAAGGAATGTGAATCGCATAGGAACCCATAACCGGAAATGTCACTGTAAGTCGGTACACGGCACTGTTCATCAGTTAGCGAGACGAGAGGGAACATTTCTGGTTTACTCATTCAAGTAGTAGTCGCCGCACGAAGAGCATGCATCGCTTTACTAACTGTGAGCTGGCAGACATGCACCTAGTGTATGGATTAGCAGAGGGCAATGGACGAGCCGCTCAATGAATTTATGGAGAACGCTTCCCAGACAGACATGTACCGGACCACCGTTTGTTTGTGCGTGTGCATCATAATTTGTGCGATTATGGGTCATTTAGAGGTAACAGGAGTAGTGCGGACAGACCACGACGCGAACTCCCGCCATGGGAGAAAGTGTGTTGAATGCCGTCCAGAATAATCCTACTACCAGCACACGTGCCGTTGGCTCTGCCTTAGGAGTGTCTCGTTGCAGTGTACAGCGTGTCTGGCACGACGATTCCTTACACCCCTTTCATCTCCAAAGGGTTCAGTTACTCCTCCCCAAAGATCATCCTGCACGTGTGGCTTTTGCGCAGTGGTTTCTCCAAGAAAGTGTTCAAGACTTGAATCTTCCAGCCTATGTTTTGTTCACGGATGAGGCTTATTTCACGCGGGAAGGCTTATTCACATCAATCCCATTGAACATTTGTCGGATGCGAGGGAACACAGCATTCACCCATCCCCACCTGTGCCCAGCTCCTTCTCCGAACCCGAGGACATCCTTCTGTCCATCTCGTCCAAGATATCACAGGATACCTTACACAGTCTCATTAAATAGATTTCATGCCGAGTATAAGAAATTATTTCAGCGAAAGGTGGCCAAACACCTTATTAGGTAGTTAATAATAATGTAATGTTTTTGTCCCTTGAGTGTAAGTTATCATGCCACCTTCCATCAATTACGTCAGTCTGCGCAGACAGCACAGTGGTATCATCACCGACCATCCCACACAAGGTGGAAGAGGCCCTGGTTCGAATCTCGACGATGACGCCAGTAACGTTCATAGTTTTTTTTTTTTTTTTTTTTTTTTTCACTCCGTGACTGAATTAGTCAGTCCTAGGCGTAGATTGTAAGAGTTTTCGCCAGAACACGGAGGGGATTTCTTCCAGAAAAGCAGGCAAATCGACCATAGAACACACCAGAATTATCAGAAGTATCAGATAACTGTCTTGTATGCTTTCACGGGTAGCATAACGATTATAATCACTGTCCACTCACACCGTGTGGAAGAGATCTGCGTTTGAATCCCGTCAGTGAGACGACGAACTATTACGAAGTTTTGTTCATACAGTGGTTGAATTATTGGGGAGGGCGAGAGTAGAATATATTTATTCTTTCAGCAAAAGAGAAAACTAACCAGAGAATACACGCTGCTGTTTTAGACTCATCAGCAACTTAGCCCATATTGCGCCCTATATAATATATCTGAAAATTTGAAAACTGTGTGTGTTCTGTGGTCGATTTCCTGGACAAAAATTCAAAGATTCCGGTAGATAAAACCATACTACCCCCGTTTCAGACCGACTGACTCAGGCACGTTGTTAAAAAAGACCCATAAATATTCCTCGTATCATTGACTGATTCGAACACCGATGTTTACCATCCGATGTTGGGAGGGTAGGGTGGCGATTTTACCACCTGTGATACTCACAGAACATACGCAATTTACACAAAACTCAGACTTGCGATTGAAGTTCCACTCTGGCATCTCGTAACTAAAAATGTTTTTTTCATCCATTTTGCATAAATCACGCGAAGAGAGGGTAAGTTAAGTCAGTCCTCATCTATACTGAGTGGCAGTTATATTTTTACACACACTTTTTCATGAAATGGAGAGCCCCTTCACTGAAAGCACCTCATGTTCATACAATGCGATATAAAGAAGACGGGCAGATATATATGATGCTGTGAGCATCCATTTCAGTGAGAAAATGGGCAAGACCATTTTGGCACTGGCATAGTTGTGGCGCCAAATACTCCGATATGAGTATCTTGGAAACCACACCCTTACTACGGCTTTCAGGTATTTGGTATTGGTTCGAATATCAAACACCATCTATCCAATGGATATTGTTTTTTCGAAAAGAGCTCGTTTCGGATTCCACTCCTGTCGGAAAAAAAAAGAATTCACCATTACATTGGGCGCTGGAACATCAACACTACACACGGGAGGATTGGAATAACGTTGCTGGGTTTTGGCTATTTTTGCCATATTCTGTTCTCGCTGTTGAGGGACCAGAATATGGTCCCTCAACAGCGAGGGACCATATGAATATGATGAGGGACCAGAATATAGCAAAAACAGCAAAAGTTCATGGACCCATTTTGCCATGTGTCAGCAGTTCAAGCTAGAGATGGTCGTGCAATAATGTGGGTAGTGTTTTCGTGGTGCTTATTGAGTTCCATGATACGAGTGGAACTAAATTTTACTACCACAGATTATCTGCAAATTGTTTCCCACCAGACGGAATGGCTGCAATATATCCATCTGCGAATTCGTTTTTTCAACAGTATAATGCAGTATGACGCGAGGCCAGGTTTGCACAGAAGAACCGGATCCAAAAACATGAGAACGAATTCAAAGTTCTACGGCTGCCTCTTCCATTCATTAGATCTCAGTAAAACCGAACATATGTGAGATGTGGCGAAATGAGCTCTTTGGAGTAGAGATCTGCCAACATCCTATTTTAAAAACTGTGGGAAGTAGTTGAGTAAATATGGCACGCATTCCACACCTCGTTGAGTCTAGGCCACGACTAATTGAGTCTGTTGTGTTAAAAGAGCAACAAGATTAGCGACCAGAAGAAAATGGTGTTCTTAACTGGAAAGGTAAGAGTTGAAATTTGACGGTGAGACCCTGCATTTTACAATTCTCCAAATTGCAGCGTCTCAGCCCGATTTCGATAGAATCCTTCCTCTTGCTCTGCATGTGCAAAAGAGGGTGCATAAATTGAAACTGATCAAGGATGCTTGCTGGAATGATGTGCGGAAATTTTTCTTCAACCAGCGAGTATTGCTTGTTGGAGGGGATGGAAAAGTGGTATGGGAAGTGTTGCTGTTTTTTTTTTTTTTTAAGCTGATGCTGTATAATCTTGCTTTCTCGCATCGCTATCTACTACTACTAATGCTTCATATAATATTAAAGTTTAAAGTTACCTAACTCACTATTATATAGGTGCACCTAATAAAATTACCATTCAGTGTACTGTATATAGTGTACATAGAACGGAATTTCTAAACTTGTAGTCCCAGATAATGACATCTGGTTTCATCACTGGTGAGGAGAATAACTCGTTAATAAATGTGTGTGAGTGTGAGGTACAAATCACTAATATTAATTTTTAATTTTTATTGAAGTTAGCATGCAGTCCGTTGTAGTTGCTGATTGAAACAGTAAGTTTAGTTGTTTCAAAACAACGGGCATTTCTCTTTTAAATTTAAGAGATTTCTGTATTTCAAAATACAAAAGTATCGAAATTGGTGAGGCACAAAATCAATTACTATTTTGTATTATATGGTGATCTTTTTCTATAAGTGAGTATGCTTGTCTGATTAATAAAATTCATCGTACATATTTGCCTCTTTATAGATTTCCCAGTTTTCCTTTATTAGATGATTCAATGGTGCAGAACTGATATATACAGTATATGGATCAAGATTATTTATATTTGAAAAAACACAACAGCCCGTTATATGTGTTGTTTATATCAATTACTAACTTTAGTGTAACGGGTATCTTGTTTTAAATAATGGGTTATTTGGTTTATATATGTGTTCCTAAACCGACTTTATATTGTTGTACAGATATAAAGACACCAATAAATATGTAGAAAATGTTTTTTGCGCTCTTTTCTTTCATTTTTTTATTTTATTTTTTCATTCACTGCCAGTAAACATTAATCCTCTTAAAGCCTATACAACAACAAAATTGCTGTACCCAGTTTAGGGATGCTCAGGGGCACCTCCCTATATCGGCATCACGTAAGCAAGAATTTCACCCGGAATGTCATTTAAACAAGTGCCTGCCCCGATTCAACTATTGGACAAAATATGTTTTTTTTTTTGACACAACAGAATCGAAAGTGCATGGAATACAATCACTTGTTTATATGCATTTAACTTCGAAAACTTCGAACCTGTTTTGTCAAAAAAATTCATAAGCTGATCAAAACAAATATCACAAAACATGATTCGATACTCAAAGTGACAGGGTACAGGCTTCAACAAGGCGTAAAAACGGATCCAGTACACCTGCGAGTAGCATTGTGTTGTTTTTAATAGCAGCGGCAGCCTCATGGATGCGATTCAACAATCATCTCGATTGATAACCTGCGTGGCATAAACAATTTGTTTCAAGTGACTCCACAAATAAAAATCCAACGGTTAAGGTAAGGAAGACGTGGCGGCCAAGAAATGGGACCTCGACCAATTCAATAATTCCGGTGACGATCACTTAAGAATGTTCTTACTTGCCGCCGAAAATTAAAGCCCTCCGTCGTGTTGAAAACCACATTTTGGCACGTAAACTGAACGGAACACCTTCCAGAAGTGTTGGCAATATCCTCTGCAAAAATTAATGATCGACGTTTAGGCGGTCAAGGAACTCATAACGAATAAAATTATCTTCTACAATGCCGGCCACTGGATTGACGAGTGGTATGAGGATTTTCCACCGACCATCTATGGAGATTGTTCACATTGAATATTCCATCTCGTGGAAATTTTTCCGCGTCGGTCCACAGGATATTGACAAGAAAATCAGGGTTGTTGATATGATTAAATATCCATAAATAAAATTGTGCACGCGCAAATGAATCTCCCACTTGCAATGTCTAGATTCACTGCATTTGGTATACATATATCCGCGTTTTATTATTATTATTATGTAAACCCCAAACACGAGAGGTATTAGAACCTATAATACTTAGTACCGTGCTTGGATTGGAGGTTGAGAAGACGAAATAAGATATTTGTTGACATTGCACTTGAACTTCTGTACACTGAAATATTCAGGAAATACGTATGAAGGAAGGGTGTTCCAGAAAACGGCAGTTGAATGAATAAATGAGGAAGATGAAAAGTTGGTTCTGTGGGTTTGAAGTTGGACAGTAAATGGATGTTTGCTGGTGGCTGCACGTGTTCGGACTGTTTGGAAAGGGAGAGGGAGAGAGGGAATTATAGAAGCAAATTCAGACGAACAGTGCCTAGGGAAGTATCTGTAGAAGAGGCATGCAGCAGAAACAGTACGTCTATGAGAAAGAGAGTGGAGAGACTCTGTTAGAGATGAATCATTAATTAACCTAACTGCCCTCTTCTGAATGGAATCAAGAAGCCTGAGAGAGGTTTTGGGGGCACACCCTAGATGTGGGAACAGTATTCCATGGCAGGGCGGATTTGCGATTTATACAGAGTGAGCAGCTGTTTGGAAGAAAAGTAACGCCGAGAGAGAAAGAGAAAACCAAGATTTTTAGATGCAGAAGAAGCAATATTTGTAATGTGCTTGTGCCAAGACAGATTAGAAGTCAGGGTAATCCCCAAAAGAGATATATCATTTTGTCTAGAAATCGGAGTGTCACTAAAGATAAGCATAGGAGCAGAAGAATCCTTTTTTGCGAGATATAAAACAAGACTGAGTTTTAGAAGAGTTGAAATCAACTAAGTTGTCTTTGCCCCACTGGAGAATTACCTGAAGATCGGCATTTAAGGAATTTGTAGCAGATTTTCTAGAAATTGATGCTGACTGAGCAGGACAAAGTTTCTCAAAATTGAAAGTGGAATGCAATGCGCTATCATCGGCAAAACTGTGGATAGGATTTCCAGTCAATGGAAGAAGGTCATTAATATACAAGAGGAAAAGAGTGGGGGAAATAACTGAACCTTGGGGGACACCGGCATTAGTGAAGAAGTTAGAAAACAGAGAGCCATCTACCATCACCCTCAGTGAGCGAGCACAGAGAAAACTGCATAACCCATTGCTAAAAAAAGTTGGCAAAATATAAGATGGAAGCTTGTTTAGAAGACCTTTATGGCAAACACGATCGAAAGCCTTTGCGATGTCAAGAGCAACTACTTGTGTTTCACCGAACCTTTCCATTGAATTAGTCCATAAACGGGTAACATAAGCCAGAATATCACCAGTGGATCGACACTGACGGAATCCATTCTGGCGATCGTTGATCAGACGGAAGGTTTCTAGGTAGTTTAAAATTTGGCGGTTAATTGATTTCTCCATTACTTTAGAAAGAGCAGAAGTAATTGCAATGGGACGATAATTTGATGGGAGGGATTTGTCACCCTTTTTAGGAACTGGTTGGATATGAGCAAATTTCCAAGCAGAAGGAAAAACACCTTTCGAATAAGAAAGGGAAAAAGGCGGTAAAGAATAGGAGTAAGTTCGGGAGCACAGGTTTTGAGAACAAGTGCAAAAATACCATCGGGACCTGAAGCTTTCTTAGCATCAAGATTCTTCAAAATCCTTCTGACATCCTTTTGAAGGAAGACCACAGGATTCATTGAATGGAGCGTGTTGGGAATAGTGGGAGGTGTTTTACCAAGATCGTTAATGCATGAGTTGAAAGAAAAATGGGACGCTAGCAGGTCAGCTTTATCCATGGCTGAAGTGACAACAGAACCATCTGGTTTGGATAGAGGTGGGAAAAGAGATGGGCAAAAGTTGCTGCCAATAGCTTTGGTAAAAGATCATAATGCTCGGCTACCATTAGGGCATGAAGCAAGTTTTCTACTCTTAGCCTGTTCAAACTCTAGTTTGGACTGGTTAATAACTGGTTTAGAGTTGCGAGCTTTGGTGTAGGCAGAAAATGAAACTGAAGAATTAGAAAAAAGCCAATTACGATATGCAACATTCTTCTCTTGAACAGGCTTAGCACATTTATTGGAAAGCCAAGGTACGAGATTTTAAAGGACGAGATTTTAAAGTGGAGTGTGGGAAAAAGAATTCCATTCATGCAAGAATAATTTTACTGACACGATCTGAGCAAAGGTTGACATCAGAAGTTTTCAAACAGTAATCCGAACAAGGAAAAGAAGAAAAGAAGTCTCTCAGGTCATCCCACTTTGCATTCTTGTAATGCCAAACAACACGAGGTTGGGAATAGCCATGAGATAAAGGGTCCATTGGAGAAGAGACAATCTCCAAGTTGTGATCTGAAGTGCCTAAAGGACTTCTCACTTCAACCGTTTACTTAGAAGGGTTGTTTGTGAGAAAAAGATCAAGCGTGTTGGCTGTATGATTAGGATTGTCCGGTATTCGTGTAGGTAAATGAACAGTCTCTGCAAGGTCATTAGTAATTGCAAAACCCTCAGCATCTCGACCAGCTGGGTCGGTGTTACTAGAAAACGGAAGCCAACTGGAGTTGTGAACATTAAAATCACCAAGGAAATTACCTCACTGTTAGGAAAGTTGGACTGGAGAAAGTCAAGTTGCAAATAGAGGAAGTCAAAGAGCTCCAAGTGATTAGTGGAGTTGGGATAACTGTAGAGGCAAGAAGAATTTGACTCAGTGAGGTAGAGATATTTTAAGCCAGAGAAGAACAAAGAGAGGAGATTCCAAATTGCCAAGTCTCTAACAGGGAATATCAGAACGGACATACGCACAAGTACCACCTTTGAGGCGAAAAGAATCATACAGCGACTAATTTGGGCATCTGAGATGAGCAGTAGCTGAATGAGCTGATAACTGTTTACTCATTTTGCGCCAAATGGAGGTTTTTGGATGATCCATTCTTGCAGCAGCTCTTCGTGTGCTGGTGGAGGGATATGATGTCATGATATCCAGGACCTGTTCCTCTGGTTGTGTAGATTATGATGTGGGCTGGTCTCGGTCGGGATACCCTTTCACTGTACTCCATTCCCTCAAACACAGGGTGTATATGTTGGGAAAGAGAATCTGGCATTATGTCTTTTAATAGCAGATTTTTGGAGGCCAAAGAAAACAAAGAACTAGAAACAATATACCGCGAAATCTCAGCGAACAAAAAGGACTGATAGCGGTGACATTTTAAGTTGTGGATTTTCCAGAGGTGTTCTCTGATCTGGTGGCCATGTACAATGTCTGTGTTGACAGAACAAGGATTGCTCATGTGCAACTGTTATTCTATGACTCCAGTTCCTATGTCCGATTACAGAAATCAAAATAGAAGCCAGAAACCTTGCCAATATCAAGTTTACATATTGTAGTAAGGTGATAGACTCAGTGATTAACTAAGCACAAAAGAATCACCTTATAATTATTCTGATTCATTTAGTGTTCTATTCTCTTACTATTTATTTTTCGGTATGAATCTACCTTCATTTTTTAAAATACTCGACATTAATATCAATTTCTTTAGTTTTTCAAAAGAAACTCAAAGTTTATCCATAGCCGGTGAACAAAATTAATTCATAGTTGAATTTTTACACTTCAACTATATAAATCAAGCTAAAGTACTACTACTTAATATACTTTAAATTTATTTGTAAATCTAATAAATCAAGTAACTACAACAAACTCAAAAGAAGACAGAGTGGACAGAAGTTACTCATTATTTGGTTGTGCAACGATGCCAAATATTTTCATGGTCAAGAAAATGTTTCCCAGTTTTAACAGAGTAACCCTTAAAAAATTTAAAGTGACATTTTATTTTTGTTTATAATAATACAATTCCAAGAGACAAGTATTCTGTAGCAAAGTTGATTAAAGTCGCAAAAATAAGAGATTCAAAATATCATACCTAAGTGCCATACGAAAAAGAGAGATAACAGCATACAATTCAAGTTAATTCATAAACTCTTTTGAGTTTATAGCTGTTTCAGGACAGATTATTTCCAACACAGCTGAATCCGTCAAGCTACGAGTGCAAGAGAGAGAGAGAGAGAGAGAGAGAGAGAGAGAAAGAACTATATGAAGATGATCTATGACATATTCATCTCATTTAAATATTGAAAGGGCCCATTTCAACTGGTGTTGTAAACAGAGAACTGCTTCAATGCGATTATTTGTTACGAATGAGTCAAGATTCAGTCCACAGTTCGATTGCCTGAATACTCATGTGTGTGTGTGTGTGTGCGTGTCAGAGAGAGAGAGAAAGAGATATTTTATATTTACATTTTTGGAGTACAACAGACCACCAGTTCCTTCAAGTGGACAACGATGCTCTCTTCCCCCATAAAGAGCAAATGATTACGGACTTTCTTTTGAGTCAGGACATTACTGAATACAATGCTAACTTAAAGGTAACAAGGTTTCCAGACCTCAGTGCCACAAACCATGTACGTGATGTTCTTGGGGAATATATTTTGAGTAAACACGGGTCCTTCCAAACATTAGTCACGAATTGCTGATCTGGAAGCGTAGATTTGAACACAACGAAGACTGTATACTTTCACAGATAGCACAATCACCGTAATTACCGTCTTTCCCCAATAGATGGAAAAGGTCAGGTTTCGTACGCCATTTCTAATTTAAAAAAAATAAGTGGTATATGATATCCATTTTCTAATCATATGAATGTTTATATCCTGGTCTTTTAGACAAATTTTTAAAAACTATTTCGTCGAATCTAGCTCAATTTTAAATATGTAAATATTACTTTAAATGAATACGTACCATGGCACATTTCATAGTGCACGAAGAAACTTGTCCAGTTCCCGTTGTCAACTGTAGATTATAATAAAATTCGAGATCAAATAATCAAACCCAATTTAAACATCAGTCACTTTCCAGACGGATTTTGAACAAATGATTTTATTTAAATCAAGTTACAAAATCATAATATATACAGTATACTGAAATCGTTCGTGCCACTGAGGAGTGGCCGGTGTGACATTTCAGTGGCAATAATGATAGAATTCCATCCTTTCGAAGCAACAACAGCAACAACCACAATATTTTTTCTTACTTGATTTTTCCATGAACAATAGCACAATTCGTATAGATTAGAAATTATTCCTTCTAATAGTGATGCACAATATATTAACTCAGTATGCTGTAATTTTCGATATTTATTATAATTTAATAAGTTAAACAAAATTTTACTTCGTTGTCATCAATTAAGTAAATAATTAATTATAATTTCAAATAGATATTTACAGTATACCCAGTTATAAAATACACTTGTATTTTATAACTGGGTATACTGTAAATATCTATTTGAAATTATTAAACTATGGACCCCAGTACTCCAGGCCCATTTGTCACTAATTAATTATAAGTTTATAAATCTCATTTTTATAGAATATGTACCTAAAAATTATATAAAAATGAAACGTATTTTTGTGTCGGCACTAGTATTTAGCATTTATGCTTTTGCAACCAGTAATCAGGATGTTGGTTCTCTAAAACACGTGCATTTTCCTCACACATGATTAACATCACGTATTATTCGTATTATTTGCAGAAGTAACTAAATAACTTTTCCCAAAATTGAAAACCAATATCCCTGTATTGTAGAAATTTGAACTTCGTGTCGCAATGGTCAGTTCCTTATTATGTGTCATTGCAAACAAACAGAGGTCGTTGGTCACCGTACTGTTTTAAGTATAAAAGGCAATGATATTCTAGGCTACAATAAACTGAGCAGTTTGAACAGTTGCCATTCGCTTTTTATTGATTATTTCCTCCTTAAAATTATGAAGACAATCGTATTTTTTACGGTCCTAATGGCATTCCTTGCTGTGGGATGTCGATCGCAAGGTACTGTTGTTTATGAACAATCTTTGGTAATTTGGTCGTATAAACTTATCATAATGGAAGTTTACCTTTTATAATGTACTCTACTTGAACAACAAAACCGAAAGGTGTTCGAACTGCAGTTCTGCCTTCGGTTTTAACTTACGAGAATTTTTCTCTTTACATCGGTAATATATTTTTTTGTAATTTCTGCTTATGTTTGTTTTATTTCATTGTATTTATTTTATGTATTTCTATTAGATAATGGTTATATTACGGCCCAACTAGTTAGACACCAAAACTGCACAGTGATACCAACTGTGACAGATAGACCTCTATGTCCTGGTTCGCCAGGCAATGTGCAGTGCATAAATATCCACGGGGGTAAGTAGAACTGTGTTCTGTTCTTGATGAATGAGTGTTGATTTGTTAATTTAAAAATATACTGTTTAACTTCTTTAAGTTATTTTTGGTTAATTGCATGTTTGTTTCTACTATTTTGGGAGAATCGGCGACTTAGGCCTTATTATGTTTCTAATTTGCGTATTTTCTTTGGTCGATTTGCCTGTTTGCTGAACAAAATAACCTGAGTTTCACGGGGGAAAAAATGTTTCCCTCTCCTGAGACCAACTAACTCATCCTCCCGTCATCGACGGGATTCGATCCAGGACCGTAAGGTCTTTTCCATCCGGTGTGTGGGATTAAGGCGATTTTACCAACTCATCTACCCATGAGAGCTTTTGTATATTTTGTCTCTTAATCTGGGCAGTGAACAATTAAAGGAAAGAGGACTTGTAACAAGATAATCTAACATTTTAACATGTTAGATTACAAGTTGGACCAAGTGCCATAGGTCTATCTACAGTTGTACGCAGGAGCTAAAGACAGACATTTCAAATACAGTGGAGAGAAATTCTAGAGGCAGTTGAAGGTTTTTAATTACCACAATTGGTACTATATAATACGTGGTACTAACTGTTTACATAAGCAATGTGTTCCTTAGACCAACAGTATGTGGATGAGAACGGATAGAATGAATGCGTTGTAGACTAGTTAGTAAATGACCTTTACCTGATTATAGAAATTCTCTCTGACTATAATAATTCATGATTACAACAAATTAGATAATTTAAATAGGCTAACATCCCAGTTAAATTTGCTTTTCTTGCAATTTCCCCCACACTTTTCATTTCAGCTGTCGGCAATTTCTGAAGATTATTTCTGCTTTTGATGTTTCCATCAATTGATATCGGGTGTTGCACTATTTTTCTATTTGACAAATGGATACAAGGAAGCCCTCGTGGGTAGCACAGCTGATATAATCACCGTCCTCCCCACACCGGGCGGAAAGACTTCAGTTTGAGTCCCGTCAATGAGGTGAGGAATTTTTATGGGCCTTTTTCACAAAGTGGCTGAGTTGTCGGTCTCGGGCGAGGGAAGCATGGATTTCCTCCAGGATACTTAGGTTTGTCATCCAGCTGACAATAAATTGACCACAGAACACATGCAAATTACAAAAATATTATATACGGCTCAATATAGCTTTATTTGCTGATTCGCCTAAAACCCTACAACAACCAATACATAAAACAAATTACACGAATAGCCAAAAACAAAAACAATTAAAAATAAAACTCAGTCTTAGAACTTTTCGGATACAAATTCTATTTCTTACTATTAAATGCTGCTGCCATCTTTCTGCCATGGAACCTGTGGAATTAAAAATTATTTCCTAGGTATCATGAAATAATTATAAAATCGCAAAAAGAAATATAGAGTATAGATACACAGTCGCCATATTTGTTTTTGAAGAATAATGATTTACATTCTCACAAGATATTTTTTTATTAATTATTTAGTTGTGGCGAAAATGTTCGTAGGTACTCTAAACCTATTAGGAGAAGTCATCTGCACCCTTACTGACGGAACTGTCATGCCTTGTGAAGTAGTAAGTCTGAGTTGTACAGTAGGCGGCACTCCTTGCAGTATGTTAAATATGTTTGTTGGCTCTGCATGCGATATTCATATCTGTTATGTGCTTCCTGCTGTAGCTACGGTAAGTGTTAAAATCCCGATTTTTTATATTAACATTAGCAAAATTCTCTAATCCATATTACTCTGATATAACACTGGTTTCTACTCGGGTTCGACCCCTGCCAAGGTGGGAGTGATCTAGGCCATCGCGCCCGTTTTGGTTGTTGTGTTATTCAATCAGTATTTGGGAGAAAGCTAATAAGTCAGGACTTGACTCCTCAAATTAGTTAATAATAAGAATATTGCTCTTTGGAAAATAAAGTTCGAAAAATAAAAATGAAGAATGTTAATATTATTAAAATATAAAATTCGTTAGTAATAAAAACTTTAAATTAGTAACTTGAAACTTGTTAACTATACTGACATTTTAATTCGAAACAATTATACTTATGCTCAAGTTAAATTTTATTTGAGAAGATATTTGCTTTTAATCAATTTGATTATTAAATTCATTTTTTTCTGAGTTCGTCTACGTTTTGTTTATGGAATCAATGATTTGTTGATGGTTGTCTTTCCCCTCCTCCATTTTTAATGGAAATCTTGAATGTAATTAAATTTTATTATTCTTAAGGATTTGGAAATGTAATACATTTAAAATAAATTCTTTCTTTCATTCTCATAATAATAATAATAATACAATTAAAATTTATTTCAGGGAGTGGTTACTATAACAGCGAATATTCTGTCGGGAATTACCAAGTTGCTGATTGTTAGTTTTAGGCTGTTGTGCCTATGGTAAGTTCAACATTCTAGTACACCGTTATATAGTTTAAATCACACTATTCAAATTACAGACAGTAAACAGATTAATTAACTTCTTATTTACAATTGACACATGTTCATACTTTAGAAAGTGATTTGCTTTTTCATGTACTTTTTTCAGAAAGTCCAGAACTCTACGAGTAATATATACGGAAATGCCTTCTATTTGGATGAAAAGCTGACTCATCAGGATTTCCTAATAAAGAAAAATTTACCATTCTCGTATAGCGTATAAACCAGCAACGTTTTATGCATTATTTTCGATTCTGAGTTTTGTGATACTGTTTTCTGATCAATGTACTTCATGTTCACTCAAACAAAATTTTCTATGAGACAAAATTTATCATACACTCTTGAATAAGATCGACAAGTGAACAATCTGTAGGCTACACACTCTTAGTAAAAATTGAACGAATTCAAATATTTTAGGGAAATGATGTGTGTTAAAAAGCACGGCTGCCAAAATTAACTCAATAAAATCTCTCCTCCCAAATAGGAAGATTATATTCAGTTGACTTACTCTGGTTCCTTTCATTTTGGGAGTCTACCCTTTCCTACTAGTCCTGTTCAGTTAGATCGTCTTGGTTTCCTTCATTTTGAGGTTCCTGGCATCCCAGAAACCCAAATAGAATCTGTTATAGCAATGACAATCTCTTTATTTTTTTGTATGAATTTTAAAAGTGAATTGTAAAGCTACTAATCATTTCTTTCACTGAAATCATTTAATTCGTTCTACTGGAGCACTCTGATTGTAAACTGGAAGTACAGATCGGAAATAGGGGCGTATGCTGTTTTCAAAAAATAAATCAACAGTTGTATTTTTTTATAAGATTTTGTTACTGTATTCACTAAGATTTGTTGTTCGATCTATGTAAAAATTAATTACGTCAATAAAGAATAATTCATTTAAATACAGCCAGTTCTTTCTTTCATTTTACCATCAAACTGAATACAAAAATTACAAGATTTAAAGAACTAAAACACATTTTTCAGAACTTAATCTGCCGAAAATTTTAAAATATGAAAATTATTATGAAATACAGACGTAAAATAAGAACAACACAAAGTGAACAATTCAGAAAGAACGTTCCTAAGTCAGTAATTAATATGTGGAAATTTCCAAACCATGTAGCTGCGTTCAGAGGACAGTCAATAGGTAAAATAAAAATAACTAAATAAATCAAACCTTTGCGCAGTATAAATTCCTATTATTGTAGGGTAATATAATAGTTCTGGCTACTTACAAATGAACAAATATTTGTGTTTCGCCACCACAGTAGTAGTAGTCGCTCCAAATACAGGAAATTGGACTTGTCAGATGATGATCCTTCAATAGCCTTTTCTACCCCACACTCACGTTATGCCCCCGCGAGTCACAAAGCGGTTATAATCACTATCTTTCCCCACCGGGTGGGAAGGTCTGAGTTTGAATTCTGTCAGTGACCACAGGAATTTTTATTTTTTATTTATTTTTTTCCACAACGTTGTTGAGTTAGGCGGGTCAGGCGAGGTCTCCATGGCGTTTTCTCCCCAAAATTTCGGTTTTTCCTCCAGCAAAGAGAAAACCAACTTGGCTGCTTTGGTTTGTTACTCACGTCTTACGCTTAATCCATGCTTTCTACCCGAGATTGGAGCCTATTGATTGACCCTTAGGAGTTAATTAACCTCCGTACGGAAGTTATCTGAAGCCCTACTAATGTCAAATGACTTTAACACTTCTACGGAATTCTTACTGTCTCATATCCAGAAATGCATTCGGCTGAAATCTAAACACCGGACGATCAATTTTTCATAACTTCTCCGTGTGAAAACTCCGATTAAATCCAATCATAAGGTCCAGTTCTTTCGTGTGAAACTAGTTTTGTCCTGGAGAAAAATAAAATTGGTTTCTCGAAAGAGGAACTAAAGTTTTAATGCTTGAGATAAATCATTAGTAGCATTTATAATCAGAAAGGATAGGTCTCTTACTCCTTCCTTTAGGGGCTCATATCTGGTGAGTATGGGGTTGGCACACCCAGCGTCCCAAGCTGGATATCATTATTCTTCCCTTTCTTGGTGATTCCCTTTTTACTTCTCTCTCTCTCTCTCTCTCTCTCTCTCTCTCTCTCTTTCTCTCTCTGGCTAATAATAATAATAATGGCAGTAAGGAAATTTTGTCTGCTGTGCAAACTTTTGCATGATTTCTACGGTAAAAAGCTGATTGAGGACCAGGACGAAGCTATGTTGCTTCATCCATATCAACTTCTTAAAATTAACTCTGCTAATCGTCACTTGGATAAAATCACCTTCTAATCTGCATGTGGAATAAGAGCTTCGAAAACCATAAACGACTAAAGGAAATTTTTTCACTACGTGGCTGAGTTAGTCGGTATCAGGTGAGGCGTTTGTTTTCTTCTCTCGGAAACTCGGGTTTTCGTCCAGCTAACAGTAAATCGAGCACAGAAGACATGAAATTTACACGCATAATATATACGGCGCAATGCGGTTTAAGTTGTGATTTTAGTATTAGTAATGGCCGCATGGTGCAAGAAAGCCTATGGCTTATGCTGCATAGACAAAAAAAAAAAAAAAAAAAAAAAAAAAAAAATCCGAACGAAACAATGATAAAAACAAAAAAAAAAAAGGAAATTAAAGCTATCATCCTATGCCCTTCCCTTACCCGAAAGTACTATCCAGATGACCTTTGTATTTCCCCAAACTGTCGGCCTCTACCACCCATGAAGGCAACTTATTCCAGTAATTTATAACTCGCTGGCTAAAATAAAACTTCCTGCAGTCCAATCCAAACATTTCCCCCCGTAACTTGAATTTATGCCTCCTAGTTCTAGCATCATTTATAAGCTTGAAAATTTAGTCCTCATTATTTTTTTAGTCCTCATTAATTGATGCCTCTCAGAGTCTTAAACACCTCAATCAAATCTCCTGTAAGGTGTCTAGTTTCCAAACTCTGCAACCCACATATTCGAAGTCTTTCTTCATAAGGAAGCTCTTTTGCCGATTTCACCAAGCGAGTTACCCTTCTTTGCACCCTTTCAAGAAGCTCGATGTCTTTCTTTAGGTGCGGTCTCCATACTTGAACACAGTATTCCAGGTGTGGTCTAACGTAAGCCTTATATAATGGGATTAAAACGTCCCTATCTCTACTTGCAAAAGTTCGAAAGATCATCGATAGCACACCACGGGCCTTCTTTGCAACCTGTTTACAATGCTCAGAGAATGTCATGTCTGACCGTATCGTAACACCCAAGTCCCTTTCCTCCAGTACTGGGTTTAGTTGAACTCCACCAAGTGAATACGTTATTTTGGGATTACTGTTTCCCAGGTGTAATCATTACACTTTGTTGGATTGAAGCACAGCTGCCATTTTTCTGACCATTCCTGTAGTCTATCTACGTCTCTCTGAAGAAGCTCAGCTTGACAGTGATCATTAACTACTCTACCAATTTTAACATCATCTGCAAATTTAGACATCACGCCCTCTATTCCTTCATCAATGTCGTTTATGAAAATTAAAAACAACAGTGGCCTAATACTGATCCTTGGGGAATCCCCCTTCTTACATCAACCCAATCTGAGGAATAGCCATTTATCACAACCCTCTGCCTCCTGCCCTGAAGCCATCCTTCTATCCATCTAAGGATTTTCCCAGTGATTCCAACTTGACCTAGCTTATAAAGCAACCGCTCATGTGGGACTGAGTCAAAAGCTTTGCTGAAATCTAAATAAACAATGCCGAAATTATTCCCTAAATCCAGCTCGTGAGTGACCCTTTCGAAATAGCGAACCAGATTTGTTAAACATGATTTTCCCTTCACAAAACCATGCTGAGTATCCTTGAGAATTTCAATTCGATCCAAGTGATCCTGAGTTTCACCCTTGATCATTGTCTCCATTATTTTCACTACTACTGACGTCAGACTGAGAGGTCGATAATTTCCAACTTCACTTTTAGAGCCACCCTTATGTATGGGAGATGCATTTGCACTTTTCCAATCCAAGGGAATCTCCCCAGAGTCTAGTGATGCTCGCATAATTAGCCTCAATGGTTCAATGCACTCACTTGCCGCCTCCCTTAAGGTTATAGGGTATATTCCATCAACTCCAGTTGCCTTACTGGTCTGTAGGCTCGAACGGTTTTTCATTTAATAATCTTGCGAAATTTCAATATCATTAATTACATATTTTTCAACTTCGCTCCCACAATTTCCCATTGCCACAAAAGGTTTTTCGTTTGTAAATATCGATGCGAAATAACTGTTGAGTTCATCTGCAACGGCAGCTGGTGTATTTAATACTATCCCCTTTCCCCTACGTAAAGGTCCGATCTAGTTTGTCCTGCTCTTCTTAGCATTTATATATGTGAAGAATTCTTTATCCCCCCTTCTTTGCTCTGTTTGCTAGTGATTTCTCATAAATTGCCTTTGCCTGTCGAACCTTTTCAGTGGCTGTATTACAGATCACCTTGTAGCTGTTATAGGCTTCAGTACTTTTTATTGCCCTGTAACCTTGCTATGCCACCTTCTTCTGCTCAAGTAATGTGGCAACTTCACTATTCATCCAACTTAGAACCCTTCTCGTGGAGTATTTTTTTAATGGTATATACGCATTCAAGGCATCTGTGATTAATGTTTTAAAAGCGTACCACAGTTCAATTGTATTCATTCTCAGCGCGATATTTTTTTTTTTTTTTTATTTGGTTTTTAGGAGCATTAGCAACTAAGGCCATATTGCTCCGGTGCGGTGGACATTCCCTGACCTTTCCGCATCCTCCGTATTTGGTGGTGACGGGCTCGAACCCCGGTCTAATCAAGAAGCGTGTGCTACGCACTGCTGCTCCTTCCCACCTGGCTACGGAGGCGCCTTCAGCGCGATATCTACCCAGTTAACAGAGGCCATGTAGTACCTTAAGGCATCGTAATTTCCTTTTCTGAAATTAAAACCCATTCCTTTGCCTTTTACTTCTGCTACCTCTCTCGTCATCATCCACCGTAGAACTCCGTGATCACTTCCTGCTACTGGTTCCTCTACTGTCAGCCCTGTTATGTCATCTGATTCATGGATGATGATGAGGTCTAGGATATTCTTTTCTCTAGTACTTTCCCTGACATGTTGATACAAATAACAGTCATATAGTTGATTTAGAAATTTTGTTCCCCATGTCGAGTTTCCTTCCCAATTACTCCAATCAATTAGAGGCAAATTGAAATCACCCATAATGAGGCACTGACGCTTACTTGCCCGTTCCATTTGCATGTAGAGGCTTTCGTCATAATCTTCACAATCGCCTGGTCTGTAGATTACTCCTACTCGCATTATGCCTTTGTTTCCAACTATCTCACACCATACAGACTCTATACCAGCATGTGAAATGTCTGAATCCGGGAAAGCTATCGTCGCACTCAGTCTGCTTCTGATAAGAAGCATTACCCCACCACCCTTCTATCTACTCTATCCTTCCTAAATACATTATACAAGCCGTACTGGAACTCATCATCCCCAATTTCCGGGTGGCACCACGTCTCTTAAGCCCTATTATGTCCGCGTTACTTGTTTTAACCAGCAGTTCGAATTCGCTCATTTTATTGACGACACTTCTAACGTTACTGTATAAACAATTAAGATTTACTTTTTTTGTAGATTTAACAACCCTAACTCAACCCTTGAGGTTTTTTAGGCTCTCTTTCTTGGCATTAGCTACCCGCTCACGTGAAACATTTCTGCACCCTGAACGTCTAGATAATACGTCCATTTGGGGTAACAGATAAGAACTCTTGAGGTATTTGCAAGAGTTACTTTGACCAATATTATCAGATAAACGAGTGTCAGTATTACCCACATCCCCCAAAACTAGCAGTTTCCCTGAACCTTTAAAGGTATCCTCAATAATACTGGCAAAAACGTTTGCACCACCTTTGTTTAAGTGTATCCCTTCTCTACAAAACAAATTCCTTCTACCTACAAGTGTGGGCTATGCTGATAGAAATTTCCCCCCTAAAGCCTTGCAGATTCCTTCAAGTCTCGAGTTAATCCACAAGGCTCTTAACATATAATCCCTCCTATCGTGTCTGGGCAGAATTCCAGACACATATTTACCTAAATCCCTATTGCAAAAAAACAAACACCAACTATTGAAATGCTTTAGGCGTTCTAGCTAATGTAACTTTTTATGTTCTGCTTAGAAGAACCATTTTGATGTTATTTGGACGGAAATAGCATGAGTAACTTACAAGGAATTATTGTGCGTTCGGCTAGTACAACCGTGACTGAAGAACCCTTTACGAATCGCCGCAATGTCTGAGAAAATTTCAACTTTCGAATAATCTAATCGAACGTTTATAAACAAGTGAAGAGTGATGAATTCACTATATCAGAAAGTATATTTTTTGATCATTTATACAGCGTGTCTCAAAAATATGGGTAAAAACGTTTAGGGGGAGGTAGGTAACATCTAAAGGAATGTGAATCGCATAGGAACCCATAACCGGAAATGTCACTGTAAGTCGGTACACGGCGCTGTTCATCAGTTAGCGAGACGAGAGGGAACATTTCTGGTTTACTCATTCAAGCAGTAGTCGCCGCACGAAGAGCATGCATCGCTTTACGAACTGTGAAGCTTACGCAGATGATCTCGTCCTAACGGTGGCAGCGAGCTCTAGATCACAGTTAGAAGCCTGTGCAAACCATGCACTGCAAGTGCTCCAGGACTGGGCAAACCTGCATACACTGGAGATTTCCCCGACCAAAACGAACTCAATTCTACTGAGAGGAACACTTAACATCAGACGGCCGCCCTAGATAAAAGTAAGGGGAAGCACAATCAAACTGGCAAAACAGATGAAATACCTAGGCATTATCCTAGATTCCAACCTGTCCTTTAAACAACACCTCTTATATCTGAAGGAGAAGCTGAGAAAATATGCAGCACTAGTAGTCAGAGTAACACGCAGAGACTGGGGACTAAACAAAAGAACATTATCCCTCTACTAAAAAGCAATTTTCGTCCCAGCAATTACTTATGGAGCCCCAATATGGTACATCAAAGCAAGAACTGCAGTAAATAAAAGAATCCTCGATACAATACAGCGAAAAATACTCCTCACCATCACCAGGGCGTGTAACACGGTGAGTACCTGTGCGCTGCAGGTCCTGGTGGGAACTCTCCCTCTGGACCTGGAGGTGGCGAGATGTGGGTTGATGTACTACCTGGCAAAGGGAACACCGACCACGTTTGACACTTTTACACTGGACCCTACAAACAACCACCGAATGGAAAAACAGAAAATCATGGAACATCTGAAAGAAACTTGGCAGAGGAGATGGCAAGAGACGACCAAGGGTGAAGTCACACGGAAATTTATACCCTACGTAGAGAAGACCTATCCAAAAGCCCCCAAATGGTTCTACCCAGGACTGAACACCACCTTCCTCCTGACGGGCCATGGGCCCTTTAACGCAAAACTGAATGCATTCGGACTGACCGAGGACCCAACTTGCACCTGTGGCAATATGGAGACGTGGCAACATATCATGCACAAATGTGAATGCTATGAGGAACAAAGATCAGTACTCATCACCAGTATAAAATTTGTACCGCTACGCCCAGGACATCTTTAACAGAAGGAGAACAGAAATCGCTATCCGCAACAATATGGAAACATCTGAATAGAAGAACTCCATTGAAACTAACCAAGGAGGAGACTACAGCATGAACATACCGCATGAACATACTGCATGAATACAACCGATCAGAAGAAATTACCAACAAAGATAACTCTCCATTCATGACCTGGTGTAAATGGCCTGGATTGATGCTCTCAATGAATATGACTACCTGAATTGACATCAAAGCAGTACTACAAACTGACCAGAGTCATCACTCCTCTTCCTGATCCCATAAGATGAACACGAGACAAGTGAGACTGAACCAAGACTGTGACCTACCTGAAGTGACACTGAACTGAACACCCAAAACCATGACTGTGACCGCAGCTACGCTGTTGCCTCGCCTTTTGGCGATCTGGGTTGGACACCTAGTCTGGCCCACTTTCTCTCCATATCCTGGCGGTGGGAGGGGCCGAGTCCGTCCCCTCCTCCGTCTCCCCCGTTTACTTCTCCTGGTGCGGCATGGGCATGCCACACTGATATCTGCGGTCGTCTACCCTATTGGCCTCATACTTCTGTCTATCCCCTCCAGTCTTCAGTCTTTCGCCCCACTCTCTCCCTCTATATACCTCACAGTGTACGCCCCACACGACAAAAACTTAAACTTTCAAATTATAACAGCCAAATCGTGCATCGATTCCGAAACTTAACCTCATTAGTGAACCACCCCTTAAAATCGCGTTATTATTATTATTTTTATTTATTTTATTTTATTTATTATTACTATTTGTTTTTTTTTTTTTTTTTTTTTTAGGCCCTAGCCACTGAAATCTCAGGAAATTAGGTGGCAGGGCCTGCCAGAGTAAATAATTATGCTGGGTGTACCTGGTCTGCCTCCACGGGGCTGAATGTGGGCAACGTTGGGCCCCAGCAGGGGTCTAGCGGCTAAATGGCCAGAGGAACAACGATACACAACACAATACTTCCAAATCACATACACGTTTTAAATCTCTGGCCTTAACAGTGATCTGTTACACCCACAAAGAAAACCACGCGGAGATGGGGGAAACCCCTGGTGCCGTTTGACACGAACACACTTTACACTTTTACACTTTACGAACTGTGAGCTGGCAGACATGTACCTAGTTTATGGATTAGCAGATGGCAATGGACGAGCCGCTCAATGAATTTATGGAGAACGCTTCCCAGACAGACATGTACCGGACCACCGTTTGTTTGCGCGTGTGCATCAAAATTTGTGCGATTATGGGTCATTTAGAGGTAACAGGAGTAGTGCGGACAGACCACGACGCGAACTCCCGCCATGGGAGAAAGTGTGTTGAATGCCGTTCAGAATAATCCTACTACCAACACACGTGCCGTTGGCTCTGCCTTAGGAGTGTCTCGTTGCAGTGTACAGCGTGTCTGGCACGACGATTCCTTACACCCCTATCATCTCCAAAGGGTTCAGTTACTCCTCCCCAAAGATCATCCTGCACATGTGGCTTTTGCGCAGTGGTTTCTCCAAGAAAGTGTTCAATACTTGAATCTTCCAGCCTATGTTTTGTTCACGGATGAGGCTTATTTCACGCGGGAAGGCTTATTCACATCAATCCCATTGAACATTTGTCGGATACGAGGGAACGCAGCATTCACCCATCCCCACCTGTGCCCAGCTCCTTCTCCGAACCCGAGGACATCCTTCTGTCCAACTCGTCCAAGATATCACAGGATATCTTACACAGTCTCATTAAATAGATTTCATGCCGAGTACAAGAAATTATTTCAGCGAAAGGTGGCCAAACACCTTATTAGGTAGTTAATAATAATGTAATGTTTTTGTCCCTTGAGTGTAAGTTACCATGGCACATACCTTCCATCAATTACGTCAGTCTGCGCAGACAGCACAGTGGTATCATCATCGACCATCCCACACTAGGTGGAAAAGGCCCTGGTTCGAATCTCGACGATGACGCCAGTAACGTTCATAGTTTTTTTTCACTCCGTGACTGAGTTAGTCAGTCCTAGGCGTAGATTGTAAGAGTTTTCGCCAGAACACGGAAAGGATTTCTTCCAGAAAAGCAGGCAAATCGACCAAAGAACACACCAGAATTATCAGAAGTATCAGATAACTGTCTTGTATGCTTTCACGGGTAGCATAACGGTTATGATCACTGTCTACTCACACCGTGTGGAAGAGATCTGCATTTGAATCCCGTCAGTGAGACGACGAACTATTATGAAGTTTTGTTCATACAATGGTTGAGTTATTGGGAAGGGCGAGAGTAGAATATATTTATTCTTTCAGCAAAAGAGAAAACTAACTAGAGAACACACGCTGCTGTTTTAGACTCATCAGCAACTTAGTCCATATTGCGCCCTATATAATATATCTGAAAATTTGAAAACTGTGTGTGTTCTTTGGTCCATTACCTGTTCAAAAATTCAGAGATTCCGGTAGACAAAACCATACTACCCCCGTTTCAGACCGACTGACTCAGGCACGTTGTTAAAAAAGACCCATAAATATTCCTCGTATCATTGACTGATTCGAACTCCGATGTTTTCCATCCGATGTTGGGAGGGTAGGGTGGCGATTTTACCACCTGTGATACTCGCAGAACATACGCAATTTACACAAAACTCAGACATGCGATTGAAGTTTCTCTCTGGCATCTCGTAACTAAAAATGTTTTTTTCATCCATTTTGCATAAATCACGCGAAGAGAGGGTAAGTTAAGTCAGTCCTCATCTATACTGAGTGGCAATTATATTTTTACACACACTTTTTCAAGATATGGACAGCCTCTTCACTGAAAGCACCTCATGTTCATACAATGCGATATAAAGAAGACGGGCAGATATATATGATGCTGTGAGCATCCAGTTCAGTGAGAAAATGGGCAAGACCATTTTGGCACTGGCATAGTTGTGGCGCCAAATACTCCGATATGAGTATCTTGGAAACCACACCCTTACTATGGCTTTCAGGTAATTTGGTACTGGTTCGAATATCAAACACCATCTATCCAATGGATATTGTTTTTTCGAAAAGAGCTCGTTTCGGATCCCACTCCTGTCGGAAAAAAAAAAAAAGAATTCACCATTACATTGGGCTCTGGAACATCAACACTACACACGGGAGGATTGGAATAACGTTGCTGGGTTTTGGCTATTTTTGCCATATTCTGTTCTCGCTGTTGAGGGACCAGAATATAGCAAAAACAGCAAAAGTTCATGGACCCATTTTGCCATGTGTCAGCAGTTCAAGCTAGAGATGGTCGTGCAATAATGTGGGTAGTGTTTTCGTGGGGCTCATTGAGTTCCATGATACGAGTGGAATTAAATTTTACTACCACAGATTATCTGCAAATTGTTTCCCACCAGACGGAATGGCTGCAATATATCCATCTGCGAATTCGTTCTTTCAACAGGATAATGCAGTATGACGCGAGGCCAGGTTTGTACAGAAGAACCGGATCCAGAAACATGAGAACGAATTCAAAGTTCTACGGCTGCCTCTTCCATTCATCAGATCTCAGTACAACAGAACATATGTGAGATGTGGCGAAATGAGCTCTTTGGAGGAGAGATCTGCAAACATCCTATTTTAAAAACTGTGGGAAGTAGTTAAGTAAATATGGCACGCATTCCACACCTTGTTGAGTCCATGCCACGACTAATTGAGGCTGTTGTGTTAAAAGAGCTGGTATAGAGAAGAGCAACAAGATTAGCGACCAGAAGAAAATGGTGTTCTTAACCATTTTCTTCTGGTAAAGGAAAGGTAAGAGTTGCAATTTGACGGTGAGACCCTGCATTTTACAGTTCTCCAAATTGCAGCGTCTCAGCCCGATTTCGATAGAATCCTTCCTCTTGCTCTGCATGTGCACAAGAAGGTGCATAAATTGAAACTGATGAAGGATGCGTGCTGGAGGGATGTGCGGAAATTTTTCTTCAACGAGCGGGTATTGCTTGTTGGAGGGGATGGACAAGTGGTATGGGAAGTGTTGCTGTTTTTTTTTTTTTTTTAAGCTGATGCTGTATAAACTTGCTCTCTCGCATCGTTATCTACTATTACTAATGCTTCATATAACATTAAAGTTGAAAGTTAACTAACTCACTATTATATAGGTGCACCTAACAAAATTACCATTCAGTGTACTGTATATAGTGTACATAGAACGGAATATCTAAACTTGTAGTCCCAGATAATGACATCTGGTTTCATCACTGGTGAGGAGAATAACTCGTTAATAAATGTGTGTGAGGTACAAATCACTAATATTAATTTTTAATTTTTATTGAAGTTAGCATGCAGTCCGTTGTAGTTGCTGATTGAAACAGTATGTATAGTTGTTTCAAAATAACGGGCATTTCTCTTTTAAATTTAAGAGATTTCTGTATTTCAAAATACAAAAGTATCGAAATTGGTGAGGCACAGAATCAATTACTATTTTGTATTGTATGGTTATCTTTTACTATAAGTGAGTATGCTTGTCTGATTAATAAACTTCATCGTACATATTTGCCTCTTTATAGATTTCCCAGTTTTCCTTTATTAGATGATTCAATGGTGCAGAACTGATATATAGAGTATATGGATCAAGATTATTTATATTTGAAAAAAGACAACAGCCAGTTATATATGTTGTTTATATCAATTACTAACTTTAGTGTAACGGGTATCTTGTTTTAAATAATGGGTTATTTGGTTTATATATGTGTTCCTAAACCGACTTTATATTGTTGTACAGATTTAAAGACACCAATAAATATGTAGAAAATGTTTTTTGCGCTCTTTTCTTTCATTTTTTTATTTTATTTTTTCATTCACTGCCAGTAAACATTAATCCTCTTAAAGCCTATACAACAACAAAATTGCTGTACCCAGTTTAGGGATGCTCAGGGGCACCTCCCTATATCGGCATCACTTAATCAAGAATTTCACCCGGAATGTCATTTAAATAACTGCCTGCCCCGATTCAACTATTGGACAAAATATGTTTTTTTTTTTGACACAACAGAATCCAAAGTGCATGAAATACAATCACTTGTTTATATGCATTTAACTTCGAACACTTCGAACCTGTTGTGTCAAAAAAATTTATAAGCTGATCAAAACAAATATCACAAAACATGATCCGATACTCAAAGTGACAGGGTACAGGCTTCAACAAGGCGTAAAAACGGATCCAGTATACCTGCGAGTAGCATTGTGTTGTTTTTAATAGCAGCGGCAGCCTCATGGATGCGATTCAACAATCATCTCGATTGATAACCTCCGTGGCATAAACAATTTGTTTCAAGTGACTCCACAAATAAATATCCAACGGTTAAGGTAAGGAGGACGTGGCGGCCAAGAAATGGGACCAATTCAATAATTCCGGTGACGATCATTTAAGAATGTTCTTACTTGCCGCCGAAAATTAAAGCGCTCCGTCGTGCTGAAAACCACATTTTGGCACGTAAACTGTAAGGAACATCTTCCAGAAATGTGGGCAATATCCTCTGCAAAAAGTAATGATCGGCGTTTAGGCGGTCAAGGATCTCATAATGAATAAAATTATCTTCTACAATGCCGGCCACTGGATTGACGAGTGGTATGAAGATTTTCCACCGACCATCTGTGGAGATTGTTCACATTGAATATTCCATCTCGTGGAAATTTTTCCGCGTCGGTCCACAGGATATTGACAACAAAATCAGGGTTATTGATATGATTAAATATCCATAAATAAAATTGTGCACGCGCAAATGAATCTCCCACTTGCAACGTCTGGATTCACTGCATTTGGTATACATATATCCGCGTTTTATTATTATTATTATTATTATTATTATTATTATTATTATGTAAACCCCAAACACGAGAGGTATTAGAACCTATAGTACTTAGTACCGTGCTTGGGTTGGAGGTTGAGAAGGCGAAATAAGATATTTTTTGACATTGCACTTGAACTTCTGTACACTGAAATATTCAGGAAATACGTATGAAGGAAGGTTGTTCCAGAAAACGGCAGTTGAATGAATAAATGAGGAAGATGAAAAGTTGGTTCTGTGGGTTTGAAGTTGGACAGTAAATGGATGTTTGCTGGTGGCTGCACGTGTTCGGACTGTTTTGAAAGGGAGAGGGAGAGAGGGAATTATAGAAGCCAATTCAGACGAACAGTGCCTAGGGAAGTATCTGTAGAAGAGGCATGCAGCAGAAACAGTACGTCTATGAGAAAGCGAGTGGAGAGACTCTGTTAGAGATGAATCATTAATTAACCTAACTGCCCTCTTCTGAATGGAATCAAGAAGCCTGAGAGAGGTTTTGGGGGCACACCCTAGATGTGGGAACAGTATTCCATGGCAGGGCGGATTTGCGATTTATACAGAGTGAGCAGCTCTTTGGAAGAAAAGTAACGCCGAGAGAGAAAGAGAAAACCAAGATTTTTAGATGCAGAAGAAGCAATATTTGTAATGTGCTTGTGCCAAGAGAGATTAGAAGTCAGGGTAATCCCCAAAAGAGATATATCATTTTGCCTAGAAATCGGAGTGTCACTAAAGATAAGCATAGGAGCAGAAGAATCCTTTTTGCGAGATATAAGACAAGACTAAGTTTTAGCAGGGTTGAAATCAACTAAGTTGTCTTTGCCCCACTGGAGAATTACCTGAAGATCGGCATTTAAGGAATTTGTAGCAGATTTTCGAGAAGTTGAAGCTGACTGAGCAGGACAAAGTTTCTCAAAATGGAAAGTGGAATGCAATGTGCTATCATCGGCAAAACTGTGGATAGGATTTCCAGTCAATGAAAGAAGGGCATTAATATACAAGACGAAAAGAGTGGGGGAAAGAACTGAACCTTGGGGGACACCGGCATTAGTGAAGAAGTTAGAAAACAGAGTGCCATCTACCATCACCCTCAGTGAGCGAGCACAGAGAAAACTGCATAACCCATTGCTAAAAAAAGTTGGCAAACCATAAGATGGAAGCTTGTTTAGAAGACCTTTATGGTAAACACGATCGAAAGCCTTTGCGATGACAAGAGCAACTACTTGTGTTTCACCGAACCTTTCCATTGAATTAGTCCATAAATGGGTTACATAAGCCAGAATATCACCAGTGGATAGACACTGACGGAATCCATTCTGGCGATCGTTGATCAGACGGAAGGTTTCTAGGTAGTTTAAAATTTGGCGGTTAATTGATTTCTCCATTACTTTAGAAAGAGCAGAAGTAATTGCAATGGGACGATAATTTGATGGGAGGGATTTGTCACCCTTTTTAGGAACTGGGTGGATATGAGCAAATTTCTAAGCAGAAGAAAAAACACCTTTGGAATAAGAAAGGGAAAAAGGCGGTAAAGAATAGGAGTAAGTTCGGGAGCACAGGTTTTGAGAACAAGTGCAAAAATACCATCGGGACCTGAAGCTTTCTAAGCATCAAGATTCGTCAAAATCCTTGAATGGAGCGTGTTGGGAATAGTGGGAGGTGTTTTACCAAGATCGTTAATGCATGAGTTGAAAGAAAAATGGGACGCTAGCAGGTCAGCTTTATCCATGGCTGAAGTGACAACAGAACCATCTGGTTTGGATAGAGATGGGCAAAAGTTGCTGCCAATAGCTTTGGTAAGAGATCAGAATGCTCGGCTACCATTAGGGCATGAAGAAAGTTTTCTACTCTTAGCCTGTTCAAACTCTAGTTTGGACTGGTTAATAACTGCTTTAGAGTTGCGAGCTTTGGTGTAGGCAGAAAATGAAACTGAAGAATTAGAAAAAAGCCAATTACGATATGCAACATTCTTCTCTTGAACAGGCTTAGCACATTTATTGGAAAGCCAAGGTACGAGATTTTAAAGGACGAGATTTTAAAGTGGAGTGTGGGAAAAAGAATTCCATTCCTGCAAGAATAATTTCACTGACACGATCTGAGCAAACGTTGACATCAGAAGTTTTCAAAGAGTAATCCGAACAAGGAAAAGAAGAAAAGAAGTCTCTCAGGTCATCCCACTTTGCATTCTTGTAATGCCAAACAACACGAGGTTGGGAATAGACCATGAGATAAAGGTTCCATTGGAGAAGAGACAATCTCCAAGTTGTGATCTGAAGTGCCTAAAGGACTTCTCACTTCAACCGTTTACTTAGAAGGGTTGTTTGTGAGAAAAAGATCAAGCGTGTTGGCTTTATGATTAGGATTGTCCGGTATTCGTGTAGGTAAATGAACAGTCTCTGCAAGGTCATTAGTAATTGCAAAACCCTCAGCATCTCGACCAGCTGGGTCAGTGTTACTAGAAAACGGAAGCCAACTGGAGTTGTGAACATTAAAATCACCAAGGAAAATTACCTCACTGTTAGGAAAGCTGGACTGGAGAAAGTCAAGTTGCAAATAGAGGAAGTCAAAGAGCTCCAAGTGATTAGTGGAGTTGGGATAACTGTAGAGGCAAGACGAATTTGACACAGTGAGGTAGAGAGATTTTAAGCCAGAGAAGAACAAAGAGAGGAGATTCCAAATTGCCAAGTCTCTGACAGGGAATATCAGAACGGACTTATGCACAAGTACCACCTTTGAGGCGAAAAGAATCATACAGCGACTAATTTGGGCATCTGAAATGAGCAGTAGCTGAATGAGCTGATAACTGTTTACTCATTTTGCGCCAAATGGAGGTTTTTGGATGATCCATTCTTGCAGCAACTCTTCGTGTGCTGGTGGAGGGATATGATGTCATGATATCCAGGACCTGTTCCTCTGGGTGTGTAGAATATGATGTTGGTTGGTCTCGGTCGGGATACCCTTTCACTGTACTCCATTCCCTCAAACACAGGGTGTATATGTTGGGAAAGAGAATCTGGCATTATGTCTTTTAATAGTAGATTTTTGGAGGCCAAAGAAAACAAAGAACTAGAAACAATATTCCGCGAAATCTCAGCGAACAAAAAGGACTGATAGCGGTGACATTTTAAGTTGTGGATTTTCCAGAGCTGTTCTCTGATCTGGTGGCCATGTACAATGTCTGTGTTGACAGAACAAGGACTGCTCATGTGCAACTGTTGTTCTATGACTCCAGTCCCTATCTCCGATTACAGAAATCAAAATAGAAGACAGAAACCTTGCCAATATCAAGTTTACATATTGTAGTAAGGTGATAGACTCAGTGATTAACTAAGCACAAAAGAATCACCTTATAATTATTCTGATTCATTTAGTGTTCCATTCTCTTACTATTTATTTTTTGGTATGAATCTACATTCATTTTTTAAAATACTCGACATTAATATCAATTTCTTTAGTTTTTCAAAAGAAACTCAAAGTTTATCCATAGCTGGAGAACAAAATTAATTCATAGTTGAATTTTTACACTTCAACTATGTAAATCAAGCTAAAGTACTACTACTTAATATACTTTAAATTTATTTGTAAATCTAATAAATCAAGTAACTACAACAAATTCAAAAGAAGACTCATTATTTGGTTGTGCAACGATGCCAAATATTTTCATGGTCAAGAAAATGTTTCCCAGTTTTAACAGAGTAACCCTTAAAAAATTTAAAGTGACATTTTATTTTTGTTTATAATAATACAATTACAAGAGACAAGCATTCTGTAGCAAAGTTGATTAAAGTCGCAAAAATAAGAGATTCAAAATATCTTACCTAAGTGCCATACGAAATAGAGAGATAACAGCATACAATTCAAATTAATTCATAAACTCGTTTGAGTTTATAGCTGTTTCAGGGCAGATTATTTCCAACACAGCTGAATCCCTAAGCTACGAGTGCGAGAGAGAGAGAGAGAGAAAGAGAGAGAGAGAGAGAGAGAGAGAGAGAGAGAGAGAGAGAGAGAGAGAACTATATGAAGATGATCTATGACATATTCATCTCATTTAAATATTGAAAGGGCACATTTCAACTGGTGTTGTAAACAGAGAACTGCTTCAGTGCGATTATTTGTCACGAATGAGTCAAGATTCAGTCCACAGTTCGATTGCCTGAATACTCATGTGTGTGTGTGTGTGTGCGTGTGAGAGAGAGAGAGAAAGAGATATTTTATATTTACATTTTTGGAGTACAACAGACCACCAGATCCTTCAAATGGGCAACGATGCTCTCTTCCCCCATAAAGAGCAAATGATTACGGACTTTCTTTTGAGTCAGGACATTACTGAATACAATGCTAAGTTAAAGGTAACAAGGTTTCCAGACCTCAGTGCCACAAACCATGTACGTGATGTTTTTGGGGAATATATTAGTAACGGCCGCATTGTGCAAGAAAGCCTATGGCTTATGCTGCACCAGCCAAAAAAAAAAAAAAAAAAAAAAAAAATCCGAACAAAACAATGATAAAAACAAAAAAAAAAATAAATAAATAAATAACCAAATAATAATAATTAATAAATAAAAAAAATAATAATAAAATAAAAAATAAATAAAAAGGAAATTAAACCTATCATCCTATGTGCTTCCCTTACCCGAAAGTACTATCCAGATGACCTTTGAATTTCCCCAAACTGTCGGCCTCTACCACCCATGAAGGCAACTTATTCCAGTAATTTATAACTCGCTGGCTAAAATAGAACTTCCTGCAGTCCAATCTAAACATTTTCCCCCGTAACTTGAATTTATGTCCCCTAGTTCTAGCATCATTTATAATCTTGAAAATTTCGTCCTCATTCATTTTACTGATGCCTCTCAGAGCCTTAAACACCTCAATCAAATCTCCTCTAAGGTGTCTAGTTTCCAAACTCTGCAACCCACATATTCGAAGTCTTTCTTCATAAGGACGCCCTTTTGCCGATCTCACCAGGCGAGTTACCCTTCTTTGCACCCTTTCAAGAAGCTCGATGTCTTTCTTCAGGTGCGGTCTCCATACTTGAAAGTATTCCAAGTGTGGTCTAACATAAGCCTTATATAATGGGATTATCACGTCCCTATCTCTACTTGCAAAAGTTCGATAGATCATCGATAGGACACCATGGGCCTTCCTTGCAACCTGTTTACAATGCTCACAGAATTTCATGTCTGACCGTATCGTAACACCCAAGTCCCTTTCCTCCAGTACTGGGTTTAGTTGAACTCCACCAAGTGAATACGTTTTTTTGGGATTACTGTTTCCCAGGTGTAATACCTTACACTTTGTTGGATTAAAGCACAGCTGCCATTTTTCTGACCATTCCTGAAGTCTATCTAGGTCTCTCTGAAGAAGCTCAGCTTGACAGTGATCATTAACTACTCTTCCAATTTTAACATCATCTGCAAATTTAGACATCACGCCCTCTATCGCTTCATCAATGTCGTTTATGAAAATTAAAAACAACAGTGGTCCTAATACTGATCCTTGGGGAACCCCACTTCTTACCTCAACCCCATCTGAGGAATAGCCATTTATCACAACCCTCTGCCTCCTGCCCTGAAGCCATCCTTCTATCCATCTAAGGATTTTCCCAGTGATTCCAACTTGACCTAGCTTATAAAGCAACCGCTCATGTGGGACTGAGTCAAAAGCTTTGCTGAAATCTAAATAAACAATGCCGAAATCATTCCCTAAATCCAGCTCGTGAGTGACCCTTTCGAAATAGCGAACCAGATTTGTTAAACATGATTTTCCCTTTATGAAACCATGCTGAGTATCCTTGAGAATTTCGATTCGATTCAAATGATCCTGAATTCCACCCTTGATCATTGCCTCCATGATTTCATGATTTTCCCTACTACTGAAGTCAGACTGACAGGTCGATAATTTCCAACTTCACTTTTAGGGCCACCCTTATGTATGGGAGATACATTTGCACTTTTCCAATCCAAGGGAATCTCCCCAGAGTCTAATGATGCTCGCATAATTAGCCTCAATGGTTCAATGCACTCGCTTGCCGCCTCTCTTAAGATTATAGGGTATATTCCATCAACTCCAGGAGCTTTACTGGTCTGTAGGCTCGAAAGTTTTTTCATTAAATAATCTTGCGAAATTTCAATATCATTAATTACATATTTTTTAACTTCGCTCCCACAATTTCCCTTTGCCACAAAAGGCTTTTCATTTGTAAATATCGATGCAAAATAACTGTTGAGTTCATCTGCAACGGCAGCTGGTGTATTTATTACTATCCCCTTTCCCTTACGTAAAGGTCCGATCTGGTTCGTCCTGCTCTTCTTGGCATTTATATATGTGAAGAATTCTTTATCCCCCCTCTTTGCTCTGTTTGCTAGTGATTTCTCATAAACTGCCTTTGCCTGTCGAACCTTTTCTGTGGCTCTATTACACATCACCTTGTAGCTGTTATAGGCTTCAATACTTTTTATTGTTCTGTAACCTTTCCATGCCACCTTTTTCTGCTCACGTAATGCGGCAACTTCACTAGTCATCCAACTTGGAACCCTCCTCGTGGAGTATTTTTTTAATGGTATATACGCATTCAAGGCATCTGTGATTAATGTTTTAAAAGCGTACCACAGTTCAATTGTATTCATTCTCTGCGCGATATCTACCCAGTTAATAGAGGCCATGTAGTACCTTAAGGCATCGTAACTTCCCTTTCTGAAATTAAAACCCATTCCTTTGCCTTTTACTTCTGCTACCTCTCTCGTCATCATCCACCGTAGAACTCCGTGATCACTTCCTGCTACTGGTTCCTCTACTGTCAGCCCTGTTATGTCATCTGATTCATGTGTGATGATGAGGTCTAGGATATTCTTTTCTCCAGTACTTTCCCTGACATGTTGATACAAATAACAGTCATATAGTTGATTTAGAAATTTTGTTCCCCATGTCGAGTTTCCTTCCCATTTACTCCAATCAATTAGAGGCAAATTGAAATCACCCATAATAAGGCATTGACGCTTACGTGCCCATTCCATTTGCATGTAGAGGCTTTTGTCATAATCTTCACAATCACCTGGTCTGTAGATTACTCCTACTCGCATTATACCTTTGTTTCCAACTATCTCACACCATACAGACTCTACACTAGCATGTGAAACGTCTGAATCCGGGAAAGCTATCGTCGCACTCAGGCTGCTGCTGATAAGAGGCATTACCCCACCACCCCTTCTATCTAACCTATCCTTCCTAAATACATTATACAAGCCGTACTGAAACTCATCATCCCCAATTTCCGGGTGGCACCACGTCTCTGTAAGCCCTATTATGTCTGCGTTACTTGTTTTAACCAGCAGTTCGAATTCGCTCATTTTATTGACGACACTTCTAACGTTACTGTATAAACAATTAAGATTTACTGTTCTTGTATATTTAACAACCCTAACACAACCCTTGAAGTTTTTTAGGCTCTCTTCCCTGATATTAGCTACCCGCGCACGTGAAACGTCTTTGCCCCCAGAACATCTACATAATACGTCCAGTTGGGGTAACAGATAAGAACTCTTAAGGTATTTGCAAGAGTTACATTGACCAATATTATTAGATAAACGCGTGTCAGTATTACCCACATCCCCCCTAACTAGCAGTTTCCCTGAACCTTTAAGGTATCCTCAATAATACTGGCAAAAACGTTTCAACCACCTTTGTTTAATTTATCCCGTCTCTACAAAACAAATTCCTTCTACCTACAAGTGTGGGCCATGCTGATAGAAATCCCCCCCCCCCCCCCTAAAGCCTTGCAGTTTCCTTCAAGTCTCGAGTTAATCCACAAGGCTCTTAACATATAATCTTCCTATCGTGTCTGGGCAGAATTGCAGACACATAGACATTATGGCCTAGCTCGCGACATTTCCTCAGCATGGTCCTGTGAATATTTTGAGTAAACACGGGTCCTTCCAAACATTAGTCACGAATTGCTGATCTGGAAGCGTAGATTTGAACACAACGAAGACTGTATACTTTCACAGATAGCACAATCACCGTAATTACCGTCTTTCCCCAATAGATGGAAAAGGTCAGGTTTCGTACGCCATTTCTAATTTTAAAAAAATAAGTGGTATATGATATCCATTTTCTAATCATATGCATGTTTATATCCTGGTCTTTTAGACAAATTTTTAAAAACTATTTCGTCGAATCTAGCTCAATTTTAAATATGTGAATATTACTTTAAATGAATACGTACCATGGCACATTTCATAGTGCACGGAGAAACTTGTCCAGTTCCCGTTGTCAACTGTAGATTATAATAAAATTCGAGGTCAAATAATCAAACCCAATTTAAACATCCCTCACTTTCCAGACGGATTTTGATCAAATGATTTTATTTAAATCAAGTTACAAAATCATAATATATAGAGTATACTGAAATCGTTCGTGCCACTGAGGAGTGGCCGGTGTGGCATTTCAGTGGCAATGATGATAGAATTCCATCCTTTCGAAGCAACAACAGCAACAACCACAATATTTTTTCTTACTTGATTTTTCCATGAACAATAGTACAATTCGTATAGATTAGAAATTATTCCTTCTAATAGTGATGCACAATATATTAACTCAGTATGCTGTAATTATCGATATTTATTATAATTTAATAAGTTAAACAAAATTTTACTTCGTTGTCATCAATTAAGTAAATAATTAATTAATTATAAGTTTATAAATCTCATTTTTATAGAATATTTACCAAAAAATTCTATAAAAATGAAACGTATTTTTGTGTCAGCACTAGGGTTTAGCATCAATGCTTTTGCAACTAGTAATCAGGATGTTGGTTCTCTAAAACACGTGCATTTTGCTCACACATGATTAACATCACGTATTATTCGTATTATTTGCAGAAGTAACTAAATAACGTTTCCGAAAACTGAAAACCAATATCCCCGTAATGTAGAAATTTGAACTTCGTGTCGCAATGGTCAGTTCCTTATTATGTCTCATTGCAAACAAACAGAGGTCGTTGGTCATCGTACTGTTTTAAGTATAAAAGGCAATGATATTCTAGGCTACAATAAACTCAGCAGTTTGAACAGTTGCCATTAGCTTTTTATTTATTATTTCCTCCTTAAAATTATGAAGACAATCGTATTTTTTACGGTCCTAATGGCATTCCTTGCTGTGGGATGTCGATCGCAAGGTACAGTTGTTTATGGACAATCTTTGGTAATTTGCTCGTATAAACTTATCATAATGGAAGTTTACCTTTTATAATGTACTCTACTTGAACAACAAAACCGAAAGGTGTTCGAACTGCAGTTCTGCCTTCAGTTTTAACTTACGAGAATTTTTCTCTTTACATCGGTAATATATTTTTTTGTAATTTCTGCTTATGTTTGTTTTATTTCATTGTATTTATTTTATGTATTTCTATTAGATAATGGTTATATTACGGCCCAACTAGTTAGACACCAAAACTGCACAGTGATACCAACTGTGACAGACAGACCTCTATGTCCTGGTTCGCCAGGCAATGTGCAGTGCATAAATATCCACGGGGGTAAGTAGAACTGTGTTCTGTTCTTGATGAATGAGTGTTGATTTGTTAATTTAAAAATATACTGTTTAACTTCTTTAAGTTATTTTTGGTTAATTGTATGTTTGTTTCTAGTATTTTGGGAGAATCGGCAATTTAGGCCTTATTGTGTTTCTAATTTCCGTATTTTCTTTGGTCGATTTGCCTGTTTGCTGAACAAAATAACCTGAGTTTCAGGGGTAAAAAAAATGTTTCCCTCGCCTGAGACCAACTAACTCATCCTCCCGTCATCGACGGGATTCGAACCAGGACCGTACGGTCTTTTATATCTGGTGTGTGGGATTAAGGCGATTTTACCAACTCATCTACCCATGAGAGCTTTTGTATATTTTGTCTCTTAATCTGGGCAGTGAACAATTAAAAAAAGAGGACTTGTAACAAGATAATCTAACATTTTAACATGTTAGATTAAAGTTGGACCAAGTGCCATAGGTCTATCTACAGTTGTACGCAGGAGCTAAAAACAGACATTTCAAATACAGTGGAGAGAAATTCTAGAGGCAGTTGAAGGTTTTTAATTACCACAATTGGTACTATATAATACGTGGTACTAACTGTTTACATAAGCAATGTGTTCCTTAGACCAACAGTATGTGGATGAGAACGGATAGAATGAATACGTTGTAGACTAGTTAGTAAATGACCTTTACCTGATTATAGAAATTCTCTCTGACTATAATAATTCATGATTACAACAAATTAGATAATTTAAATAAGCTAACGTCCCAGTTAAATTTGCTTTTCTCGCAATTTCCCCCACACTTTTCATTTCAGCTGTCGGCAATTTCTGAAGATTATTTCTGCTTTTGATGTTTCCATCAGTTGATATCGGGTGTTGCACTATTTTTCTATTTGACAAATGGATACAAGGAAGCCCTCGTGGGTAGCACAGCTGATATAATCACCGTCCTCCCCACACCGGGCGGAAAGACTTCAGTTTGAGTCCCGTCAATCAAGTGAGGAATTTTATGGGCCTTTTTCACAAAGTGGCTGAGTTGTCGGTCTCGGGCGAGGGAAGCATGGATTTTCTCCAGGATACTTGGGTTTGTCATCCAGCTGACAATAAAGCGACTACAGAACACATGCAAATTAAAAAATATTATGTACGGCTCAATATAGCTTTATTTGCTGATTCGCCTAAAACCCTACAACAATCAATACATAAAACAAATTACACGAATAGCCAAAAACAAAAACATTTAAAAATAAAACTCAGTCTTAGAACTTTTCGGATACAAATTCTATTTCTTACTATTAAATGCTGCTGCCATCTTTCTGCCATGGAACCTGTGGAATTAAAAATTATTTCCTAGGTATCATGAAATAATTATAAAATCGCAAAAAGAAATATAGAGTATAGATACACAGTCGCCATATTTGTTTTTGAAGAATAATGATTTACATTCTCACAAGATATTTTTTTATTAATTATTTAGTTGTGGCGAAAATGTTCGTAGGTACTCTAAACCTATTAGGAGAAGTCATCTGCACCCTTACTGACGGAACTGTCATGCCTTGTGAAGTAGTAAGTCTGAGTTGTACAGTAGGCGGCACTCCTTGCAGTATGTTAAATATGTTTGTTGGCTCTGCATGCGATATTCATATCTGTTATGTGCTTCCTGCTGTAGCTACGGTAAGTGTTAAAATCCCGATTTTTTATATTAACATTAGCAAAATTCTCTCATCTATATTACTCTGATATAACACTGGTTTCTACTCGGGTTCGACCCCTGCCAAGGTGGGAGTGATCTAGGCCATCGCGCCCGTTTTGGTTGTTGGGTTATTCAATCAGTATTTGGGAGAAAGCTAATAAGTCAGAACTTGACTCCTCAAATAAGTTAATAATAAGAATATTGCTCTTTGGAAAATAAAGTTCGAAAAATAAAAATGAAGAAAGCTAATATTATTAAAATATAAAATTCGTTAGTAATAAAAACTTTAAATTAGTAGCTTGAAACTTGTTAACTATACTGACATTTTAATTCGGAACAATTATACTTATGCTCAAGTTAAATTTTATTTGAGAAGATATTTGCTTTTAATCAATTTGATTATAAATTCATTTTTTACTGAGTTCGTCTACGTTTTGTTTATGGAATCAATGATTTGTTGATGGTTGTCTTTCCCCTCCTCCATTTTTAATGGAAATCTTGAATGTAATTAAATTTTATTATTCTTAAGGATTTGGAAATGTAATACATTTAAAATAAATTCTTTCTTTCATTCTCATAATAATAATAATAATAATCATACAATTAAAATTTATTTCAGGGAGTGGTTACTATAACAGCGAATATTCTGTCGGGAATTACCAAGTTGCTGATTGTTAGTTTTAGGCTGTTGTGTCTATGGTAAGTTCAACATACTAGTACACTGTTATATAGTTTAAATCACACTATTCAAATTACAGACAGTAAACGGATTAATTAACTTCTTTTTTACAATTGACACATGTTCATACTTTAGAAACTGATTTGCTTTTTCATGTACTTTTTTCAGAAAGTCCAGAACTCTACGAGTAATATATACGGAAATGCCTTCTATTTGGATGAAAAGCTGACTCATCAGGATTTCCTAATAAAGAAAAATTTACCATTCTCGTATAGCGTATAAACCAGCAACGTTTTATGCATTATTTTCGATTCTGAGTTTTGTGATACTGTTTTCTGATCAATGTACTTCATGTTCACTCAAACAAAATTTTCTATGAGACAAAATTTATCATACACTCGTGATTAAGATCGACAAGTGAACTCTCTGTAGGATACACACTCTTAGTAAAAATTGAACGAATTCAAATATTTTAGGGAAATGATGTGTGTTAAAAAGCACGGCTGCCAAAATGAACTCAATAAAATCTCTCCTCCCAAATAGGAAGATTATATTCAGTTGACTTCCTCTGGTTCCTTTCATTTTGAGAGTCTACCCTTTCTACTAGTCCTGTTCAGTTAGATCTTCTTGGTTTCCTTCATTTTGAGGTTCCTGGCATCCCAGAAACCCAAATAGAATCTGTTATAGCAATGACAATCTCTTTATTCTTTTGTATGAATTTTAAAAATGAATTGTAAAGCTACTAATCATTGCTTTCACTGAAATCATTTAATTCGTACTATTGGAGCACTCTGACGTTGTAAACTGGAAGTACAGATCGGAAATAGGGGCGTATGCTGTTTTCAAAAAAATAAATCAACAGTTGTATTTTTTTATAAGATTTTGTTACTGTATTCACTAAGATTTGTTGTTCGATCTATGTAAAAATTAATTACGTCAATAAAGAATAATTCATTTAAATAGAGCCAGTTCTTTCTTTCATTTTACCATCAAACTGAATACAAAACTTACAAGATTTTAAGAACTAAAACACATTTTTCAGAACTTAATCTGGCGAAAATTTTAAAATATGAAAATTATTATGAAATACAGACGTAAAATAAGAACAACACAAAGTGAACAATTCAGAAAGAACGTTCCTAAGTCAGTAATTAATATGTGGAAATTTCCAAACCATGTAGCTGTGTTCAGAGGACAGTCAATAGGTAAAATAAAAATAACTAAATAAATCAAACCTTTGCGCAATATAAATTATTGTTATATTATTGTAATGTCTGTAATGTCCTATTACTGGATCCTTTCAAATGAACGATATTTGTCTTTCGCCACCACAGTAGTAGTAGTTGATCCAAATAGAGGAAATTAGACCTGTCAGATGATGATCCTTCAATAGTCTTCCCTACCCCATACTCACGTTATGCCCCCGCGAGTCACAAAGCGGTTATAATCACTATCTTCCCCCACCGGGTGGGAAGGCCTGAGTTTGAATTCTGTCAGTGACCAAAGGAATTTTTATTTTTTATTTATTTTTTTTTCCCACAACGTTGTTGAGTTAGGCGGGCTCAGGCGAGGTCTCCATGGCTTTTTCACCCCAAAATATCAGTTTTCCTCCAGCAAAGAGCAAACCAACTTGGTTGCTGTGGTTTTTTACTCACATCTTACGCTTAACCCATGCTTTCTACCCGATATTGCAGCCTATTGATTGACCCTTAGGAGTTAATTAACCTCCATACGGAAGTTATCTGAAGCCCTACTAATGTCAAATGACTTTAACACTTCTACGAAATTCTTACTGTCTCATATCCAGAAATGCATTCGGCTGAAATCTAAACACCGGACGATCAATTTTTCATAACTTCTCCGTGTGAAAACTCCGATTAAATCCAATCATAAGGTCCAGTCCTTTCGTGTGAAACTAGTTTTGTCCTGGAGCAAAATAAAATTGGTTCCTCGAAAGAGAAACTAAAGTTTTAATGCTTAAGATAAATCATTAGTAGCATTTAAAATCAGAAAGGAGAGGTCTCTTACTCGTTCCTTTAGGGGCTCACATCTGGTGAGTATGGGCTTGGCACACCCAGGGTCCCAAGCTGGATGTCATTATTCTTCCTTTTCTTGGTGATTCTCTCTCTCTCTCTCTCTCTCTCTCTCTCTCTCTCTCTCTCTCTCTCTCTCTGGCTAATAATAATGGAAGTAAGGAGATTTTTTCTGCTGTCAAACCTTTTGCATGATTTCAAAGGTAAAAAGCTGATTGAGGACCAGGACGAAGCTATGTTGCTTCATGCATATCAACTTCTTAAAATTAACTCTGCTAATCGTCACTTGGATAAAATCACCTTCTTATCTGAATGTGGTAGAAGAGCTTCGAAAACCATAAATGACTAAAGGAAATTTTTTCACTACGTGGCTGAGTTAGTCGGTATCAGGTGAGGGGTTTGTTTTCTTCTCTAGGAAACTCGGGTTTTCGTCAAGCAAACAGCAAATCGAGCAGAGAAGACATGAAATTTACACGCATAATATATACTACGCAATATAGTTTAAGTTGCTGATTTACTAAATCTCTATTGCAAAAAAACAAACATCAACTATTGAAATGCTTTTGGCGTTCTAGCTAATGTAACTTTTTATGTTCTGCTTGATGTTATTTGGACGGAAATAGCATAAATAACTTACAAGGAATTATTGTGCGTTCGGTTAATACAACCGTGACTGAAGAAGCCTTTACCAATCGTCGCAATGTCTGACAGAATTTCAACTTTCAAATAATCTAACCGAACGTTTACGAACAAGTGAAAAATGATGAATTCACTATATCAGAAAGAATATTTTTTGATCATTTACACAGGGTGTCTCAAAAATATTGTACAAACGTTTAGGGGAGGTAGGAAACATCTAAAGGAATGTGAATCGCATAAGAAACTATAACCGGAAACGTCACTGTAAGTCGGTACAGGGCGCTGTTCCTCAGTTCGAGAGACGAGAGGGAAATTTTCTGGTTTACTCATTCAAGCAGTAATCGCCGCACGAAGAGCATGCATCGATATACGAACTGTGAGCTGACAGACATGCACCTAGTGTATGGATTAGCAGAGGGCAATGGACGACCGCTCAATGAATTTATGGAGAACGCTTCCCAGATAGACATGTACCGGACCACCGTTTGTTTGTGCGTGTGCATCATAATTTGTGCGATTATGGGTCATTTAGAGGTAACAGGAGTAGTGCGGGCAGACCACGTTCGACGCGAACTCCCACCATGGAAGAAAGTGTGTTGAATGCCGTCCAGAATAATTCTACTACCAGCACACGTGCCGTTGCCTCTGCCTTAGGAGTGTCTCGTTGCGGTGTACAGCGTGTCTGGCACGACGATTCCTTACACCCCTTTCATCTCCAAAGGGTTCAGTTACTGTTCCCCCAAGATCATCCTGCACGTGTGGCTTTTGCGCAGTGGTTTCTCCAAGAAAGTGTTCAAGACTTGAATTTTCCAGCCAATGTTTTGTTCACAGATGAGGCTTATTTCACTCGGAAAGGCTTATTCAATCAGGACAATGCTTATGTGTGGGCTCACGACAACCCACACGGTGTGCGCCCCCATGCGGCACAACATCGCTTCGTTATAAATATTGGGCAGGTATTGTCGGTGACTGCTTAGACGGCCCATACCTGTTACCATCCCGCACGAACTCCGCTAAATATCGGATCTTTCTTAAACAAGTTCTACCAGGCGCGCCTACCCATTATGGAAGTTGTTTTCGTGACCATTTGAACAGGCATTTTGGGCGTCGATGGATTGGCCGTGGTGGACCCGTTGCCTGGCCCCCACGATCACCTGATTTATAGAGCCTTGATTTCTTTCTGTGGGGGCCCTCAAATCTATCGTGTATGAATCGCCTGTGGAGACGGAAATGGACCTCAATGGGACTGGCGAGACTCGTCTGCGCTGCTGCTACTGTCAAAGAAACTCCAGGTGTATTCGACCGTGTCCGCCAATCCCTGCTGCGTCGGTGTCACGCATGCATCGCGTCTCATGGTGGAACCTTCGAGCATCTGTTGTAACATCATGAAATGCATCCATCTCGTACTCCATTGTTAATATTATGTCAAATAAATGTTTGCCACTAATTACTGTCTTGAGTCATTTCTGCTTCTTGTGCTTCTGCTACTACTTTCCCGTGACGTTTCCGGTTATGGGTTTCTAATTACTGCTCATCAGCATCAGTAAGACAATACCAAATTCAATATATTTAACTAATTCTTAGACAGTCAACTTTACTCTCCAAAAATTCTTATTGGGATTATCTTTATAATTTATATTCAGTGTATACACTAACTCATTATATGCAAATTTAATTGAGAAATATTTATTATTATTTATTAAGTATATTTAACTTCCATTCATGTAATAACACACTTAAAAATACTCTGCCCGGGCAAGCTGAAACACACCTGTAATTTGGAAATTAAACTCTACTAGCTTCCTTGTGGTGCTGCTAGAAATATGCAAGGACCTGAGAGTGAGAGATGACACATGCCGACGATGCCAACCAGCCCCAGAAACAATCCAGTACATCACCATGGGTGCAGTATGGTCACCCAGATGGGGTATACTCATAGACACAACCAGGTAGCCAGGATAATACATCAAAAGCAAGCGCAAAAAAATACAAGTTTATCAAAGAAAATGTATGTATTACAAGTAAGATCCTCATTCCCCACTAGAGACCTCTACTCACAAACTATCTGGAACCGCGCATAATAACGAACAAAACGATCTCACACAACAGACCAAAAATAAAATTGATCTAACGGATCTTTTATCTGTTAGATCAATTTTTTCTGTAAACAAATTTTTTATCTGTTTTATCTGTTAGAATGAAAACACCTAAAAATCTTTTCATTAACTTGCAGATATAAAAATCGCATTTATATAACAATTAGACGTTGTTTCCAAATATCGCATCTACTAAACCATTTTTAGTTCATCTTAAAAAGCACTTTAATCCAAATTAATGCAGCCAGTTTCATTCAAAAATTATGCACAGTCCCTGTGGGTTCTCGTATAAGAAGTGTGGATCTAATCAAATATCACCGAGTTCTAAACAGAATTTTAATACGTAGAATAAACTACCATCCATCAGTTTTCATTATCTTAGTGTCACTGTGATATATCGAAGTATGGGAGACAGGGAACAATTGCAAAATAACCAGTAAAATTGGCATAAAATGAAGCGATTTACAAGTATAACTTTCTTACATAACGAAGTGATAATGAAATGTATGCGGAAGGTTTTATTTTGTATTCTTAAGCATTAAAAATGACAATTTTAATGTGGTTAAAATAAGAGTAACATAACAGGCGTTTATCTCGAGTTTAGTAATAAAAGAAGTCAAAGAAAACAGAAATTATTGCGGTATTAAAAAAGAAAAAAAATGTTAAAACCTGCAACTTACACACCCCTGTGAGCAAAATTACACCTCCTTTAATTCACAACACGAGAGTGTATGTTCGCTATAGCAACCCAAACAAGTGGAATATATGAAATGATATAATTGAAACGTGTTACAACTGATCCCAAATATTGTCTGCTATATTTGGATTTATGCCCACTCAGGTGCCGAATCTGAGCAAGAGGAAGACTTCCATCAGCGTTGAGCTTGCTTAAAGCATTCAAAGCCTTATATACCTCAATTAGATCACTTCGCAGGTGCCTAGCCTCCAGAAGCTTCAATTTTCACAATTTGCCTTTCTTGATAAAAACAACCCTTTGTGTCCCTCACCAATCTCGTTGAACTTCTCTGTACTCCTTCCAGCAGCTCTACATCCTTCCTAAAATGATGCCTCCAGACCTGTATACAGTACTCAAGGTGTTGCCTGACCATTGCCTTATACAAGGGTATAATCTCCTCCTTATCCTTGCTAGCAAAATTCCTGTATATCATTGACAAGACCTCACAATTACCCACAGGTCTTTTTCATTCTCCACTGTCCTGAGTGCAGTGTCGAACAGTTGGTACATTAATCTAGAGTTACTGCCTTCCACATGCAGTACTTTGTATTTGTCAATGTTAAATTTCAGTTGCCACCTCCTAGCCCAACTGCCCAACTTTTCAAGATCCTGTTGCAGTAGCACACTATCATTACTGTCATTTACAACCATGTCAACACTTGTATCATCAACAAACTTAGGCATTAAGCCTGATATACCTTCATCAATATCATTGACAAATATAAAACAGCAGTGAACCAAACACCGAACCCTGGGGGCGGCTCCATTAATAATATTAGTCCAGGAAGAGCAGTGTCTGTTGATTACTACTCTCTCTGTCTTGTCCTGCTCAGCCATCCCTTTATCCATATCAGCAAATTGTCCTTAATGTCATAATACTCCAATTTGTGCAGCAGTCATCCAAGTGCAACAGTATCAAAAGCCTTTCTAAGATCCAAATATATCATATAAAAATTATTCTTTGCATCAAGTTCCTTTGTGACCACATCATAGTATCCAATCAAATTGGTCAGGCAAGACTTTCCCTTAACAAAACCATGCTGTGTCTGAACTATAACTACGATCGTCTCTAAATGGCCCTGCAATGTTCCTTCAACCAGTGATTCCGTTTTTTTTCCTCCCGAACAGAAGTTATATAACAGGTCTGTAATTACTGATGTCACCCTTTGATCCCCTTTGTGAATTGGCGATACATTTGCACATCTCCAGTCCGTGGGAACCTCCCCTGAGTCCAAGGATACTCTCATAATTATGGCTAAGGGTTTGCTTAGTTGCTTTGCTGCCTCGTTTAATATAACTGGAGAGATCCCATCCACCCCAGGCGCCTTTCTTATGTTTAACTTCAACAATTTCTCCTCCACTTTGCTCTCAGTTATTATAAAGTCATCTAGCTCCTTGTTAGAGTTTAATAAGCTTCTGTCCTAGACTTCCTTACAGAATTCCAATGTGTGAATGTAGATGCAAAATAATCATTCAGTTTATCAGCTACCTGATCATGATCATCAATAGTCAACCCATCTATTAAGTGGTCCAATCTGATTCATCCCCTTTCTTCTAGAGTTTAAATAATTAAAGAACTCTTTGCTTTTTCTCTTTGCATCCTTTGCCAAAGATTTCTCGAAATCTGCCTGCGCCTGCCTAACCACCTTTTGTGACTTGATTACAGACCAGATTATATCTAACATAATCTTCTGTGTCACCTGATAATTTATATGCATCCCATGCATTCTTCTTCTCTGCCACGAGCCTCATTAATTCATCTGACCTCCATTTAAGCCTAAATCTTGAATAGTATTTCTATGTTGGTATGCAAATCCCCATAGCTTTTTTTACTTTAACTTAGTTTGCACAAGAAAGAACAGAGAAAATAGTTAAATAAATTAGAGATCCGGAGCGTATTACTTGACTTGCCACTTTCGAAGCAATGAAAAATTTGTCACCAGTACTTAGTTCTTCAACGTGCTGCCATCTATTGCTTAATTGTAGAACTACCAATGAGAGCAATTTATTATTGACCCTATTATTTCCATAACGCAATTTCTTCTGGAATGATTAAGAAATCCATGTCAATATTATGGAGCAGCTCGAATCTAGAATATTCCATTTATAAAGTTTATGCACTTCACATTCTTTGCTGTGATCATCTAACAATAAAACAACGATAAATTAAAAATAAATTGGTTAATAAATTACTGAAGATATCTCATCTTGAGTGGATACATAAAATGAATGAATTTTAAAAAATTACGTTGGTGCGCTTCGGATTCTGCCACAACTTCTGGCAATTATTCTACTTAATGACTTCTATTAACACGAACTTTTTTGTTATTTTTTCTATTTAAGAACATTTTTGTAGACAGTTTGCTAAAAATAAAACTGTGAACAAGAGTTCTGAGGTCGATTTTCTATTTGCTGACCGAAAAACTTGAGTTTTCGAAGGAAAAAACCATGCTACTCTCACCTGAGACGGACTAACTGAGCCACGTTATGAAAAATGTTCATAAAAACTCGTCCCGTCATCGACGGGACTCGAATTCATCCCATTTCCCCTTCCTACCAACTCTGTTACCCACTAGTCACCCCCTATATGTACAACAGCAATAGCTCACCTAGTTACTAAAGGCTTTTTTGATAACTCCAGGATTCCTTCCATTTGACAAAGTCCATTCCAACGAAAACTTATATTTTTCATGCCCTCCCTGGTAAACGCAGGCGACCCCAGTGTTCTCACCGTTACAGCATCTAATCTCTACTCTCTTCCCGGCTCCTGTACCCTGTATGGTAACTAAAGGTGGAAGATGCGACACGGACCCTGGCTAAGAGACCAGATGAACATTATAACCACATATCATCACTGTCTTGCCTTTACAGGGTACAGTATTCGACACAAAAGAACTGATCGCTTATTTGTGGGGAATCACTATGCCACTAATCCCTAAGCACTACGCACCACATTCTTAGGAGGTTTCAGATTTATGCGAAACAACAGGAACCGCTTAACAAACAAAGGCACACATAATATGTTCTTCAGGAGGAATGGAGGAAACATAACCGTTGGGTATGGTTATGTTTCTCGGTCTGTCGTTTGTTGGTGAAAAGCCTAGCTAGCATTGTGTCATAGAGGTCAAAGGACGACCGAAAAGTTATTGGCTATTGAAGTTACAGGCAGTGATGTCTAGGTGAAACCGACGTTTGTCCGGATATTTTTGGAGGGTAGTGTAGATAATAACATAGATAACACTTATGCAAATATTTAAATTTATTTTTGACTCATGTTATTCTTAAATGGATGAAGTAATCTGCACGTTTAACTAGTCTAGCCAGTTGATAAGAGACAGAGAGGAGAGAGACTACATGATGTACCATCGAGGGACTTCACTCTGCAGGGCAGGCTTATTTTTTGAAATAAATATTTCACAACGTGTACATCCAATTAGTGGCATCCTGTTTCAGTGACGGTATGAATTATAATCAACTTTGTATATGTGTGTAGTATATAAATAGATAACATTTCGATATTTTTACAAAGTTCATCATACATTTTGTAATCTGTCAATTGTAAATCTTTTGATAGTCACGTTGTTGTAAAACAAGTTTGTTTTAACCTACGCATTTTTGAACAAAAATTGTGTTGTTTCTTTAGATACGAAACCCATCAATTTTTAACTGAATTTCCATTAAATTTCAGTTCACATAATATAGTCTGAAGCCGAGATTAATATCACTTTGACTGATACTTGTAGCCAGGAGGATGGCATAGGTGCATCCCTCGGCCCCGCGATCGTAATAAAAATGTAGAAGATAAAAAAGCGTCTTCTTTCATAGCGCATCTTCAAGGAGGTTCTAACTTACCTAAGTTTAGTGTTCCCCCTCAATGTGTTAGCTCTCTGAACGCTTCTTAAACTGAGGAGGACATTTTCTTGTGAATCACCAACACGGCATTTGCATGGCAGTATAGAATATCATCAGCATACGAAAGGAACGCTGGAATTTGATCTATTAGTGGAACGAATATTGCTGCAAATAGCAAGGCTGAGAGAGAGAACCACCTTGTAGGAGCCCTACCTCGACGCTTTTAGAGACCGTAATGCCATTGTCTGTGAAGTGAAGCATTCTCCTAGATAGCAGATTATTGGGGATTCGAGCATATTTACAGATATCCCGTAGAATCCCTCAAGTAAGGCAAGAAGGGGCTTGATTTGGATTGAGTCGAAAGCAGATTTCATGTCCAGGAAAATGGTGTAAAGATCTTCGTTGTCATTCCAGGCGTAAAGTACTGTATTTTCTGTGATAAGGATTGTAGGTGAGTTACAGTAGATTTATTAGGCATGACATAATGGGTATGTTCGTGCCTATGTGCAAAGATTGCTAGTGCTACATAATTATAGATGGATTTCTCGAGGCATTTCGGGTAGGAAGAAGCAATTGATATTGGCCTGAAATCAGCCGTTGTTTTCGCGGGAGGCTTCTTCACAACTGCCACGACTCTGTACGACAACCAGCTTGAAAGCACCTGTGCATATTTCAGTACTTTGTTGTAGAGCTGAGTGAGCTCTCTACTGATGAAATAAGAAGAAATTTTTACACTAAAAGAGGTATTGCGTCAATTCCTGTGGTGGACTTGTCAGATAGTGAGTTTATTATTTTTATTAGCTGTTCTTCGGAAATTTCTGTATTACTAGTAGGTTAAGAAACGTTAAGCACTTCGTTCCAAGGATATGCTTCGGACACTCAGTGATCTCGCTTAAAACGCAACACATGCTCACACCATTCCTGGACATCTAAAGAAAGAAGGGTGCAAATATGATTTGTGGACCACACATGTTTTCCCCTGGATAGCGGGCTGTTCATGAAATTGTCAATAAGTGAGTTTACTCTTCTGGAAATCCATGCTTGCTTTGGAAAATTTGGCATATAAGTCTTGTGAAGGCGACTTCTTGTAGAAGGTATGAGCTGCTGTTTTTCAGGCGTTCATTCCACCATGGCTTTGAATAAGGACTAAGGATGTATGCTTTGGACATTGTGGACCTTGCAATGAATTCCATCCATCTCGAGAGCCAGTAGGCAGCTTCATTGACGTTAAGCTCAGTCAGTATGTTCCGTGGATACAGTTGGAAAAGGGTGGTAACTTTTCCAATGTTGATGTATTTTGGATTGTATACTCTCCTGACAGTGTTTGTAGTTTGTACTTGTGTACGTTCATCCTTCGGTGCTTGCATTGATATCGTGGCAGCGATCGGATTGTGATCGGACGGGAGTAAGTTCTCAGTTATGGTCAGTGTTCCCTTTACTGAACAGTTTGAGAAGAGCCCTGCATGTGAGGGAGGAACCTGAATAAGACCACTGCCCATTCCGACATATTCAAAGATAGTGTATATAGGAGCTTCTTTGTGGCTGGCAGTGGAAGGTTAGTCTCCAAGGATGATGAGGTTTGCCATTGATTGATTGTGGATTATAGCCATGCGTCAGATTAATGACACAATCCTCAGAAACCGGTGGAGAAAAATAAACGGCACACACAAAGATTGACAAACCACCAATTCGGTAGATTCCAAGAACTGCTTCTATGTCACATCTGGGATAAGTGGATGCCTTAATTAGGGGGAGTGAACTCCTTTGACAGATTGCTACGCCGCCACCTCGTCTCCCAATTCTATTATCAGCCGGCGTGTGATAAACAAGATTTGAGGAGAAGGTAGCAATTTCCATTTCATCTCTGAGCAAGGTTTCAATCAGAATTACGAAGTCGTACTCTGCGCAGGAAAGTAAATCAAGTAGGCCATCTAATTGGTTTTTGACACTCCTGATGTTTTGTAATAAAAATCGGATATTTATCTCCACAGATAATGTTTTAAATCGAGGATGGGCAGCCTTGATTTAAATCAGGGATGTACAGCCCTGCTGTACCGTCTGCTACTTTAAAATAAACGAAGTCATGAAATCAGCCTGCCAATATTTTTTTCATAAAAGGTGTATCTCTGTTTTAGATAAAATGCTCTACCTTATCTGCATGGTAAAAAAAAACAAAAAAACATTTAATTTACTTAAGTGAATTAAATATTAAACCACGCAAGTAATAAATCTGAATTCTTGCATTGGTATTCGCATGAAATTATTATTTTTATTTCAATACTCTCCCCTGATCAACTATTTTTCCACTCCCCCCCGGTTTGGACTATGATGTTAAAGTTCTAAATTGGGTTATCACAAGAATCCATTTTTTCACTAATGTTTTTTTTTTTTTTTTTTCGAATTAAGTAACATTTAGCAATTTTTTTTCCGAAATTAAATTAAAAATTGTGCATTTTGCGAAAATGCACGAAAAATAATTATGAAAATCCATTTTTTAAGTGATTTACACAGTTCATTCAATACTATATTCCTTATACTGTTTCTCGAGAGATGCGTTAAGAAAAAAAATAAAATAAAATAGAGCCCTTTAGGTTAAAAAAAGCATTAATAAATAAGATCATTTGTCACCCCCAACAAATAAAAAGGCAGTACCAATGTGTACATATCTAAAACGTTTCTCCATTGTGCGTCTAGAGAAGAGGAAAATGAATATCTACCACGAGGCAAAAAGACAAGAGAATACATTCAAATTTCAGACACAATACGCTTCAATTTAAAACCACTACAGAAATATCTCGTTAGGAAAGATTCGTGTAGCTAAAGCTGGCTTTTGAAGTAACCATAAATATCATAAAAATTATGATATTTATGATTTGTTTTATGATTTATTCTATCATGACTAACACACGAAGTTTATCTAAGTGTATACCACACGCTTACACAAGCAACGCGGGTCTCTGTAACATTATCTTGAAAACAGGATGCAGACTGTTGAAACTTATTTCAACTTTTATTTCGAAATTTCTACACATAATGCCACTCTCTTCTTTGGCAATTCACTTGTCCACATTGGATAAAAATGGATTCAAATCTTGTAGTATTAATTCTAAAAAATGCCTAACAGTACGGATTTGAAAATTCTGTTTTAAGCTACCAAAAGCAAAATAATTATAAATCAAATCAAACAGAAACTAGTAGTAAATGCTTGCCAATTCATACTACTATAAATATACAATTAATTTATATAGATGATTTATACAAGATTTATATACAATTTAATAAACATTCTCAATATATCCATTCTAAGGGTGTACATGTGTGTATTCCGGTATCGGGGTGGCTCATAGGCCACCCCGATACCGGAATAGAGGCCCATCTCCACCTTGTCCTCTGTGATCGTCTAGGAACTCTGTTTAGTAAGCCTGAAAAAGTGTTGGTATTTAGTGTTAGGAGTGGTGAGTTTTGTTGTTATCATCTGTATGTGCTTTCTTTTTGCACAGATCCAGCACCCACCGGAGGTAGTGCAATACCGATGGGTGTCATCAATCCCGCTCTCATGTTGCCCATATCAGGGAGCCAGCAAAAAAAAATAAAATAAATAAACAAATAAAAAAAATAAATAATAAATAATTAAATGAAAAATAAATAAATAATTAAATAAAAATAAATAAATAATTTAAAAATAATAAGTAAATAATTTAAAAAAATGAATCATATGGAATGGTTTTTTTGTTTCCTTTCCCTCCCTTTTTTTTCAAATTCCCTGATCAGCTCAGGCCCTCAGTTGAAGTCGCTTTCTAAAGACATTAGAAGCGAAGTCTTGCAAGGCTCTGAAATTGCTAGCATTATCCATAAGAACACTGACATTCTCCTCCGATAATTCGAACCAGACTCAATAGTGTGTGCCTGAATTGTACATACTCTGGGCAATGCAAGAGAACATGTTTCCAGGACTCAAAACCGCAACAAGTACAAAACGGGTCCGGCTCTAAACCATGCTCAAAAAGCTTAGCCCTCAAAGAGCCATGCCCCGTTAACAAATAGGAGATATACATTTTAGGCGTGAACCATAATTTTATACCTGGAGATGGTAAGTAATCAGCTTGTTGAAGATATCTCTTTGTGGTTAGGCCATGTTAACTCTCATCCCATCTTTGTTGCCATATTTCTGTTAGCTCTTTTCAAATTCTAACCTTTTCGTGTTTTATATCATTTGCAGGATCAGATGTTATGCCATGCACAGTAATTGGAAGGCCCTTCTTTAGTTCGTACAGTATTCCACGATATGTAATGTATAGATCTAAGGCCATCCTAATACTTGTAGGGCATTGTTCGAAGTGGTTCTAGGAATATTAAGTATCGTCAGTAAAACGGATCTCTGCAAAGAAATTAACTTAGTTTTCATCTTTACTTTGATAACGTTTTGGTGCCAGACACTAGCTGCATAGCATACCACAGTCAGGAAAATTGTTTTGTAGTAGAATTATAAAGTTTTCTTAGTCACGTCCCAATCTTTCCTGGAGATCCTGACCACCGATGTAGTAAAATTCCGAATTTTGTTCTTTAAATTTGAGACATATGGCTGAAAACTCATCCTATCATCTAATAGAACACCTAGATATTTGGTCTGAGGTACATAAGGTATCTGTCTATTATTGAATAGGATCCTAGGAGGTCTGTTATAATTCAAATGTTTGCCGAAAGTCATAAAGTTTGTCTTGCTTTGAGAAATTTTCAGTTTGTTGGTATTGGCCCAGGATAACAAATCATCGATAATAGGTTGCATTCTTCTCTTCAAGGACTTTTCTTGACCTTCCTTCGACAGCCACCACCACGTCATCAGCGTAAGCAATTTTGGGTACATTGTGATGCGTTCTCAAGAGTCATTGATCCAGGACTGCATTCCAGAGTAGAGGCCCCAACACCGATCCCTAGGGGGCATCCTCTGGAAACCTGAGAATTATAAGTAAGATGCTTAGCACTAGCCTTGACTGAACGTTCACAAAAATAAGACCGTAAGACTTTGTAGACATAATCGTCGAAATTTGCAGACCTCAAGGACCTGAGGGCCCCTAAAACCGAATGAGAAAAACAGCAACCGAAAGATACTACGTAGGCATTTTTTGGACCAAGTTTTGCCCTACCTGGTGGCAGTGTATACAGATGATGCTAGACTCTTTCAACAAGACAGTGCCCATTGTCACAAGTTCCGCATTGAGAAGGAACAATTCGAGAACCAAGCACAAATCATTTTTGCGTGCTTCCATAGCCGCCAAATTCCCCTGAGAGCAATCTCATTGAACATTTGTCGGGTGTGGTGGAACGCAGCATTCACCAGTCCACACCAGTGCCTCGCTCCTTTTCCGAACCCGAGGACATCCTTCTGTCCAACTCGTCCAAGATATCAGAGGATATCTTCAGCAGTGTCATTAAATAGATTCCATGCCGGGTGCAAGCGGTTATTCAAGTGAAAGGTGTCCAAACACCTTATTAGGTAGTTAATAATAATGTAATGTTTTTGTCCCTTGAGAGTAAGTTACCATGGCACAGAGCTTCAATCATTTAGGTCAGTCTGCGCAGATAGCACAGTGGTATCGTCACCGTCCTCCCCACACCGAGTGGAAAAGCCCGGGTTCGAATCTGGGCGATAGCGTGAGTAACGTTTATGGGTGTTTTTCACTCCGTGGCTGAGTTAGTCAATTTCAGGCGTAGATTGTAAGAGTTTTCGCCGGAACAGGGGGTTTTTCTTCCAGAAAGGGCAACTCGACCAAAGAACACACCAGAATTATCAGAAGTATCTGATAACTGACTTGTATGCTATCACGCTTAGCACAGCATAACGGTTATAATCACTATCCACTCACACCATGTGGAAGAGATCTGAGTTCGAATCCCGTCAGTGAAGCGAGTAACTGTTATGAACTTTTTATCACACATTGGCTGAATTATTGAGGAGGGCGAGAGCACAATATATTTATTCTTTCAGCAAAAGAGAAAACTAACCAGAGAACACACGCTGCTGTTTTAGCCTCATCAGTAACTTAGGCCATATTGCGCCCTGTATAATATATCTGAAAATTGTGTGTTCTGTGGTCGATTACCTGGACAAAAATTCAAGGTTTCCCGTAGATAAAACCATGCTACCCCCGCCTCAGACCGACTGACGCAGGCACGTTGTTAAAAAGACCCATAAATATTCCTCGCGTCATTGACTGATTCGAACTCCGATGTTGGTGGAGGTGGCGATTCTACCACCTATCACACCCACAGAACAAACGCAATTTACATAAAACTCAGATTTGGGGTAGAAGTTCCGCTCGGGCAACTCTTAACTTAAAATGTTATTTCATCCATTTTGCATAAATGACGCGAAGAGAGGGTAAGTTCAGTCAATCCTCATCTATACTGAGTGGCAGTTATATTTTTACACCAACTTTTTCATGAAATGGAGAATTCCTTCACTAAAAGCACCTCATGTTCGGACAATGCGATATAAAGAAGACGGGCAGCTATATATGATGCTGTGAGCATCCAGTGCAGTGAGAAAATGGGCAAGACCATTTTGGCACTGGCATGGTAGTCGGCGGCAGATACTCCGATATGAGTATCTCGGATACCACACCCTTACTAGGGTTTTCAGGTATTTGGTATTGGTTCGAATATCGAACATCATCTATCCAATGGGTATTCTTTTTTTCGAAAACAGCTCGTTTCGGGTTCCACTCCTGTCGGGAAAAACAAAGAATTGACGCTTACATTGGGCTCTGGATCACCAACACTGCACACGGGAGGTTTAGAAAAACGTTGCTGTTTTTTTTTCTGTTTTCGCCATATTCTGTTCTCTCCGTTGAGGGACCAGAATATGGCAAAAAAAGCAAAAGTCCATGGACCCATTTTGCCATGTGTCAGCAGTACAAGCTAGAGATGGTCGTGCAATAATGTGGGTAGTGTTTTCGCGGTGCTCATTGAGCTCCATGATACGATTAGAACAAAATTTGACTATCGCAGATTATCTGCAAATTGTTTCCCAGCAGACGGAATGGCTGCAATATATCCATCTGCGAATTCGTTCTTTGAACAGGATACTGCAGTATGACGCGAGGTCAGATTTGTACAGAAGAACCGGATCCAGAAACATGAAAACGAATTCAAAGTTCTACGGTTGCCTCCTCCATTCACCAGATCTCAGTCCAGCTGAACAAATGTGAGAAGTGACTAAATGAGCGCTTTGGAGTACAGATCTGCAAACATTCAAATTTCAAAAACTGTGGGAAGTAATTGAGCCAACATGCTTTTCACACTTCGTTCCCACGACTAATTGAGGTTGTTGTGTTAAAAGAGCTGGTACAGAGAAGAGCAACAAGGTTAGCGACCATAAGAAAATGGCACTCTTACCTGAAAAGGCTGCAGTTCTGCAAATTGAAGCGTCTAGAGACTAGACACCTGTGCGGGGATCTGCCTGAGATGTTTAAGGTTCTGAATAGATTTAGTAAGCTCGACTTCGATAGAATCCTTCCTCTTGCTCAGACAAGAGGGAGCATAAATTCAAACTGATGAAGGATGCTTGCAGGAGTGATGTGAGGAAATTTTTCTTCAACCAGCGAGTATTTAATTATTGGAGGGGACGGACAAGTGGTATGGGAAGTGTTGCTGGGTTTTTTTTTTAGCTGATGCTGTATAAACTTGCTTTCTCGCATCGTTTCAACTACTACTAATGCCATATATAATATTAAAGCTGAAAGGTACCTTACTTACTATTATATAGGTGCACCTAATTACAGTACACCATTCAGTGTCCTGTATATACTGTACATAGAACGGAATTTCTAAACTCGTAATCCCAAATAACGACATCTTGTTTCATCATTGGTGACGAGAATAACTCGTCACCAATAAATGTATGCGTGTGTGCGGTACAAATCACTGGTATTAATTTTTATCGAAGTTAGCATGCAGTCCGTTGTAGTTGGTGATTGAAAGAGAATGTGCATTTGTTTCAAAACAACGGGCATTTCTCTTTTATTTCTACATCGTTGTTCTCAATCAAGAGTTTTAATATCAACTGCAGCCTAGTAAATATCTACCTCTGCATTTATCTCTCAAGTAATACGAGATAGAACATAGAATATTTATTATTTTATAGCACAGTCGATGCCATTGAACCTGATATAAATAATATTAATTTTTTAATGTTATTACTTAGTTTTGTACAGGTGGATAAAAAATTCCTTCCTCCTTTTCAAAATTAATAACTCAAAAATTAGAAGTTTGATGGAAAAACAGTTTTATATTCTAACCGTGTTATCATGGTTAGAATATAAAATCGGTTTTGCTCATCATGATAACACGATGAGCAAATCTGACGAGATATGGTGGTGGTTTCATCCATTCTTTTTACATGTTTTAGCCATTTCTATCTGTACTGTTGGATGTATTCAGTTATGGGTTTCATTTCTAGTCTGTTTAGTATGTCCTTGTTTTGTTTTGTTTCTTTTCATATGGTCTAGCAACGTAAATTCTCACTTCCATATGTGAATATTGGTCTGGCTTCGCTTCCATGTATAAGTATTGGCCTGGTAGTGTCTTGTATACTTTTAATCGGGTATGTCTCTGTACTTTTTTGGATTAAAAACGTTATTGATTCTAAGTTCTGTGTTATAGTGTCGAATTTTGTTACTAATATCTTTTTTTTTATTTTTTATAAGTCAGGCTGGAGCCAAGATATTTAAAACAATTTATTTGTTCAAGAATTGTATTACCAACACAAATTTTGCTTCGACGGGATCCTTTGCTTGAGAAACCATGGTTTTTGTTTTCGCAGTTGATATTTTCATGTTAACATTTTTGCTGTAAGACTTAGATGGAATATTGAGTATTGTAACTCGTCTTCGTCGTTCGCCAGGAGTACTTGGTCATCAGAATATAGTAAAATATCAAGGTGTTACCATTTTGTAATATAATACTTCCGTGAATTGTTAGTGTCCAGCGTCTGAGAGTGGCATTGATGTATATGTTGAAAAGTAGTGAAGACAGGGGAAGCAACGTCGTCTGACACCACGATTTATTGGGTTTCAATTTGACATATCTGTTCCCAAATTAACTGCGAGTGAATTCTATCTATATATACTATACACTGATGAGCCAAAACATTATGACCACCTACCTAATATGATGTTGGTTCTCCACGTGCAGCCAAAACAGCTCGTACTCGGCGAGGCATGGACGCTACAAGATTTCTAAATGTGTGTTGTGGTATCTGGTACCAACATGTAACCAGCAGATCCTTTAACTCCTGTAAGGTCCGTGGTTCAGACGCCGCAGATCGGAGTTGCTGTTCCAACACAAATCACAGATGCTCGATGGGATTAATGTCTGGGAAATTTGGAGACCAGGGTAATACCTGGAAATCTTCCTCATGTTCTGCAAACCAGTCGGGGAAGACCGTTGCCATGAAAGGGTATACCTAGTCAGCAATGATGTTTAGGGAGGTGGCAGACGTCAGGGTGCTCGGAACATGGATGACTGGACCCAGGGTATCCCAGCAGAACATCGCCCAAAGCATGTCACCGCCCCCATCGGCTTGTTTTCGTCCCACAGTGCATCCAGGCGCTATCACTTCCCCAGGTAAATGATATACACGTACCCGGCTGTCCATATGGTGCAACAGGAAATGTGATTCATCGGACCAGACGACCTTCTTCCAATCACTCATCGTTTAGTTTCGATGTTTGCGTGCTCATTGTAGGCGCTGTCGCCGGTGAACCGTAGTTAGCATGGGCACTCGGAGCGGCCTGCGGCTACGCAGCCCCATTTTTAGCTGAGTTCGATGTACTGTGCGTTGTGATAAATTAATCCCGTCACCAGCATTCCAATTACCTTCAAGTTGCGCCACAGTCCCTCTTCTGTTGCCACGTACCATCCGGGAGAGCCTTCGCTCACCTCGAACATCGATGAGCCGTGGTCGTCCAACACCTCACCGGCGGTTCCTGGGTTTCTCTCCTCGGACCAATTTTTGTAGGTAGTAACCACAGCTGACCGTGAGCATCCCACCAGCCGTGCCGTTTCGGATATTCTCTGACCCAGTTGTCGGGCCATTACAATTTGGCTTTTGTCAAACTCGCTTAAGTCCGCTGCGTTTCCCATCTGAAGAACAAGAGTACCACTGATTAACGGAGCTCAGTATCAGGCGTTTTTTATACCATGTCCCGACTCGGGCACACGCCGTAGTACACCTGAAATTGCTTCGATTTGCAAGTATTGCAACTATTGTTTGGTTAGAAGGTTCATCATCAGCTAGTATTTATAAAAGTTTATTTCTCTCCACACTGCCAAAGATTTTCTTATAATCAATGAATGGTGTGTGTATTTGTCTATTAAACGTCTTTTGTTTCTGGATTAGCAATTTCAGAATAAAAAATCCATCTGCACACGATCTACGTTTCCTAAACCATTTTGTTCATCTGCAATGTTTTCACATGTGTTCACTGTGCCACCTCTCTAGTTTTTTTTTTCCTTATATTTGCGAATATTTTATAGTCACTATTAAAGAGACTAATTCCTCTGTAATTTTCCCAGTCTATGCTGTTCCCTTTTTTATATATTGAAATGACTGTGGCTTTCTGCCAAGAGTCTGATAGGGCTTCACTGTGCCATGTTCGGTTCAGGAGGTTCTTCAGTCTTAATTTTAAGACTGAAATCAAGTATCGTCAGCATATTTGAAAAAGTCTATGTTGATACTTCTTATCCTGGTGATCTAAATCTTGGCTTTTCAATAAATGTGCTAAGGCTGTTCAAGAGAAGAACTTTGCATATCGTAATTGGCTGGTTTCCAATTCTTCAGCCTACACTAAAGCTCGCAACAACTGTAAAACCGTTATTAATGAGTCCAAACTAGAATTTGAACAGGCTAAGAGTAGAAAACTTGCTTCTTGCCCTCATGGTAGCCGAGCATTTCGGTATCTTGCCAAAGCTATTGGCCGCAACTTTTGCCCATCTCTACCCCCACCTCTGTCAAAACTAGATGGTTCTGTTTTCACTTCAGCCAAGAATAAAGTTGACCTGCTAGCATCCAATTTTTTTTTTCAAACTCATATATTAATGATCTTGGTAAAACATCTCCCACCATTCCCAACAGGCTCCATTCAATGCCTACTTTGGTCTTCCGTCAAAAGGATGTCAGAAGGATTTTGGCGAATCTTGATGCCAAAAAACGCCGAGTCCTCATGATATTTCTCCAATTGTTCTCAAAACCTGTGATCCTGAACTTACTCCTGTTGTTTGCCTCCTTTTTTTTTACTTTCTTATTCCAAAGGTGTTTTTCCTTCTGCTTGGAAATTTGCTCATATCCAGCCAGTTCCTAAAAAGGGTGACAAGTCCCTACCATCCAATTATCGTCCGATTGCAATTACTTCTACTCTTTCTAAAGTAATGGAGAAATCAATTAACCGCCAACTCCTAAACTATCTAGAAATCTTCCGTCTGATCAACGATCGCCAGTATCGATTCCGTCAGTGTCAGTCCACCGGTCATATTCTGGCTTACGTTACTAATTTATGGACAAATTCAATGGAAAAGTTAAACACAATCAGTTGCTCTTGACATCTCAAAGGCTTTCGATCGTGTTTGGCCTAAAGGTCTTCTAAACAAGCTTCCATCTTATGGTTTTCCAACTATTTTTAGTAATTGATTATTCAGTTTTCTCTCTTATCGCTCACTGAAGGTGATGATAGATGGCTCTCTGTTTTCTAACTTCCCCACTAATGCCGGTGTCCCCCAAGGTTCAGTTCTTTCCCCCACTCTTTTCCTCTTGTATATTAATGACCTTCTTCCACTGACTGGAAATCCTATCCATAGTTTTGCCGATGATAACACATTGCATTCCACTTTACATTTTGAGAAACCTTGCTCTGCTTTATCAGCTTCAACTTCTCGAATATCCGCTGCCAATTCCTTAAATGCCGATCTCCAGTGAGGCAAAGACAATTCAGTTGATTTCAATCCTTCTAAAACTCAGTCTTGTCTTATATCTCGCAAAAAGGATTCTTCTGCTCCGATGCTTATCTTTGGTGACACTCCGATTTTTAGGCAAAATGACAAATCTCTTTTGGGGATTACCCTGATTTCTAGTCTCTCTTGGCACAAACACATTACAATGATAATTACAGTTTACAGAAGTTCAAATCTAATGTCATCAAATATCTTCTTTCGTCTTCTCAACCTCCATCCCAAGCACGGTACTAGTACTATAGGTTCTTATACCTCTCGTGTTTGGGGTTGTCAAAAAAAAAAAGCAGGTATGGTATACGCTCGCCTACTGCGACAAATCTGATCAAAATAACCACGAAATGCGCAGAAGGTGACAACTGATACTACAGTACGACCAGTAAAGAAAAATATTAAAAGGACTGAATAATTTTTTGGCTGTTTTTCAAAATAACCTTTTAATCTAAGCTGCTAGTGATACTTTAGCGTATAAAAACCATATGTTAAAACACTCAATATGAAACTCAATCTAACTGAAACTGCTACAAAAGCAGGCAACACGCTCTCTCACGATTTCTGAGTATCCCTTGAAATTTTCACCAACAACCATACATATATACATCATGTTAACAAAAAGCACAGTACAGGTGTGTGTGTTGTTTATTCTCTATTCTAATTGTAGAGCAGGTAATGAGTAATATCCTGCTTCAAATTTGCGAAATTTTCTTACTCTTTGCTCAACTTTCAGACAAAAGCCATGTGGTTTAGGTATGTAATATTTGTAATTTTTTTTATATTCTATAAAAGGTTTTTTTTTTTTTTTTTTTGTGGGCGAAAATCCCGAGTTTCCAACGGAACAAATAGTTAACAAAACTCGACTGAGGTAGACTAATTTGTTCACAATGGGAAATCATATTTTATCATATTATTTTCAGCTTTTATACTTATTTTTTGTATTCAATCTTTTCTAAAGCATATGTACGTGAAAATACAAACTTTTCTTACTTGCGTCAGTTATCAACGCAGTTCAAATCAATGTCGAAAAGAAAAACAGAAGTTAAATAAACGAAAAATAAATAAATAAAAACAAAGAGAATATAACTAATACCGTTTATATCAATATCAAGAAAGGCAAGAGGGGCCGGCTATTGACATCTTCACTAAAAATTTAAAGGACAGAAACTAAGAAAAAACAAAAGGTGAAGAAAAAAAACACCAGACCTAGAAAACAAAGAATATCTCTGAGTTAAACTTTCTGTATCCAACCGACTTCTTAGAGCTCATCTGTTCATTACGAATTTTGCTTACAACTTACGCCTAACGGTATATTTTATACAGAAATGGTTCAGAACAGGGAAAGAAATACAGTTTCAATGAATGTCCGTTGAAATGCCATCTCTCTACTTAACTATTTTGATCTCTTCAGTACACCGGTTTTTAATTGACATGTCAGTTTAGCTTCCATGGACGTGTACTCAAACGTATCCCAGTTTATCTAAGTATTGGTTCCATCAGATTCAGGTGGTGCATGTAAGCAATCATCCTTCTGTGACGCGGTGTCTCCTGGATCATGTAGGAAGGCTTCGAGTTATGTAACAAGACGGCTTATCCAGCTCACAAACTTAAGGTGTTATTTCATAAAATTGAATCAGTGTTTATAGAGCCTCCTTATACTGAAATCAAACAATTACTCCAATAATAATCGTAAGCTAAGTTCCATGGACACATAGCTCGAAGGCATGATGACAGATCGACTAAGAAAATAATAGAATGATACCCAAGAGGAGATAAAAGAAAACCTCGAAGAGAACAACAGAGATGGACAGATGAAATTCACAAGTTCGTGGGTAGTAAATGGATGAACAAAACAGAAGGAACTGGAAAGTTGCTGGAGAGTTCATCTTGCAGTGGATTGAAAATGGCTGATTATGATGATGATGATGATGAAGTTCTGCCCTAAATCATATATATCATTCCATAAGTTCTCGTTAGAATTTCTTTAGCGTTTTTCAACTTGGCACATCACTTATAAAATCCCAACTTCTGGCGTTGTTCCGTAGCTCTAATCTACTGCACTAAATTGTACAATCCTTGCATCCCCAACAATTCGATAAAGATGGACAGATGGTAAGTATTGACCAGTATAAAAAAATCTTTAATGCAGTTAGTATTAGCAGCGCCTTAGAAGATGCCAAATATCGTTAAACAGAGTTAGTAAATTATTGTTGTACTGTTTAAAATCTTACCTAGCTTTAATTCCGTGTTCATCTTGTGGATATTTCTATTCATCTGTGTGCATATTCTTCCAGTTATTTCGAGTGAATTGTCATGCCTCTGTGAGAAGAATACTAATTAAAAACATTATAATTTCGTAACTTTTTGCACACTTCAATAAAATTAGAATCGTTATTTTGCTTGCATCAGAATAATAAGCCAATAGCTATACAATTTATAATATTTAGAGTGTCCACGGGAACGTTGTCAATCGTTAATGCATAAATCATATGCACGCGCATGTCAAAAAACTTGTCGTGAAATGGATTCATTGGCTGTTGGATTATTATTGTTTCTATAAAAAGATAGCTGTGGTTTGATGAAAAATCATCCAGGAGGCGTTTGGAAATCATCTATTTTCTCTCTCATTCGAAGGTAATCTTCTTGCTAGCAACTATGAAGGGACTCATAGGCCTAGCCACGTTGACTGTATTCTTTGCTGTGTTATCGCGATCCGCTGGTAAGGACTCAGAGTTCAATATAAAGTTTTTCTGGATGAAATGTTCGATTTGAATGTTTGATTTATGACTGATTTTTTTCTTGCTCTTGTCTTATAACAGATTTCATTTACATTAATTTTATTGTATTTTTCCGTTAGGTGAAGATTTCACTGTTAAATCATATTCTCAAGAGGGTTGCCCATCAAATAGAACCAACCCTTGCGAAGTCGTGCCAGGAAGGGTGTACTGCGTAAAAATTGTGGGAAGTAAGAAATTTATATATATTTTTTATTAAAAGTAGTCTGTCTTCAATTTTGAACTTCTTTTTTAAAATAATTAATCAAATAACTCTGCTGGATTTCTTTCATATCAGCATTGGCAAGCCAAAACTATTTGATTCACCAAAAAGATTTTTTATTTTTTGTTACAGTCATTTTAAACAGAGTACCAATTAATTTGAAATTTTATCCTGCTAAGGCTATACTAACACAAAGTTCCCTTAGATAGGAAGGAAGTAATCTTCTTCATTGATACTCATTATCTTTGACCGTATGACTTTCCCTTAATAAAATTCTTGTATCAGTGATTTTTAATAAATAGTGAACTGTCCCAATTAAGCATCATTTAAACATTTGTTGTTTTCTAATTTAATTTTCAAATTCATTGGAATATCAGGATAATTAACTTGAGGTACATTCTCTTTTTATTTCAGTTGTGGCCAGACTACTTGGAATTATAGGAAAGCTCTTAGGAATCGTGCAAGTGTGCCCTCTGAGTGGTGGTGGATGTACTTCTTGTCAGGTTCACAATATTACTTGTAATGGAGGACCATGTGGTGGATTAAACTTACTTCTCGACCTAGAGCTCGAAATTTATCTCTGTTACTACCTTCCTCCTGCAGTTCAGGTAAGTAGGGATCTAATGTTTACTGAACAGAAAAATCGTATACGAATTGCCCTACTGTTTTCTTCCTTAATCGCAGTACAAATTTCACGAATAAATACAGCAAATTTCTGACTTTCTGGCAGCATATCCACGTTGTAACCGTAGAAGACTGCATTCTCAATGTCTTTCCGTTTACCAAATTAAAGATGGAAAATCTGAAATTTCCGTTATTTTTATTTACGTTATTTAGTTTTATTTATTTTGAATAATATTGCAGTGTTTTTACTGGGTTGATTGTAGTGCTCTGTCTATTGAAACGAATTGATTTTTTTTCTCTTTTCTGCAGGGTTTAGTGGATTTGGTTGTATGCATCGAAATTACTCTCCTATTTCTTATAGAAATTACCCTTTGCTGCATCAGAATTTCATTGAACTGCATTTGGTAAGTAAGATATTTCAGTGGGCTTTCACCTCCTATGAAATCAATAAGCTCTGTTCTTATTTGTCGAAAATATGCAGTATTCTCTCTCTCTCTCTCTCTCTCTCTCTCTCTCTCTCTCTCTCTCTCTCTCTCTCTCTCTCTGTGTACGAAAGACCCTCGATACAACGTAACGAGGGTTTTTCGTACAATGTATATAATTATCGTTCACCACTCCCCAAAACTGACTGGAAAACCTTAATTAGAATCCCCAAAATGGTGTGAAGAATTTTTATTGACTTTTTTTCATAGTGTGGCTTAGTTAATCGATCTCAGAGGAAGGTGGTAGGGGTTTACATCCTGGAAGCTCGGGTCAAGTAAACAACAAACCAGCGAAGAACACATGTAATCAATTTATGTATTCATCACACCTAATATAACATAACCTAATATAAATATTCAGAGTCACGCCCCTGCATTGATATTTAATTCCTACATTTAAAAAAAAAAAAAATTGTTGAACAGGCTGGAGTGTTTTCGCGTTTCCTGTATCATCTTAAAACTATTAACGCTTTTGTATGTGATTTGGGTTATTACTACTTGAATAATGGACTGGACTGCAATTTTCTATATCCCTACTGATTCCTAAAGTTTCCTTTTTATGGTTCCCGTGTTGATTTATAAATTTCTCTTCCTACTGACCATCGAGTGAGACTATACAATAGTATATGTTGCGTTGTACTATTTCAATAGTAGCCTTACTCAGAATATAAAGAGTATCCTGCTTCAGAGGTTTCTGTATTTCATAATACAAAAGTACGGAATTTGGTGAGGCACAAAATCAATTACTGTTTTACGTTATATGGTAATCTTTTACTGTAACTGAATAACAAACTACATCGTACATATTTATCTCTTTATAGATTTCCCAGTTATTAAATGATTCAATGGTGCAGAGCTGATATATACAGTATAAGGATCAAGATTATTTATATTTGAAGAAAGACAACAACCAGTTATATGTACTGTTTATATGAATTACTAACTTTGGTGTAACAGGAATATCTTGTTTTAAATAAAGAGTTATTTTGTTTATATATGTGTTCCTGAATCGACTTTATATTGTTTAACAGATTTAAAGACATCAATAAATATATAAACAACGTTTTTTGCGCTCTTTTCTTTCAATTTTGTCAGTCACTGCCAATGAACATTAATCCTCTTAAAGCCTATACAATGACGAAATTGCTGTACGCAATTTAGAGATCGTTTAGGGGCACCTCTCGATTCCTCTTACTTTAATTAAAAGCGTTTGATTTATGTAATTTTTTAAATTTTATTTTAATTATTATTAAGTATCCGAATAATGTTAGGGATCTCGAGATACGGTTTCTCGAAAGATGCATTAAAAAAAAAAAAAAAAACTAAAAGTAATGAACACTCCGCCTCCCAAACATTAGTCACGAATTGATGATTTGGAAGAATAGGTTTCAATACAACCAAGGCTATCGACTTTCACGGATAGCACAATCATGGTAATTACTACCTTTCCCCATTAGATGGAAAACGTCAGGTTTCGTACGCCATTTCTAAAAAAGCATATGATGGTTAGAAAAAAAAACCATGCTGCCTCGCCCATAAGTTTACCTTGCATCATAACAGAGTCTTCGCCCATATCAAATTTGTTTGATTTATATTAATTATTTTTGCATACTATTTTACTTTTGTCATTTGTAGTTTTACTTTTCCCATCAGTGTACGAGGGGGTATCAAAAAATTCATACCCATACCTAGAAATAATAGCCCTAGAAAGGTGAAACTTCACAGGAACTTTAATCCTTTTCTATGTATTCTCAATGTTTAATAACACATTTCTCCCCTCTATGGATCAGTTGTTTAATGCCTTGACCATAGAAGTCTGCACTCTCAGGCTGAAACCACGATTCCACTTCATTGATAATAATAATATAATTCTTTGTTAACATAAATTTTATACAATAGTGATTCCTTACACAGCAAGCCAGAGGAATCTTACAATTCGTTGTTTATACAAGTGATTTTGTTTTATAAAAAATAAAACAATACTAATAATAATAATAACTAAATAATAATTAATAGATCAAAGCAAAGATGATAATCAAAATGTAAAAAAGAAGAAGTAATTACAGCGAACAAGTTGAGCAGAACATGAAATGACATCGGTTAACTAACTAATATCGGCACTTACATAAATGTCCTTTACAAAGAGTAAGATAGAACAAGATGCCATCGCGATATGCCTTTTCTATAGTCCACAGGTCGATGTCGATGTTGAGCGAGTTGAGAGTGTCCAGAGTCACATTAGGGAAGTGTCTCTTGAAATTCTGTAACCGCTGGAGCCTTGAGCACAAGGAGAGGGTACTACGGAGATGTCTGCCTGGCAAACGCCAACCAACCGTGTTCCAGATGTTGATGTGATCCTGCTTAGCTGAGCACAGATGAAGGAATGACTTTATTTTTAGCACATGGGCTCTGTGAACCATGGGCGTATATTGCAGGTTGCAGCAGAGAGTAGATTTAGATGCTGCGACCACAAGTTGGCCTACTTCAGTACCCAGAATTCGAGGCCCCATAATTTCCTGAGGCTAGTGGGTGGTGCCGACGACCAAACTTCCACGGCATAGGAGAGTACACGACAGAAGTAAGTTGCGAGGTATTTCTTGATTATTTACTTATTGTGCGTTTTGCACAGATCAATTTTCATTCCCCAGAACGCTCTCAGGGCTTTGGAATACTGAGCTTGGATTTGTTTTTTTTATAGGTGAGGTCGGCATCAAGGATTACTCCTAGGAATTTGACACTGTCAGTGGGAGTCAGAACATTTCCTGGCAATTCCAGAAGTAGAGAAGATGCAGTATCAGTCTTCATCCGATTTGGCGTAAAGATGAGATAGTTTGACTTCTCTGGATTGAATACAGGCCAAAAAATTTAGCATACTTACAGAATGTATTTAGGTAGCTGTTTACAGATTCAGAGGCGGTTTGTCTTTCTTTTGAATCACCAACATGGCGTTTGCATGGAAAATAGCAAACAATATCATCAGCATACGATAGGAAAGCTGGAATTTTATCCATTAGTGGAACGAATATTGCTGCAAATAACAAGGCTGAGAGAGAGAGAGAGAGAGAGAGAGAACCACCTTCTGGGATCCCTACTTCGACGCTTTTAGTGACTGTAATGCCATCGCCTTTGAAGTGAAGCATTCTCCTAGATAGCAAATTATTGAGGATCTCGAGCATATTTCCGGATATCCCATAGAATCTCTCAAGTAAGGCAAGAAGGGGTGTTATTTGGACTGATTCGAAAGCAGATTTCATGTCCAGAAAAAATGGCGTGAAGATCTTCGTTGTCATTCCAGGCGTGAAGTATTTTCTGTGATAATGACCGTAGGCAGGTTACAATAGATCTATTAGGCATGGCATAATGGGTATGTTCTGGCCTATGCGCAAAGATTGCGAGTGCTACATCATTCATCATTATAGATGCACTTCTCGAGGCATTTCAGGAAGGGAGAGCAATTGTTATTGGCCTGAAGTCAGCCGGTCTTTTCGCACGAGGCTTTTTCGGAACTGCCACGACTCTGTGTGATAACCAGCTTGAAGGCACCTGTGCAAATTTGAGTACTTTGTTGTAGAGTTGAGTGAGCTCTTTTGCTGATGAAATAAGAAGCAAGTTTTAGACTAAAAGAAGTATTGCGTCAATTCCTATGGTGTACTTGTCAGGTACTGAATTTATTATTTTTATTAGCTGTTCTTCGGAAATTTCTGTATTACTAGAAGGTGAAGAAACGTTAAACGCTTCGTTCCAAGGATATGCTTCGGACACACGGTGATCATGTTTAAAATACAGCAATGCTCACACTATTCCTGGACATCTAAAGATAGAGGGGTGCAAGTATGACTTGTGGACCACACACGTTTTCCCCTGGATAGCCGGCCCTTCATGAATTTGTCAATAGGAAATTGTTTACTCTTCTGGAAATCCATCCTTGCTTTGGAAAATTTGGCGTATGACTCTTGTGAAGGCGACTTTTTGTAATAGGCATGGGCTGCCTGTTTTTCCTTAAAGGCCTTATTCAGGAGGTCATTCCACAGTGGCTTTGAGTGGGGAGTAAGGATGCAAGTTTTGGACATTGCAGCCCTTCCAATGAATTCCATCCATCTCGAAAGCCATTAGGCAGCCTCATTTATGTTAAGCTCAGTCAGTATGTTCAATGGGTAGAGTTGGAAAAGGGTAGTAACTTTTCCAATGTTGATGTATTTTGGATTGTATACTCTCCTGACAGTGTTTGTAGTTTGTACTTGTGTACGTTCATCCTTAGGTGCCTGCAGAGATATCATCGCAGCAATCGGAACGTGATCGGACGGGAGGAAGTTCTCAGTTATGGTCAGGGTTTCCTTTACTAAACAGTTTGGCAAGATGCGCTGCAGGGTGGCATCGCCGTGTGAGGGAGGAACATGAATAAGACCACTGCCCATTTCCGACATGTTCAATGACAGAGTATCTAGGAGCTTCTTTGTGGCTGGCAGTGAAAGGTTAAAGTCTCCGAGGATGATGAGCTTTTGCCGATGATTGATTGTGGATGACAGCAATGCTGTCAGATTAAGGACAGAATCCTCAAAAACCGGTGGAGGGAAATAAACGGCACACACAGAGATCGACAAACCAGCAGTTCGGTAGATTCTAAGAACAGCTTCTATGTCATCTCCTGGATAAGTGGATGCCTTAATCAGGGGGAGTGAACTCCTTTGACAGATTGCTACACCGCCACCTCGTCTCCCAATTCTATTAGCAGCCAGCGTGTGATAGCCGAGATTTGAGGTGAAGGCATCAATTTCCATTTCATCTCTGATCCAGGTTTCAATCAGAATGACGAAGTCGTATCCTTCACAGGAAAGCAAATCAAGTAGACCATCTAGTTTGTTTTTGACACTCCTGATGTTTTGTAGGAAACGTCGAATTTTTACTTCGACAGAAGGTTGTACTATGATGAGATTACTCTCGGAACAGTATTTGCTTTTTATACAATGATCTGAAATCTCGTCCCGGGATCGATGTGGCGTTCGATGTGCCCTCTTACTGCATATTCTAACTGCAATGCGAACGGTCCGATGTTCGCTCGTCATCTCCATGTTAGACATCCACAAGTTGCACCTGCTCTCGGATATAATTTGGGAGAAACCGCTAAAGAGGACAGGTAGCTATGCTGGCGTAGTTATGCATTGTTGTGGAATGGGGTTTGGGCTTGATAAGTTCTTGGTCTTTGGTGTCCCATAGTATGGCATTACCAACAGACCTCTGTGCCAGTATTCGGCATTGAGGTATTGTTGGTAATTAGGCCAATCAATCTGAATCCTAAAGGAAGCATAAGACGGATGCTTGGTATTGATTTTGAAAGGCTTACCAGGTATGCCTAGTTCCGTCAACAGTGCCTGAATTCCTTCAATTTTTGTCAACGGATCCAGCCTGCTAATGAAGATATTTGCATGAGTATTGCTGGTGGCTTGGCGATCTCGTATTCTGAGGCTAGTATTAACTACTCTCGTGCCAATCAAGGTGGTTTTGCTGTTTCTGGAATACCGTTGGCGTGGGGAGGCTTGCGTCTGTTGAGGTCCGGGCATCTGGCCTTGCTGTGCTCCATTTATGCCTGCAATGTCCGAGTTCCGTTTCGTTTCGTTAATTTTAGCATGGCGCTATAGGCGCTGTCTGTAGAGAGTGTAACTATATCCGTTTCGGGTGGTAGCGATGACTCAGGTGTGGGAGATGGACGTTCCTGTGGGCCAGAACAAGGGAGCCTAGTGTTCAAGGGCAAAATACCTTGTAGTAGGCTCAAGGACTTTCGTTGATAACTTCAAGCTGGCTCAGACGTTCCCTTAGCGAGCTATTTTCTGAATGCAGTTTCTTAGAATGCCTTCAATAGTTTCAAGTTTCTCAGTGTCACACCCGCAAAAAACGCAGCTGACTTGAGCCTGTGATTCCGTTTGAGAACAATTATCAGTAACCCCAGGCAAAAACTTGCTGTTCGTAGCCGGTTCACTGAGAGTGGAATTGATATGTGTGGTGACGTCATTAACAACATTCGCATTCTAGAGGGGGAGACTGTGGGGAAGGGAGGCAAGTGCACTAAGTGAGCAGCCAATACGTCAGCTGTATCTGACGAATCCCTATTTTGCTTGCGGCAGAGTGCACATCTCCATTTCGATTTCCTAAGTTGCGCAGGCTGTTTAAGATCTTTAAAGCCACTACAAAAATTGCAAAAAAGAAGCTGGCATGATAATGTTGAACATTTTATTAGGCAGTCGGAGAGTTTTTCGCAGCTCGAGCAAGGTTGCATATTTTTCGACGGCATTGTACCCAAAATTCATTGAACACTACAGGGAGAGATATGGCAAGGTTGCTGACAAAGTAAAAGCAGAGTACTTACTGACCAAGGAATGTTCCTTCAGGCTAGGATTAAGGCTAGGCTGACTTCATGAGACAAATCAAAGCAACCTCCACGCAATCTCGGTCATACTGGTACACCCGGCATCCGTCATTTATCACCAACCGATCAAAAAAGTTCTCAACATCCGCATTACACAAATCCAACAGTTAGCGAGACCATTGCATTCGACATTGCTTTTGCAAACGCGTCAACAGTCTTGGAACCCATCGTGCGGAGACCTTAGACATGTGCTGATGATCATGTAAAATGCTGTGGGTAGACCCATAACTAATTCCCACTGCATTTCCGATGAAATCAATTGTCACATGTCTTCACTCAGCACCAGCTTCTCAACCTTTGCAACCGTCTCACTGTCTGTGGATGTTGATGGCCTTCCTTCTCTTGGCTCGTCAAAGACATTTGTACGACCGCACTGGAACTCCCGTTTCCACTTTTTAGTGTCATAGGATGGACAATTCTGATAATACACAGCTTTCATTTTTGTCAATTTCCTGAACTTTCTTGCCTGAAAATTCAGGAACTTGATTACTGTTCGATACTCCATTTTGGGAACCATAGAGTACTTCCTCTCAATCACCTATGGGAATGAAATTTCACATATTAGTTACTGAACACGTAGACAACTTATATTAAAAACAACACCTTCCTACTGATGTTTTATCTAGGTCAGGGTACGAACTTTTTGATATTCCCCTCGTGTATCCTGGCCTTTTAGATAAATGTTTAAAAACTATTTCGTCGAATCTAGTGCAATTTTAAATATGCAAATGATAGTTTAAATGAATACGTTCCATGGCACATTTCGTAGTACACGATGAAACTTGTTCCCGGTGCCCTTTGTCAACTGTAGATTATAAAAAAAATTCGAGGTCTAATAACCAAACCCAATTTAAACATCCCTCACTTTCTAGACGGATTTTGATCAAACGATTTTATTTAAATCAAATTACAAAATCATAATGTATAGAATATACTGAAATCGTTCGTGCCACTAAGGAGTGGCCGGTGTTACATTTCAGTGGCAATGATGATAGAATTCCATCCTTTCGAAGCAACAGCAACAACCACAATATTTTTTCTTACTTGATTTTTTCATGAACAATAGCACACAATTTCGGTACATTACAAATTATTGCTTATAACAGTGATGTACAGTATATTAAATCAATATACAGTACTGTAATTTTCGATATGTATTATAATTTAATAAGTTAAACAAAATTTTATTTCGTTTTCATTGATTAAGTAAATAATTAATTAATTATAAGTTTATAAATCTCATTTTTATAGAATATTTACCTAAAAATTCTATAAAAATGAAACACATTTTTGTATCAGCACTAGTGTTTAGCATTAATGCTTTTGCAACTAGTAATCAGGATGTTGGTTCTCTAAAACACGTGCATATTGCTCACACATGATTAACATCACGTATTATTCGTATTATTTGCAGAAGTAACTAAATAACGTTTTCGAAAACTGAAAACCAATATCCCCGTAATGTAGAAATTTGAACTTCGTGTCGCAATGGTCAGTTCCTTATTACGTCTCATTGCAAACGAACAGAGGGTCGTTGGTCATCGTACTATTTTAAGTATAAAAGGCAATGATATTCTAGGCTACAATAAACTCAGCAGTTTGAACAGTTCCCATTAGCTTTTTATTTATTATTTCCTCCTTAAAATTATGAATACAATCATATTTTCTACGGTCCTAATGACAATCCTTGCTGTGGGATGTCGATCGCAAGGTATTATTGTTTATGGACAATCTTTGATAATTTGCTCGTATAAATTTATCATAATGGAAGTTTATCATTTATAATGTACTCTAATTGAACAACAAAACCGAATGGTGTTCAAACTGTCGTTCTGCCTTCAGTTTTTAACTTACAAGAATTTTTATTTCTACATTGGGAATTTTATTTGTTTATTTATTTATTTTTTTGTAATTTCTACTTATTTTGGTTTTATTTTATGCATTTCTATTAGCTGGTGGTTATATTACGCCCAAACGAGTTAGGCATCAAAACTGTACAGTGATACCACCTCCGAAATATAGACCGCTATGTCCCGGTACTCCAGGCAGAATCCAGTGCGTAATTATCAACGGGGGTAAGTAGAACTGTGTTCTGTTCTTGATGAAGGAGTTTGATTTATTAATTTAGAAAGATAAATTTTAATTTGGAACTCTTTAAGCTATTTTTGGTTAATTGTGTGTTTGTTTCTTGTATTTTGGGAGCATTTAGGCCATATTTTCCGTATATATTATGTTTATAATTTGCGTGCTTCTTGTGGTTAATTTGCCTGTTTGCTAAACGAAATAATCCAAGCTTCAGGGAGAAAAAAAAACATGTTTCCCTCCCCTGAGACCAACTAACTCATTAAGGTTGTGAAAAAAGCCCATAAAAATTCCTTCTGTCATTGATGGGATTCGAACCAGGACCGTAAGGGCTTTTCCACCTGGTGTGGGGATTAAGGCGATTTTACCAACTGCACTAGATTCGACGTGCAGTGAACAATTTATTTAAAAAAGCACTTGTAACGAGATAATCTAACATTTTTACGTGTACCAAGTTGTGCCATAGGTCTATCTACATTTGTACGCAGAGACTAAAAACAATAATTTCAAGTACAGTGGAGAGAAGTTCTAGAGGTAGTTGAAGGTCATTAATTACCACAGTTGCCACTATATGATTCGTGGTATAACTGTTTATATTGGCAATGTGTTTCTTAGATCAACAGTATGTGAATGAGAACGGATGGAATTGTAGAATAAATGCATTGAAGACTAATCCGTAAATGACCTTTACCTGACCATTAAAGCTCTAACTATAATCTTTCATAATCAGAACAAGTTAGGTAATTTAAATAGGCTAACGTCCCAGTTAAGTTGCTTTTTGCGATTTCTCCCTCACTTTTCATTTCCCTTTTCTTCATTGGCTTACGATGTTTCAAGCAGTTGATATTGGGTGTTCCAATCTTTTGCTATTTGGCGAATGGATACATGAGAGCCCTCATAGGTAGCATAGTTGGTATAATCACGGTCCTCTCCACACCGGGCGGAAAGACCTGAGTTCGAGTACAGTTAATGACGTCAGGAATTTTTCTGGATCTTTTTTACAACGTGGCTGAGCTACTCTCAGGCGAGGGAAGCATGGATTTTCTCCAGAATACTTGGGTTTGTCAGCAACAATAAATCGACCACAGAACACATGCAAATTACAAACATATTATATATTTTTTTTATGTGAACCCCAAACACGAGAGGTATTAGAACCTATAGTACTTAGTACCGTGCTTGGGTTAGGGTTGAAGGAGAAGTATGGGGGGAGGGGGATGCCGGAAACTTTGCTCTAGAGACTAAACATGGGTTTCACCACTTCAAGCCTCCAATAAGCAAAGTGGTGGTATTTCACCGGTTGATGAAAGCCATCTACCACCTATAATACGGCTTAGTATAGCCTTAGTTGCTAATGCGCCTAAAACCTTACCAAGACTAATACATAAAATAAATTACATGAATAACTAAAAACAATTAAAAATAGAAATCAGTCCTAGAACTTTTCGGATATAAATTGTATTTCTTATTCTTAAATGGTTCTGCCATGGAATCTGTGGAATTAATCATTAATTCCCACGTATGAAGTATCATAAAAATAAATATGAAATCGCAAAAAGAAATATAGAGTATAGATACACAGTCGCAATATTTGTTTTTGAAGAATGACGATTTACATTCTCATAAGATATTTTTTTATTAATTATTTAGTTGTGGCGAGATTGCTAGCAGGTATTCTAAACCTATTAGGAGAAGTTTCCTGCATCCTTGCTGACGGAACAGTCTTACCTTGTGAAGTAAAAAGACTGAGTTGTACAATAGGAGGAGCTCCTTGCAGTCTGTTAAATATGTTGGTTGGCAATGCATGCGATATTCAGATCTGTTATCTGCTTCCTGCTAGAGCTAAGGTAAGTGATAAAATTCCCATTTTTTTTATATTAATATTAGGAAAATTCTCTCATCTATATTACTCTGATATAACACTGGTTTCTACTTGGGTTCGACTCCTGCCAAGGCGTGAGAGTGAACTGGGCCATCGCGCCCATTTGTTGTTGTTCAATCAGTATTTGGGCGAAAGCTGATAAGTCCAAAGTTCCTCCTCAAATAAGTTAATAATAAGAATACTGCAAATTAGGAAAATAAAAATGAAGAATGCTAATATTATTAAAATATAAAATTCGTTAGTAATATTAAACTTTTAATTAATAACTTGAAACTTGTTAATTATAATTTTAAACATCTCTTCCCACTTTCTAAACCATCCAACATCACTACATATATATGAAGACTGACACCTCACCATATTTTTAGTAATATACTAGGATATACTGACTTTTTAATTTGGAACAATTATACTTATGCTCAAGTTAAATTTTATTTGAGAAGATGTTTGCTTTTAATCAATTTGATTATTAACTTCGTTCTGTTTTGAGCTCGTCTACGTTTTATTTATGGAATCAATTATTTGTTGATGGTTGTCTTTCCCCCTCCTCCCCTTTTAATGGAAATCTTGAATGTAATTAAATTTTATTATTCTCAACAAGTTGGAAATGTAATACATTTAAAATAAAACCTTTCTTTCGTTCTCATAATAATAATAATAATAATAATAATCATACAATTAAAATTTATTTCAGGGAGAAGTTACTATAATTGTGACTGTTCTGTCGGCAGTTACCAAGTTGCTCACCACAGTTCTTACCACTTTGCTGAGTGTTAGGTTTAGTCTGTTCTGCGTATGGTAAGTTCAACCTAATTAATACAACGTTATATAATTTGAATCACACTATTGAAATCCCAGATAGTAAACAGATTAATTAATTTTATTTTTACCATTGACACATCTTCATACCTTAGAAACTGATTCGATTTTTCATATGCCTATTTTCAGAAAGTCCCGAACTCTACGAGTAATATATGGGGAGGTACCTTCAATTTGGATGTAAAGCTGAATCAACAGAATTTCTTAATAAAGAAAACTAACCATTCTCGTATAACGTATAAACCAGCAACGTTTTATGCAACCATATTATTTTCCAGTATGAGTTTTGTGATGAACTGTTAAAGAAAGCTATTTTCTGATTAATGTACTTTATGCACTCGTGAATATGATCGACAAGTGAATTCTCTGTAGACTACACACTCTTAGTAAAATGAATTAGAAAGCACGGCTGCCAAAATGAAGCCAGTAAAATCTCTCCTCCCAAATAGGAAGATTTTATTCAGTTGACTTCCTCTGGTTTCCTTCATTTTTGGAGTCTGCCCTTTCCTACTAGTCCTGTTCAGTTAGATCTTCTTAGTTTCCTTCATTTTGAGGTTCCTGGCATCCCAGAAACCCAAATAGAATCTATTATAGCAATGAAAATCTCTTTATTCTTTTGTATGAATTTTAAAAATGAATTGTAAACTTACTAATCTTTACTTTCACTGAAATCATTTAATTCGTACTACTGGAGCAGTCTGACGTTGTAAACTTGAAGTACAGATCGGAAATAGGAGTGTATGCTGTTTTGAAAAAAATATATCATCAGTTCTATATTTTTATAAGATTTTGTTACTATATTCACTAAGATCTGTTGTTCAATCTATGTAAAAATTAATTACGTCAATAAAGTATAATTCATTTAAATACAGCTAGTTCTTTCTTTCATTTTATCATCTCACTGAATGCAAAAATTACAAATGATTTTAAGAACTAAAACGCATTTTTCAGAACTTAACGTGGCAAACATTTTTAAATATCAAAAATTAATAGGAAATACAGACGTAAAATAAGAGCAACACAAAGTGACCAATTCAGAAAGAACGTTCCTATGTCAGAAATTAGTATGTAGAAATTTCCAAACCTATGTAGCTGTGTTCAGAGGACAGTCAATAGGTATAATAAAAATAACTGAAAAATCAAACATTTGCGCAGTATAAATTCCTATTATTGTAGGGTAATAGTTCTGGATCCTTTGAAATGAGTGATACTTGTCTTTCGCCACCATAGTAGTAGTCCCTCCAAATACAGGAAATTGAACTTGTCAGATGTCGCAAAGCGGTTATAATCACCATCTTCCCCAACGGGTGGGAATGCCTGAGTTTGAATTCTGTCAGTGACCAGAGGAATTTTTATTTTTTATTATTTTTTTTTTCCTTTCCACAACGTTGTTGAATTAGGCGGCCTCAGGAGAGATTTCCATGGCTTTTTCCCCAGAAATATCGGCTTTTCCTCTAGCAAAGAGCAAAGCAAACCAACTTGGCTGCTGTGGTTTTTTACCCACACCTTATGCTTAACCCATGCTTTCCACCGGAGATTGGAGCCTATTGATTGACCCTTAGGAGCTAATTAACCTCCGTACGGAGTTATCTGAAGCCCTACTAATGTCAAATGACTTTAACACTTCTACGAAATTCTTACTATCTCATGTCCAGAAATACATTCGGCTGAAATCTAAACACCGGACGATCAATTTTCCATAACTTCTCTGTGTGAAAACTCCGATTAAATCCAATCATAAGGTCCAGTTCTTTCGTGTGAAACTAGTTTTGTCCTGGAGCAAAATAAAATTGGTTTCTCGAAAGAGAAACTAAAGTTTTAATGCTTGAGATAAATCATTAGTAGCATTTAAAATCAGAAAGGAGAGGTCTCTTATTCCTTCCTTTAGGGGCTCACATCTGGTGATTATGGGCTTGGCACACCCAGGGTCCTAAGCTCTGGATACCATCATTCTTCCATTTCTTGGTGATTCCCTTTTTACTTCTGATTCTCTCTCTCTCTCTCTCTCTCTCTCTCTCTCTCTCTCTCTCTCTCTCTCTCTCTCTCTCTCTCTCTCTCTCTCTCTCTCTCTCTCCTTGCTTGGTACAGCATAAGCTTCAGACTTCCTTGTACTATGTGGCTAATAATAATAATAATGGCAGTAAGGAGATTTTTTCGGCTGTCAAACGTTTTGCCTGATTTCAAAAGTAAAATGCTGATTAAGGACCAGGACGAAACTATGTTGCTTCAACCATATCGACTTCTTCAAATTAACTCTGCTAATCGTAACTTGGATAAAATCACCTTCTTACCTACATGTGGTAAAAGAGCTTCGAAAACCATAAATGACTGAAGGATTTTTTTTCACTACGTGGCTGAGTTAGTCGGTATCAGGTGAGGGATTTATGTTTTCTTCTCTCGGAAACTCGGATTTTTCGTCTAGCAAATCGCAAATTGACCACAGAAGCCATGAAATTTGCACGCATAATATATACGGTGCAATATGGTTTAAGTTGCTGATTTGCCTAAAACCCTATTGGAAAAACAAACACCAACCATTTAAATGCTTTAGGCGTTCTAGCTAATGTAACTTGTTATGTTCTGCATAGAAGAACCAATTTGATGTTATTTGGACGGAAATAGCAGGAATAACTTTCAAGGAATTATTGTGCATTCGGCTAATACAACCCTGATTGAAGAAGCCTTTACGAATCGCTGCAATGTCTGACCGAATTTCAACTTTCAAATAATTTAACCGAACGTTTACAAACAAGTGAAGAGGGATGAATTCACTATATCGGAAAGTATATTTTTTGATCATTTATACATTTCTATAAACAATATAATTCTAATTTGTCAATTCAGTATTTTTAAAAATCAATTTCCATTCAGGTAATTTTTGGTAACGTCTTATTTTCCAAGTTACGATGAAAAACCAAACACATCTCTAGATGCCATAATGGGGAGAAAAATAAAAATAAAGAAGACGAGACAAGCTTCCTTCCTACAGTGTCCCACGAAACCAAAACATTTCAACGGTAACCGTGAATTCACTGGATTATATGTGGGACATCGGCAGAGTAATTAAAGACATCCACATGGAACACCTATGATTAAAACTTCAAGATATTCTCTATCACTAGGACGTGGCTTCAGGTTTGTTTCATAACCCCAAGACCACATTTTGCTAAAGCCATATCTGTCCCATTACACCAGGACAACATCCACCTCGCAGAATAAATAAGAATGGTACTAAGGCTGTACGGAAAGTACTTTTCGTATTTACAGATAATGAAGCGCCTTCCACAATGTAAAAAATGCGAATTTTTATGGAAAAGGCAAAATATTCTTGAGTTGCACTTGGCATTTTCCTCCTAAAATAGCCAAAGAAATGCAACTTAGAATTTTTTAATGAAAATCCCGAAAATGAAAGAACAGAACGTCTATGAGATAAAGAGAATGGAGATCATTTGTAAGAGATGTGCCATTATTTAACCTAACTGTTCTCTTTTGAGGGCAGTTAGTGACGGTTCTCTTTTGAATTCTATAAGCCTGTGAGAAGCCATTATGGTAACGCCCTTGGGTAACAATATTCCATTGTAAAGTGAATTTGATATTTGTATTGGGTGAATAGCTTGTATATAAGTAATGCCGAGCGAAAGAGAAAACCCAGTTATTAGATGCAGATGTAGCAATATTTGTTACGTGTTTAGGCCAAGACAGATTAGAAGTCAGGGTAATCCCTATTAGAGATATATGACCTTTTCTAGAAATCTGAGTATCATCAAAGACAAGCAAAAATCTTTTTGCGAGATATAAGACAGATCGAACTTTAGGACTGAAATTGACTAAGATATCTTTGTCCCATTGTAGAATTACCTGTCGATTACCATTTTAAGGAATTAGTAGTAAAGGTTCGAGAAGTTGAAGCAGTTCATGCATGGCACGGATTCTCGAAATGGAAGGTGGAATACAATGTGCTACTATAAGCAGATGTGTGGCTAGGACTTCCAGTTATTTGTAGAAGGTTATTAATACCCAAGAAGAAAAGAGTGGAAGAAGGAATTGAACCTTGGGATCACCAGCATTAGTGGAAAAGTTAGAAGACAGAGAGCCATCACCCGCAGTGAGCGGTCAAAGAGAACACTGGATTGCAATTAGAAAACTATAGTGGGCAATACATAATATGGATGCTTATTTAAAAGACCTTTATTACCGACAAGGGCAATTGTTCCAGTTTCAAACTTTTCCATTGAATCTCTCCATTAATGGGAAAATGGCGACCTGCATATGAATACCATTTTAGAGATGTGCTTTCGAAATATTAGGAACATTGGAGCTCGCCACGATACCCATCATAACCTCAAAAGACATCGGTCATACTGCATGATGGAAGAGATGGGGAGTTGTCGTTGCTTTACATTAGGGCGCTGACATAGCTCAACATGGATTTAGCTACTTCCAGCCTCAAATAAGCAAGCAATGCAGTAGTATTGCATCTGCTCATGGGAGACATCTATAATATTGCCTAGTAAAACAGAACAGCAGCATTTCTCTGTGTGCTGTCGACGCCACACCTCGATTCCTGCTTACATTGCTTCACACCTTCACACATACTGGGTGATATCCAGTATTCTAGGTGCAATATTTCATGATTTGCACGTGGGTGTTATTATCCAGGGTTATTAACAGTCCCACTGTAGTGGGATTAGTAATTATACATTGCATACGTTGAACTGTGTTCTCACAAATGCGAAACCGGAGAACATGTTTATGTATACACTCGTATCTTTTTTTTATCACGATTCGCATATCGCTGCAATTACACACCGTTTGTTTTCACTTTTCGTTTGAGCGATTACCAATTTCAAATTTCATATGTAGTCGAATTATGACCTGAGAAAGAAACCTATAGCAGCTGAACATGAAAGATAAAACTGATATGCCAGCTTACAATGGTTCTGAGGACGTTTCCCATCGCATATGAAAAAAAAAATGAATAAAATACTCGAAAGGGTTATTATAATTTTTTTCAATTATTACAAAGTTGGCGACCACCGGTCATCGATTGTTTTAGTTCAGTCGTCAAGAGAAACCTTTTCACAAGTTGTATGAAGGTTTGCGTTGCTTTGTCTTTTCTTATTTTATATTTTGTTTTATTTTATTTTGAATATTAGGTGGCTTGCTGTATAGGAGAAGAATCGCATCTGACGCAGTTCAACATTCGATGCAGAAGAAATTTGCAGTGTGTGTGTTACGTGTAGTTTAGTGTTTCCCGTTTTCATAAATCATTCCCAAATATTCAGGTGCACATAACATTAACATGATCACATCATAGTTATAGTGTCATAGTGTTTACGGTAAGACGCTATTGCTGATTTCCACAACTGCGTCGTCGGTATTCCTGCGAAATAAATGGATCTCTGTGAATGTCATAAGTGTGAGTATTTTGTGTAGAAATGTATTGTATTATGTTGTTCTTCTGGTTACTTATACGCAGCGCTAGTCCCTGCCAGGATCGCCTGAGCTTCCTGAACGAGGAGGGAGCAAGAAAAAAATTTCAGGAAAATAACACAAGAATATAGACAAAAAGTGTGTCAGAATGTAAGGATTCAAAGCAGTAAGCGGCAGGGAAGGAGGCCCAACCGTATTGCAAGGCGAAAAGGAGGGTGGAGAAGGGATCAAGCTCCAGGGAGTAAAGCCATGGAAGCAGGTGTTCTCATGTGAGTACCATTTGAGGCCAATGTTCAAGAATATCCCACACTGTAGTACAATATCAGCAACGAGTACTACTCCAAAAGTGGTTTGCAAGAAAAAATTCAGAACCTGGTATATTGCCAGCTGCATATCGTACCCGTGCTTGGGTTTTCACAAAGGATTGATCCGGCTCAGAGTGGAGACGCTAGCAGGAGTATTAATTAAAATCGTTATTACATTGAAAAAAATGCGTCCAATAACTAGGGGGGTTACTGTAAATCCCCTTAATGGCCAATAGCCAAGGGTTTTTACTTCGAAAACTTAAATTAGGGATGGAGGGCACACATCGAGATCCTGAGTCTCTAGGCTTCTGGTGCAACCTGTCAAAATATTATATAAATTATTGAAATGAATTACATTACTACAAAGAATAAAGTAAAATAAAATTATAGGAAATTTAGAGAAAGGTTATCGCTGATGACTGGCACTTTCCAACTGGACTTCTGATATTATCACAGTGGAGTAAACCTTCTGTCCTACAATGTTCTTGTTTATACTCCGGCACGACCACCAGGTCAGTGAAGTTTACAATAAATCAATCAATACAAATATTAATTGTATTTAGCAGTCACAGGCTTGAATCCCTGTCCACTCAAAGAGCGTGGACCCTGGCACTCGCCCTCCTGACCACTCGGCTACGTCAAGCCAAACACTATGCTTGTAATGATCTGTAGTTTATATATATATATATATATATATATATATATATATTGATGGAGATCTGCATCCAGGATCTGGACAGTCTGAAGCATGCTAGTGGCAATGAAGCAGTCAACTGGGTGAAGCCTATTACAGTTGCTGCGAAGAGAGGGAAAGGCTCTGAGGGTTTGATGTGAGATCTAAAAATAGCAAATGTCCCAGAATTCATTCTAACGGGTAGCATAGTGGTATCGTCATCGTTCTCCCACATCGGGTGGAAAAGGCCAGGGTTCAAATCCCATCGATGACGCGAGGAACTTAATGGGCTTTTTCCACTCCCTGGCTGAGTTGGTCTCAGGCGTAGATAGCAAGGTTTTCTCCTCTCCCCCAGAAACTGGGGTTTTTTCGTCACGCAAAGAAAGGCAAGACCAGAGGAAACACGCAATTTACAAGCATAATATATAAATGGGTATATGTAAGAAATTACTGGTGGCGTTAATATAATGTATATATATATATATATATATTTTTTTTTTTTTTTTTTTTTCAGAAATCAGGGGAGCTGATGAAGTCTGTAATCAGTTTAAAGGTGGTAATCAACCTAGTTTCTCCCACCTTTGATTTCATAGTTCTGTAACTGAGGGCTGCTCTAATGGTGGTGGTGTCGATGTCATTTATGAGGTTATGTTTGCTTGCAAGCCACTTAACGTTCCAATATTCGTCGGATTGAATGCTTCGCAGTGAAGATGCGGAAGCTGAAGCCCAGATCTCCGAAGCATAGAGGACTGAGCGATGAATCATCCGATGGAACTTTAAGAGTCTCGAATATGAAATAAATGCTGCTTTTCTATCATCTCAATCTACACATTTTGTATGAAGGGTTTCATGATGTCTGTAGAACCGCAGCTTTGATTCAAATATAACTCCTAAATCAGTGTGGGAAGAGACTCTCGAGATTAAATGACCGTTTAGCAACAGTGGATGATGTGGGTGGTCTTTTGGCTTCAGTGAGAAGATTTTCACTGCAGATTTTGAAGCATTTATTTGCATTTCTGTTTGGTGGACTTTCGTTCAAATTTTTATGTCATTATGTCTTCTGAATAGCAGTCTGAATTGTTGGCCATGAATGGGATGAGGATGACTGCGAAGAATATGTCAGAAAGTATGCTACCTTGTGAGACTCCAGTGGTTACTTTGCGAGTGAATGTGGACTTGCCGACTTCAAGGAAAACAGAGCACATTGCCTTTGAATAGATAGTATTTCTCATAGAGGTACAGGAGGCCAGAGATACTGACTGTGTGAAAAGCCGCTTGAACATCCAGATAGACAACTGCGAATTCGGCATTTTCTTGGAACACATTTAGTACTGAGTTTGTTAGAGAAAGAAGGTTTGTTATAGTTAATCGTCTTTTTAGTGTATAATGTACCTGAGGAGGGTTTTATGGTAGCATTTCGATGATTAAGATTGAGAGTAAAACTTTCTCCATGAGTTTTCGTAGTGTTAAGACTTTGGAAATTGGCCTAAAATGGTTTACGGCATTTGGTGCATTGGCTTTTGGAACTGGTGTGATTCGCTTTGCAATCCACTGTGCGGGAAAGCAGTTTTCTTTTAGAATGTCATTATCCGATATCTGCCATTATCCGACAAATTTTTCGATGGCTATTATCCGATATATTTAAAGCTGATTTTATCCCATACCATTATATTCCTCCATTACCTGATCCTCAGCGCCCAAAATCCCTTCATCATATTTTTCTGGTTAGAGTATTGGATCTTTAAATGGCTTAATAGAGTAACGGGGGGCAGTATAACATTTCTAGCTCGGTTCTCCACTCAAATTTAGACGTGGTGCCTTGGAAACAACAAATCGTTGCCCAAAATATTCTAACACTTAGTAAGCTCATAACCGGGAATCATACCTCCAAGAATCGACGATATCGTTAGGACTCCGAGGACAGCAGGACGTTACCATTTTGACCCTCGGCTTCCTCTTGAAGCAGGGCTAGACAATTTAGGTTGCTTAAATAATATGTTTCCCGGAAACACTGTCCAGCTTATCAACAGACTATCGATTGATCTAGACAAGTTCTGTGACTCAAAAGTATACAGATCGGAGAAACTGCAGGATACTTTTACGTAGATGGAGCTTTGATATCTGCTATCCATTAAACAAGCTCGAGAAACCAAGATGCTGAGATGTGTCCAGGTTCTTCCTGATTCCTGTTGTTAAAGTTGTATCAAAATTTGTAAATTTGTTTGCAGTTAAATGTGCTACTTGATTTTTTAAAATATTTCTTATTTATGGCTGTTATTTATGTAAGGGGTACAGACCATATTTATTGGATCAATAAACTGAAAAAAAATAGTAATAAATTTTAAGAAGACCAACTATGGTAAAAATCACTCAGGCATTTAAGAAGAAACTGGGGCACCTTATCTTCTCAAGAAGTTTCCACATCATTTTCGAAATGCAAATTATAAGAATTATTACTTACCTTGCGTCTGGTGATATGCTCAAGTCAGGCTGTAGGATTAAGGTGGGTGGGAAATTTCGCTGTGGCCTGTGTATAAGTTGGTTTCCTTTTGTGCAGAGTTCTTTGAAGGCAGTTTTTGATGACTCCTGCTTTTTCTCTGTTGGAGATCCCTCTTGCTTTGGAGTAAGCGGATCTACCCTGTGGATTATCAGAGGACTTACATAGTGAGCGAAGGTGCTGCTTAAACTTGAACAAATTAGATAAATTCGGAGTCCACCAAGCATTTGTTCTTGTGGTCATTGTTATTTTCTTGGATGCACGAGTCATAGCAACTAGATTCGACAATCGTGTAAGCAGATCAATGGAAAGATTAAGGCTTCAGTCATTGAGGGCGTCCCATGGAAGAGTCGGGTTAGTAAATATTGTTTTTTTTTTTTGAATATTTAAATGCGCTAGTCCAACGGTCACTTTAGTTTCAGGCTTGAGAAGCAGATTAGTGTGCAGGATGATGGGAAGGAGAAATACAACAGGAAGGTGGTCTGAAGGAAGGAATGTCTCCGTGAGAGTGAAAGCATGGTGAATGGTATAGATGTGAACACGAGAGAACCAGGAGACCAAAGAACTTGATGTCAGAATGTTGAATTGTCCCTAGGTGTTTTCGTTCTTCAGTATGGTGTTATCCAAACTAGTATATTGTTCTACTATTACTGCAACCCATATGTAGTACTTTGTATTTGCCACGCTGCTTGAAGCGACGTGGCATTATACAGGCTTCTGCGGATAAAGGAAATTTTCATGTGGGGCAGCATAATTTTTTGTACAGCAGTTTTTCACGAGAAACAGCAGTTTTTCACGTGAAACAGCATCATACAAAGATTTTCTGAAATCTAAGTGATCAAATAAGATCAAATTTCCTTTGTTATTTTTCCTGATATTAGCTGCTGCTATTTCCGTATAAATGCATTCCAGCCTCCCTATACGTCACTCCTATATTCTTGTGAAAATATCTTGTGATATTTTCGTTTCAATCAGCCGAATTATTATTATTATTTTTTAATTTATAAAATGTTGTATTTAAAGAAGAGCGCATATTTAAAACGACAAAGTTCAATAAAAACTGAGTCAGGATTTTCGAAATGTCGTTAGATGACAGCACTAGTAATACTAATAAATTAGGACTTTGAAGTTGGACAGTGGAATCTCCATCGATTAAAACGAGAGAAGCTACAACATTCATTTTTAATTTGTTAGATGAATGAATAAAGCCTTCTCTTTCCCGATGATTGATTTAGAGTAAGTATTTCAAAGTTTAGGTCTCCTCATAGAAGGGAAGTTTTTTTTTCCACTTTGTTTAGTATCAATTAGCTTAAGACGAAAGAAGATGTCTTAATGAATAAATAAAGATCTATAAAAATCTCCTTGGCGTTACAGTCGGTTTACTTGGTGTGGAAAAGATGAGTTGGAAGTGATGATTTTCAATTACCCACCACCTCACTTCTTTCATGGCAGACAGTTACTTACACAGGATGCATAAAAGACATGGCAGTCCAAGCACCTGCTGAAATAAAGGCTATAATCGGAAAGTCTTCTTCGTAATTCGTTGTTGATCTGCCTTAAACGAACGTGTTGAAAATTCAGTGACCAATAAAGCTTGTTCCAAATAGCATACGATGATATTAGGATAGATCTAATAAACATTGCCTTCTGAAATTGTCAGCTCTCTAATGTACGCACTTAAACATAATCACCAGTAGCGTTCAGCCCCTGTTCTACCACGTAACAAGGCAAGATATACCCTCCGTGATATTGCCAGGATTCATTTCTGGTTTCTAGTGAAACTAATATGTTAAGGTCTCCTGAACAACACGTCCTAGCGAAAGCGACGCTCTTTAAGAGTTTTTAAGTGGGGCAAGAAGCCCTCGCAGTTATCACAGTTGGTATAGGTTGCAGTTCTTATCGATCACAGTACGTATAGATTGGTATAGGTTAGAATTATCTAAATCTGAATCTGGAGACCACATCTGGGTGGGGACCCGATAGTGATATTTAGGGCGTCGGTAAACTAAATAATGCAGATCTGTTTTGGTTTTTTTTTTTTTTTTTTTTTTTTTTTATCGCAATTGCACAAAGTTGTGAGCATGTACATAGGTTTTAGTCCTGACAAGGATTAAGAAAGGTTAATTTCTGGTTGGATGTTAAAAAAGAATTTAACCGAAGGATTATTTACTACCTACTTTCTCAACCTTGTAGGGTGAGAAAGCCGATGTAAATTTAAAGAAGGGATGCAGACAGATGAATAAAATCAGGTGATATGTTTTATTTATTTATTTAGTTTTTAAGGTCAATGCTAAATGAACCTTGACGAGCATAGCCTCCTAGCATTATTTGCCTATAATAATAGTGCGAGCGTCGTAGTACGTAAACTTGAATTATGATTCATAGACGATAGTGGAGTTGCATAACTGTCTGTAGAATATTGTCACTTTAGAAATTGCTCCTCAAATCCTCCTCTATTTTGAAGACTCTTAGAATGAATTGTAAATGAACAATACCCACTAATTAATGAATTAAATTACTGTTCTTTTCAGTTTTCACATGAGTACCTTTTTAACACGTTAGTGATTGAGGATTATCCATATTGGAAAGACAGAGGCTTTGGTTCTGTGTAATTAAAGCTAGTATCATCATCATCATCACATGAATCTTTTAAAATCTTTATTGTTTGGGAAAGTATTGTTATTGATAAAACTTGGTCTAATATCTGCCTTTTTATCTTGCAGATTTTCTCTATTTGGCATTAATCAAATTGAAAGCATCTGCTGAAAATCCGTTAAGAAAATAATACTTTAACAAATTCTTTTATTTTATTTTATTTTTTGCAGATATTACAATAAGTAGCCTTTGTTCTTCAATAGTTAGTAGCAGCTGTTAAAATGGATTAATCGAATTCATGCATGAATTTTGCTAACGTAAGAAGTAATATTTCAGAATGTTCAACTATAGGCAATGCTCTCAACGATCTTGTACAAGCTGCACAACATAATTAATTGCATTATTTCCTGGTAGAACGCGTAATTTCTAGAATCTTCTAAACGCTTAATACAGCGATCAACTGTGTTTCTGCACGGTGTTTTACTGTAATTTTTAATGAGATTAAAATTGCACTTTTCATTTGCTTCATCTGCTCTCTGATTTCTTGATTATTTTCGTTACTCTATGCGTTTTCCTTCAGACTTTTCAAAATATTTCTAGTTTTTTGACGTTATTGTTTTTTAGCTTATTAATCGGGCGTAATATGAATCCATATATCGATCAGATTTAACACGTTTTCAGTTCAACAATAAATTTACTTGTTCTACTAGTGCTGCCATCTAACGAAGTATCTATAAACCAAGCTGACTTTTATTTTTATTGTACGAAAGTTGCTATTTTGTTAAAATGCGACAGCATATGCATTTTAAAAACTCCAAATTTAAATGGATAATTTAAATGATAAAATAAAACGTTGTTATTTTTTTTTTTATTAAAAAAAAAAAAAAAAAACCTGAAAGCACTTTCCATCTTAAAACTTCAGAAGTGTATTTAGACATAATGAAAAATGCTTTTAAATCTCTAGGCAAATCGAAAAATTGCCCCGAACAGAATGCACTACGAAAATAACTTTCTGAATTAGTAACTACCATTGTAGAATTATTCTATCCCCTTCTCCAATAATAAACTACATTTTCATAATACACAAGGTCTCAAGACTATATATTTCAATTTATTTCCGAAAAAAGCATGTGCTGCCATCTAACCTCTAATTTAAGCAGTATCAGAAAAAAAAAACGCCGGTTTTGTAACATTTCACCTATAACAGGGTAGATTATAAATTTGAATAAAACCAATAATGATTGTGTATTTCAGTGTAATTTTGCAGAAAGAAAGAAAGAGAGAACTTTAAAGAATTTTAAGTTAGTTGTTTCGATATTATTAATAAGATTGGAAAGCACAAAACTATAAACACAAGATACGGTATTATAAATATCTAAATTATGTTTTGTTGTTTATATACCACTTATTTTGCTATCGAGAGTATTATTCTGTGCAGCAAACGCCACAGAGTATAGTTGCTTACATAGGACACGCGTTCAAATTACAGGCATCAGTTTGTGCTTCCCCATACTTTAAGAGTTTTTTTTTTTTTTTTTTTTTATTCATTGTAATAAATAATCCCAGCCAGTCTTCCTGGCAACCCTGCAATCTATTTACAATGCTGTACCATTAACAGTGTTGATGTACAGTTATCTCGGATTCCCTCGTAGAGGGTCAATTCGTTCTCAATGTAATAGCCATATCACAATACAATATCATGAAGACATTATAAAGTCCCAGCATGAGGTTGTGATGATCTCTGAGGATTCAATAGATCCACCATGAAGATTCAAAATGAGGAGAAATTTAATCCAGGAAGTAGATGTCTAAACTAGGAAGTAATGCTTCATCAATGCAAGAGGTAATGGAGCTATGGTTCCTGTTAAGAGTGGTCAATAATTTCACCCATTGTGGAAGACGATTTTGATCATGATGGAAACACCATCATGCTTGACTATACGCACTAAATAAAGTGTTACCATTTTTTCCATGATGTTAGCGGTGTTTGTTAAAAGGTTACAAACGGGATCTATTTGGTGAGAACAGGCAGATGGATTTTCTTAAATATCTTAAGCAGATTGCATGAGTTTGAAATTGATCAATAATGCTTCAACACTGGTGAGTCCCTCGCGTTGTGACTGTCATATTGTATGTATTTCATAGGCGGGGAAACTTCCCTTTACTAAGTAGTGTGTTAAAGATTTAAATTTCAAAATGTAGAGACACAGAATACGTACATTAAAGATATTTAATAAGGACTACACGATGTACTAGCTGAGATATTATATATACTTCCGCCTAAAAGTCTGGAATCCCAGAGTATGACAACAGTTTTCATTATTATTAGCTATGACAACATAAGGTTTAATATTAAAAAAAAACAACATACTGCAAAGTATTTTAAGATATTTTATTCAGCATTGAAATTTTGCGAGTCGATCTCATGGTCAATACAGATTTTATCACTGCTTTGCACAGATGTGGCATCTGGTGATTAAATTTTATAGTAGTGAAGATAAATTTTGTGAAGATGGACAGACTTCAAGGATTTCTCGTTCTAGATGATCCTATAAAAGCTCTATTTGGTTTATATCAGGCGATTGGGTCGGCCACACCCAAATTAGCAATGCCCCCTCCTGTTGTTTAGTTACTAGAAGGTCCCTGCACAGTTTGTAATAAAAAATATTCTCCACATAATCGAAGTTCAGAGGATATTGTATTATTTTCAAGAATGTTTTATAGCGTTATTTTCTTAAAATTTCTTTAATTCTGACAATATCACCCACTCCAGAAAAACAGAAGCAGCCGCACATCATGATGGAACCACCGCCATGTTTGACTGTACGCACTAAATAATGTGGCACCATTTATTAATTTAATGATTTAAATTTTTATTTTTTTAAGTAACAAATTTATTTCTTCAATTTATCGTCTCACATAAAATCTACGCTTGGATCTAACAATTTCAAATCTGCATTCAGCCGTCCATAGTATGTTTTTTCCACTCTTCAATTGTCCAATGTTAATGGATCTTATCCCAAGCCAGCAGTTTCTTTCGATATCCCGGTTTTAATAAGAGTTTTCGGACCGCTAAACGACCATGAAGTCCTGATTGTTTAAGACAACGTTTTAGAGTAGATGTAGACACGAGAGCTCTCTGTTCCTATTGAACCCAACTGGGATTTCAGGCGCAGTAAGTCGTCGATTTCGTTTATAAACCTGTGTTGTGGTCTCATCTTGTGCTTCCTTTGTTATTCGTGGTGGACGCGTCGTGATTTGTGCTTTGAACTGCTAGTCTCCCTGAGTCGTTGAATGATAGTTTATGCTCCTTTAAATGAAACCTCTAGTTTTGTCTAATACTGTTCATTGAATAACTTTCATTATAAATAGTTAAAACAACATTTCTTTTTTCAACACTCAGTTCCTTATTTCTTCCCATCTTTATCACGAAACACAGAAAAATTACAGCAAACATCCTTTCTGAAGGACGAGTGTTTGATTTTATAAGTTACACTACTTACTCCTCAATTTATATTATTGAAATCGGACTAGAATCATCTACAGTCTTCTATTATATGAAAACAATACTCCCACTTTCCAGAATACTCTAGATTCACCTACAATTTTACCCATTTTACCCCATTTAGGAATCTTCTATACCCGCTGGATTATTCTGAAATATTCTAGAAATTTCTTAGATATTAATTTAATTTTTTGATTGCTGTAATAACAGAAAATATTTCAATAAAAAGTAGTAAACAATCTGGAACTAATTGAACAAAAAATTTTGAAAATTAAGAAAAATAAAATGTAATTCCAAACTTTCAGGCGAGAGTATACACTGAGTGGACAGAAATCATGAGATACCAATCTAGTAACGGGTAGGCCCACTTTTCGCCCGGATAAGGGCAGTCAAACGGCTAGGAATTGAGTCCACTAGTTCACGAAAGCCTTCCACAGGTATTTGCTACACCGCTGTCCATAATTCCTTCGCATTCCTGGTGAGGGATCCAAAGTCCGAACGGACCTATCCACAGCATACCAAAGATGCTCCACAGGGTTCATGTCCGGTGAACGGGGAGGCCATTCCACATTGGTAAAATCTACGGAATGCTCTTCGAACCATGTTCCCGTCATCACGGCTGTGACAGGAGGCGCATTGTCCTGCTGGAAGAGTCCATTATCCTGTGGATAAAGCATGACTGACCATGAAGAGATGCAGATGGTCTGTAAGGATGGACATGTAACCTGAACCTTTCAGAGATGCTTCTAGAAGTACCAGAGGTCCGACCGTCCACCTGCCTGAACAGTTCCTTGTTGACATGACGGGTGCATAGCTTCATGCAGTTTTCGTCAGATACATCCTCCCGTCCGCTCGAAATAACTGGAAACGGGACTCATCGGACCAGGAGACCCGTCTCCAATCATCCAAGTTCCATTGCGATGTTCTTTCGTCCAGTTCAGGTGTAGAGTCCTGTGTCGTGGTGTTAGCAATGGGACTCTGATGGGTCGGCGGCTCCCATAACCAATTGTGTCTAATGATCGCCTGATGGTCTTGGTGGAGACGTTTCTGGCAACCCCATCGTTGAAATAGGCTGTGATTTGTGCCAGTGTCGCTTCTCTCTCTCTCTCTCTCTCTCTCTCTCTCTCTCTCTCTCTCTCTCTCTCTCTCTCTCTCTCCAGTTGGCTGAAAAATATGAGACAGACGTTCATCCACCACCTTTCTCCGCCCGCCACAGCATGTCCACGATGAGCTATTATTCCGAAAATGGCGTGTTCCCGATACACTCCTGATACTGTCGAACGGGGATAGCGCAATTTCTTTACCACTTCCGCGATGAGCGACCCATGAGTCGGGCACCCACTATTATCCCTCTTTAAAAGTCGGTTAACTCACGACGTTTATCCATACTGACATCGAATTTCCGTCTACGCGAATGCAGTGATGCAGTGTAACTATACAGTATACATGCCATGAGCGGTGGGGTCGTCTGTTTGGGTGTGAAAATGGAGTTTCAGATCTAATTTATCACCATTGGGTGGGAGAGCATAGTTCCCTTGTTTCCAGTTGTTTTGGTGAACTTGACAATGTAATGTAGACAGATATGCGCACTATAATGCATTGTCAGTAAGCTTTTCCAATATGTCACATCACTGTAGATCGTTCTGAACTGAGATTTTAGCTGGTTGAACTGGATCTCGAACATGTCATCTAATCACTTATATCCTGCGATTGCTTTCATTCCCGATGCATTTGTTTGAGTTAGAATTAGCACAGAGTTGAGGGATCGCCAGGTCTTGGAAGATTATGATTTTCCTGTTGCCCCGCGTATAGTAATCATGCTTGACAGCCTCTTCTGTACGCTCTAAGTGATTTTACTGTAGCTGTAGTGGCCTCTTTCCGTTAAAACACGCGTAGGCAGCTTCGATGTTCAATTTCTCAAACGATGGAGCCTCCAGAATCTGCGTAACATTAAATCTTGCAATTAAATTGCCAGAAACGCACAGAATTTACTGAAACTTCGCTTAATAGTCGGTGTTTTATAATTTGCTTATTCGAATATCATGTTTAAATATTTTCATAAAATAATAACATACTTTACATATTAATGATGCTTTTCATAACACAGTATAGTGGACAGAGTGGTTCAAGTCAGTACAAACTTGATATTATTATATACCGGGTGGTTATAAAATCCGAAACTTAAAGAGTTTGCCTAAAAGACCTTTGACATTGTCAGTGGGGCTTCGAAAACTAATAAAGAAATCTGAAGCGACCGACCGGGAAGTTCGGTGTAATTTCAGGCAGGGGACGACCACGTATTGGATGAAGTGGTGGTTGAAATGGTCAGAATGCGCAACATCTACCAGTCAGTAGTGCCTGCCAGAGGTGTGTCAAGAGACTTGGACAATCCTTGGTCTACTCGAAGTAAAGTACTTCGAATAATTTTACGCTGGTTCCTGTACAAGATTCATGTAGTTCAAGAACTAAAGTCTTGTGATCATCAACAACGAATGGACTTTGCTCTACGATTTGTGGCTCGTATGGAACTTGATACATGGGCTCAAATGGTCTGATGAGTCATATTTCACTCTTCATGGGTCTACAAATGCACAAAACTGCAGAATATGGAGAACTTTTCGTCCATCTGCTGTTCATGAAAGACCACTACAAAGTCCATACGTTAGAGTACGGTGTGGATTCACAGCAGAGTTTATAGTTGGTTTTCTTTGAAGAGTCTACACCTCATACCCCCCCCCCTCCACCGTATGGTGTACAGTAACTAGTGCACAGTACTGCGCCCTTCTAAGAGATCATATTATTTCCGCTCTGCAAGAAAGGCAACGCTTGGAGACCATAGCGTTCGTGCAAGATGGTGCCCCTCCCCACGTTAGTCGACAAGTGAAGGAACTGCTTCGTTCAACATTCGGAAATGACCGCATCATTTCTAGAGACTTTCCGCAGTTCTGGCCAGCCCTCAGTCCTACCAGGTCTGAATCTCTGTGATTTCTGGCTATGGGGATATCTGAAAGACAGAGTTTACCGTGGTGGCATACGGACGCTTGTCGATTTGAAAGCAAGGATTCTGTGTCGCACGCAGTCCTCCGTTTTCAGAATGCCATCTCAAGGGAAGGAAATCACATAGAACAATATCTGTAGATTTCTAGGTTTTGATATTAAAATCTAATCCTAAGTTAAGTATTACATCTCATGTTTACAGTGCCAATTTCTCGCCTGGTGGGGAAATTTGATCTATGTTTTTTTCTTCTACAAATCGCTGCCCTATACCCTAAATGATATTGTTTGTTTGTTATTTGGTTTCTAGGAGCATTAGAAACTAAGGCTATATTGCTCCGGGGATATGCGGTGGTCATTCCCTGATCTTTCCGCATCCTCCGTATTTGGTGGTCACGGGCTCGAACCCCGGTATTATCAAGAAGCGTGTGCTACGCACTGCTGCTCCTACCCACCCGGCTTCGAGGCGCCCCTAAATGATATACTCATCGGTTTTCACGGCGCTAATCTCTAACCGTTTTGATACTAGGGTCTCCTGAATAGGGAAACTTATTTTATATCCACCCTGTACTTGAATATATTATTAAAAAAAATAATAAAAATAAGTGTGCCAGACGCCGGGCAAGTGAAAGCATCCATGCTGGACAGGTGGCAAGACCCAGATACACTTGTCTTCTGAATCGAAGCCAGCATTCCCATACTGTAGAAGAATCTAGAACCACAGTTAGCTAAAAATTCAAACACATGCAAGAAAAGAGACGTGGCACATTCTGGACGAATAAAATTATTTTTTGATCGATTTCGCAGAAAATGCCCGCAATATATTTTGCAGTTAATGCGAAACATATTGCAGAACTGTATAAGCAGGGAGAAATTTCAAAGCATTAAAAAAAAAAACCCCTCGACTTCTTGATGATTAAGTCAACATCTCGTATGGTAATGCACGTCTATGCAGTGCACAGGTTGCAACAAACGGATGGAACTCCTTACAGCAGCTTGTCTACAGCTCTGATTTCGCACCTTCAGATTTTCTTCTTTTTCTTCTGCACGGTGTGCGAAGGATGGTGATTTTAAATCACTGTGCCACGCCAGATGGTTAACGACTGGTTTCATTGTCGAAAAGATTGATTGTATACTCCTCTGATGGGTCATGTGCCAGGGTAAAAACAGGAGATATTTGTTTTAGCCATCGTACCAGAGTTGTCGAGTGCGAAGGTACATGAGTGTATGCATTTGAGTGACAGTGGTTCAAGCTCCAGTGACCACTAAATATGGTGATGCTCTCTATCTTATGAATTCCTCTGACCTTATGGGTTCATACCAGTGTGTGTTAAGCGCCAAAAGAACTAAAGCTTTGAGAGTTAGTATATTGTATCCGTCCTAAATTGAATTATTCCGATTTGCCTGTTTGCTGGATGAAAACCCGAACTTCTGGGAGGAAAATCCATGCTACCCTTCTCTAAGGCAGATTTAACTCAGCCAGGTAGTGAAAAAAGGTTATAAAAGTTCCTCACGTCGTTGGCGGGATTAAGGGTGAAGCCTTTTCCACAGCAATACGGAAAGGTTCAGTGTGCTACAGGCGAGGGGTCGGTGTTCCCAGAGTACAAAGAGAAAATTTATTTATTTATGGAAAGATGATCTTTTCTAAACTGATCTGTCCTAATCTTTCTTAATCTGTCCTAAACCTAACAAGCAATATGATTAATAGGGAAAAGAAGATAAAAAAAAAAAAAGATCTACTTGTTATACTGTATTCAGATTCTTTATATTGGCTGTATTTTTATTACGTGATTGCTGAAAACGTGCATATTTATGCATTACGCAAGAGTGATAGTCCTATGGATTTTAGAAGAAATGTCAAAATCGCACTGACAAAGGTGCTCAATTTGAAATTTCAATGTATTTTTTGTATCGTAGATATCGACACGTTATTTATCAGTTGTGTATTTCTGCATGATTTTAAAATCTAGGAAAAATGTTTGAATTGTCGCTGGTTTTCATTTAATACCATAGTGTAGGGTAAATTTATTCATATTTTAATAATAATAATAAAATTCTTTATTCGTAAAAATGTAGGACACGATTCCCGCTACAGACAACCAGAAGAATCTTACAGTTAACTGTACACATTACATTCAGTACATAAAAAACTGCGTGGGTACACAGCAAATACATAGAATACATAGACAGTGCAATATACACAGATAATATTGCAATAAATCGATTTTGTAGTTATTATAATAGATTGATTATACAGAGCTATTACTGTATATAGGTTTTATACTTATTATATACAAGCTGCAACACATTGAGACAGTCTGGAAACTTTCACTGGGAGTTATTCCGCTGACAATTGCAGGAATGCTGACTGCACTTCACTATGGATTTGCGCTTTTCTCTTCTGTAGGCAGAATCTCTGGACCACACATCCAAATCAATGTTTGCGGAGTTCAGCGGGCCGATGATGCTGTTCGGAAAGTGCCGCTTGAAGGTCGAGAGTTTATGCAAGTTAGAACAGAGCACTGGACGGTTTCTGAGAGCTCTACCAGGGATTTTCCAGCCTACGATTTCCCAGATATTAACGAAGTCGAGAGCAGCGGAGCACAGATTAAGCGCCATTGTGAGCTTCCTCGCATATGCCAGGTGCTGGGCCGGGGTTTTTCTCAGATTTATGCAGAGCTGTGATCTTGATGTTGTGGGTAGGTGAGTCCAATTGTTGGCCCACTTTAGGACCCAGAATTCCAGACCCCAGAGTATCTTCAGACTGGACATAGGAGCAGCGGACCAAACTTCAATACCATAACTGATGATAGAACTGAAATAGTAGAGGAGAAATTTTCTGACTGTTTTCTTGTTATGCGCTCTATAGAGATGAAGTTTCATACCCCAAAAAGCCCGTAATGCTCTTGAACGCAGTTGCTGGATTTGTTCTTTATACGTTAGGTTTTCGTCCGTTACCACCCCTAGGAATTTTACTGAATGATTGGCGACGAGAACATGCCCCGCAATGGAGGGCTGCAGAGATGCTGCTGGATTGAGGTCTGCCTTTGCTCTAGGTGAGAAGATGATATATTTGGATTTTTCAGGGTTTATTTTAAGCCCAAAATAGGTAGCGTATTCACAGAGCGCCTCCGTAGCCAGGTGGGAAGGAGCAGCAGCGCGTAGCACACGCTTCTTGATTAGACCGGGGTTCGAGCCCGTCACCACCAAATACGGAGGATGCGGAATGACCACCGCATATCCCGGAGCAATATGGCCTTAGTTGCTAATGCTCCTAAAAACCAAAATAACAAACAAACAACAGTATTCACAGAAGAGGACAGATATTTGTTCAGGATGACCGAATTCGATAATTCCTCTGCCTGATCTGGTGAGGTAAGTGTAAGTGTACAAGTGTGTGTTGTTGTCTTATGGCACCAGGGGTTTCCCCATCTCCGCGTTGCTTTCATTGTGGTGAACCAGTTCACTGGGAAATGCCAGAGATTTAAAAGTGTATGGGAATTGTTTATGTGTTGTGTTCCGTACCGCTGTTCATCTGGTCATTTAGCCGTTGGACCCCTATTGAGGTCCAACGTTGTCCCACTTACGCCCCGTGGAGGCAGACCAGGAACTCAGTAGCTGTAGTTTCACTCTGGCAGGTCCTGCCGCTTAATTTCCTGGGATTTCGGCGGCTCGAACCTTAAAAAAAAATAATAATAATAACAAATAAATTAAAAAAATAAAAAATAAAAAACTATATAAAAATAAAATAAATAAATAAAGAAAAAAATATGAATAAGTGAAAAATCTGCGCTATCGTAGGGGTAATATCGCTTTGGTTTGCTAGGCCGAGTTTTGGGCGTAAGGTAATTTTATCATGTTAAGTTTTTGATGTGTGGGGCTTTCGCTATGATGATGGTAGAGAGGGGAGGAAGAATGAGGTGTTAGCCTGGTTTGAGAGGTAACAAACAATATCGTCGGCGTAGGCCATGAATGCAGGTATTTCATTCATTACTGGAATAAATATCGCTGAAAAAAGCAGTGCCGACAACGATCCACCTTGGGGTATTCCGACTTACAACTGTTTTGTGATTCAGTTATTCCCTTGCTGGAAGGTAAGGCACCTCTTGGTCAGCAAATTTCTGACGAGCTTTGAAACATTACCCGTGAAACCGTAGTAGTTCTCCAGGAGGTACATAAGTGGCTTAACTTAGACTGAGTCAAAGGCCGCTTTCAGATCCAGAAAATTACTATGCATAACATACATAGCCTTGCTCCCAGGCTTGATGGGTTTTTAAATTCAGGGCCTGTATGCACGGGATCTTTGTGAGATCGCGTAATGTGTATGCTGAGGTCTCTGGGAAAAGATTTGATTGGCAACCACTTTAAACATACATTTCTCCAAGCATTTGAGAAAAGGGGATGTGATTGAAATAGGCCTATAGTGAGAAGTAGAGGTCGGATTCTCCACCTTTGGTATTGGGATGACTCTATAATTTAGCCAAGCGTTTGGGACGACTCCCTGTTGTAAAATTCTATTAAACAACTTCGTAAGCTCATCGCTGATGAAGTAGGAGGCAACTTTAAGGCAAAAGGTGGGAATAGAGTCACTTCTCATTGATTTCTTATTGGGCAGGGCGTTGATGGCCTTAATTAACTCCTCTTCCCCAATCGTCACGTTCGTGAGATTAGTTATGTCGTAGTGGGCACTGTTCCAGGGGGAGTCCGCACCTGCACTGTCTGTTTTGACGAACCGGGTTACATGATCGCACACATTCAGCCAGGTCTAACGATTCTGCTGACCGGATGTGATTAGCCGACCAGGATCGCTGTCCACAAGCTATCATCTTTTCCATGAAGGAGTTGATAGCCTGCTTCTTGGATTTCTGGAAACTGTATCTGGCTATTAGTATGCTGAGTATGATCTTTCTGTGGGTGATCTCTTGAATTGGGCATGTAGTCGTTGTTTTTCTTTAAACTGGTGCATAAGGATGCTGGACCATCACGGCTTCGAGTGTGGGCAGATGACGCAAAACTCTTGACATGGTCACTTTAGCAATGAAAGATAACCATTTCTGAAGCCAAAACGCAGTTTCCTCTATATCGATTTCACTGAGAGTTCGCCAGGGGTAGAGCCTAAAGAGGTTCATTGCTGTTTGAATTTTTAGGTATTTTGGATCATATACAGCTTTCCTGATCTTTTCAATCGGGTTCAGTTGGTTTGGTTGGTTATAGCATTTTTTTCAGCAGGATGAGAGAATGTTTACTTGGCCTGTGGTCGGAGTGAAATGTTGAATTAGAGCTATTTACAGCTTCAACACTCCCATGGCTGGAACAAATTCTGTGTAATGCGGCTTCTCCGCGAGAGGTGGGGCACAGATGCAATGGATGTTGAGACTCGAAAAGGCTCAACATCCATTAACTGATCGAAGAGCTTTGATGCAGATGGAGGGGCCGGTTGAAGTCTCCGAGAATTATTACTTTCTGGTTGCACTTGATAGAGGTCAGGAGCCAAGCAGAAAAATTAGTAATGCATTGGTCTGCAACGGGTGGGGGTAAGTAAACTGCACAAACTAGCAACTGTAGTCCAGCAGCCCAGTGCAGCCTCAACATCGTTACCAGGGTATGCACAAGGCTTGATCAGAGGTCACTGTTGCCTTTGGAAGATTAAGACTCCCCCTCCTTTCCTACCTTTCCTGTTCGCCAGAATAGACTGATAACCGATGTTAGTGGTTAAAGACGATATGTCCATGTTATCATGAAGCCAGGTTTCAATAAGCGATAACAAAGTCGTAATCCGCACTTAGAAGTATGTCAATCAGGGCCCTAAGCTTGTTGTTCTTCAGGCTCCTGATGTTCTGCATTAAGCATTTCACACGTTTATCTTTGACAGCCTTGATCTGTATTAAGTTTCTAGGGTTCTTTTCCCTGTGGATGGTGGCTGATTGGAGGTGGATTCCTATTGAGCAGGGTGTGGCACTAGGACCCGTCCTACTAGTAATGTGCACTTGTATCTGGTTATCGGACTTGACGAGATGATTGAGTCAGCACGGTGCTGCTCTTCTTTCATCAGGTTGAAAGGTACAGTCTGGTTTGCTGCCTAGCTATGCAGAGAGATGCACCCTGCCCACCTCTGGTCTCGAGATCGCATGTACCCCTGGTTGCGCATTATGGTCGCCGAAAGATGGCATCACCAGGAGATCTGCAGGCCACATATCTGTATTTAGATTTTTCTTTAATATGAGTTCTGTAGGGTACATTTCTTCAAGTTTTCCTTTAATATTAATTCTGTACGGTAAATTCTTTCCTTCATGTACTTTATTGATGGTGTAAGAACAGATGTATATCGGCAGAGGCAATTCTGAGACCCATCATCATCATTAGCCATTCTCAATCTACTTCAAGATGAAGGCCTCTCCAGCAAAATAAATTGTTGGAGGGGTTGGTCTTTTCCTCTTCACGCTGACCAGGCGTTTTGAAGAGACCCATTATACATGTTCGTTGTTCCCAAAGTGATGTAACAGGGCTTACCAACGAGAATGTGTGCATGGATGGATTTTAGGGATGCAGGCCAACAGGATTTCTCCTAAATATTCTAAAATATAAAGATATTCGATCTATCAGTGTTTTAGACTGAGTGTCTGATAACACACACACAGAATACCTGTTCTCCTCAATGCCCCTAAATCCGTTTTTCTTTTTTGTGTAAGGCAATTAACTTTCGTTTTTTTTTTAATCCCACTTTTCTACGTTGTGACTTTGGTGTATGTGTCACTCGTTAATTTCTTCCGGTAAGTGTGTTAAAGTAGAATATTTCACAAGAGATGGAAAGTTATTGGTTGCCTTTCAACGTTGGTAATAATGAAATTACGTTGCAAATCTTTAATTCAACTTCGGAATGTGTTAAATTTTATACTCACTTTCTTATTCTTCAAACCTTATATTTTAATTTGTTTGAAAACACATTTGAATGTGGACGTAATCCGTTTCTGGCAAGCTTCAAAGGGAATGTTGTGTTTATACGCGATTTGAACAAAACCGTATGAGCTTTAGCCACAGATGAAGTGTCATACTCTTTATGAATGATGAGCATTAAGAGAAATGGCAGATCGTAGATTTTACATATCATCTTAAAATGTTGAAAAAATTTGTCTATAAATAAATGAAAATAATTTACTGTTTTTAATAGTAAATAAATATTACTATTTAAATAGTAAATGTTTGATCTTCAGTATAAGTGTTTAGTTGTGCAAGGACAGTTTGCATTTCATGCTTACAACAGTTGTTTGTTTTATTTTTATTACTTTTTTTTTTCTTTGGTGTGTGGGGGGTTTCTTAAAAAAAATAAAATAGGATTATATTCATTTCAAAAGTACAAAGAAGTAAAAAAATAAAATTTATAAAATAGAAAATCTAAATGGTCATACTTAGTTCATCATTCTGAAGCCAAAACGCAGCTTCCTCTATATCGATTTCACTGAGAGTTCGCCAGGGATAGAGCCTAAAGTGTGGGTATGTAGGAATACATGGAGAATTCGATAATTAAGTTAAGTGAAATGCTTAGTGTGTGTGTTTGTGTGTGTGTGTGTGTGTGTGTGAACACATTCAATGACACAAAATGATGCTTACTGTGAGCAGATCATCAATATGACTTAAATCCACCACGGTAGAGGATACATTAAGATAAGAATCTTGGCATTGAGTCGTACAGGGGTCAAATAGCATCCTGCAGTATTTCCACAAAGCCTTTTACACCTAATCCTGCAGAACATTCGAAGTCTGTGTTGGCTGCGGGTGGCTTAATAGATGATGTCCAATCATGGCCCACACGTGCTCTATTGGGAGAAATCTGAGAACGTGGGTGACCATTTTTTTTTTTAATTGAAAAAGGCGGTCCCAGCCAGCTATCTTAGCAACCCCGCCATCTATTGCAATACTGTACAGGCATCTAGCATACAAGTGCAGGTAATTTCTAGCATACAAGTGCAGGTAATTTCTAGCATACAAGTGCAGGTAATTTCTTGCAAACTTTGTACTTTGTACGGGTAATTTCTAGCATATTATACACTACCACTAGTTGGTTATTATTCCTGGTACATGGAGCGGCCGTGGATCGTCTGCTAGAGCACGGATGATATCAAATACAGTATCAGTAGTCTTCCAACGTACTGATAACATCATACACAACATCAATATAACCCCCTTCCCAATGTGAAGGGTATGCCAGTTTATATTTCAATGAAACAGCAAGAACCTTCAAGGAGCAAAACAACGATTCGCTATTCAGCTATCGCCATCACAAGGAGCAGGCTCGCCATGGTGGTCTTATCTTCCACAGAAACCCCAGTTTCACCCCCACGAACCCAGCCACTCTGAACCGACAGGTGGGCTTCAAGTGTGAGGCTGATCAAGACAGTATGTCCACACCACATATGCACTCAGAGATAACCCCTGCGGTATGTGTTCGTGCTTGTCCTGCTGAAAGCAATAGCACCAACGACGACCGACTATCAGAACTGATTACTCCCCACACCATACCACCAGTAGGGCGTGCAGTATGCGTTCAACAAAGAATCTAGGATCAGGGTGTTTACCACATAGTCGCTACACGTGTGTGCGACGACCATCGAGCCCAAGCAGAAGCGGGATTCTCATTGCTGAAGGCCACTTGACGCTTTTCTCTGTATCCCGGGTGGTCCGTGCGCGGCACCATTCCGGACGCTGTTACGCTGGACAACAGTCAGGGGTCGATACAATGACATAGTCATTGCGTTGATTACGCGTCGAACGATTGCACAGCCATGGCAGGAGTGAGCTGGTATGCGCTGCCCTCTCCTGTCAGTCGGTGTGCAATGGTTCGAAGGGTGAGGCGTAAAAGCTAGCTAATGTAATGTTAAAACTCATTGGATGGTATTCATCGTGTTCCCCTGTCAGTAGTGTCTTCCTTCGGTCACTATGCCAATGTGCACTGTGGTATTGTCAGGGTCACACGTTCCGCTACACGATGAAACGATCATCCAGCCTCTAGAAGGCCGATTATCCGCCTTCTGTCCTCAGTCGCTGGGTTGCTGATATCAATGTCGAAGGAGATGTTCAGACATTCTCTACAATTTCCTTTCACTCTGAAGTCGGTTCTTGCAAGACAGAAGCCTGTTAACTGCATCACGCATTGTTGTAAACTCCATGATCTCTGCGTTCGTTTTTATATCAGTTCGTTTTTTCGGTCTGATTGTTCCCGTATTTTAATCATTTATGTATTTCAGCGCAATTCATCCGCCTGCTGATTTGCATGCATTTATGTTCTTCTTATGGGTGATGCAATTTCAATGAAACAGAGTGCAAGGTACACTCTGCAAAATATCCTTCTAAAATACGTTATCTTCAATTGAGTTCACAGAAAAGTGAACTTCAAAAGAGTTCACAGAAAAGATTGTTTGATATTATACAAATTCCACACCCAGCCCATTCAGCACTAAAATTAATTTGCGATTTTCTGACGACATATCAAGCCCATTTTAGTATTTTGTTTTCTGGAGTGAAATGAAAATTTAAAAAGAAATCATATCTTTCTCATTTCCTGGCGCTTTCATACCTATGTTATTTATGTCAAATATGGTCAAAGAATCATATAATGCTTTGTACTGTAAGTGTAGGTGTGGTTTTTATATCAGAGTTTCCATTAGAACAAATAGCAATGAATTTATTCAACACTATCAAATCACTAAAGATTTATCGTTAATTGGCATTTTTCTAGCTAACCTGCAGTTATTTCTTTGTTTATATATTGCTGCCATCTAATGATCAAATGAAAGGTTATCGCAGTCTTAAAAAGAAAGAAATAAAATAAGCCTTTCTTCAGCATACGAATTAGGTGAATAATCCAAAGCATATTGATTCCTTTAAAAATACATCAAAAAGAAAGATGATCGGTATACTTCGAGGCAACAAGTACCAAGACGTTAGATAATCATCTCCGTGATCTGACTTCCTTAAAAATAGAGAATATATAAGTAAAACTTGTCGATTTGTATCAGTTGGGGTAGGGTGTGGAAGAATATGGTATTTGGCACACCAACGGAGATGAGATTTTTTCTGAAATGTGTTCATAGTGCATGAAATTATACCAGAAATAAGAATGACTGAAACGACAGAACAGATGATTAAGAAAGGAAAATAAGTCGGTATCTTGCTAAAACTATAATAATATAAACACAACCCTTAGCAGAAATTTAATGCCACATATCTGAATGTAACTAAAATGCACCTGGGATAAACAGATCTACAAAAAATGGGACAAAAAACCGGCTATTTTTATCCATAATGTAAATCTTGTAGGATACCCGTTATGTAAAAAAATTAACTCGTCTTTTTCCCATTTGCCAACTAACAAAAGGGAAATAAAATCATAATTTTATATTTCGTAACATCTGGATGAAAATCCATCGTTGAATAACATCATTAAATACGTGCTTACTCTGGAATGACGTAAATGAATAAATTATAGATTTGGAATGTATTTCTCATTAATGCGTTTTCTTGGAATAAACAGCTTTCTTCTATACTTCAACACAGATTAATATATGCAACATTGGTCTAGGCAAGAGATAATAATTCGCTGTTTAGTTCAGCTATTCATTGTCAATGATTAACAGTTGTTATATGGATATAGTTTACTGGAGCGAAACTAATTACGCATCTCGAGGAAAATATCACACCGCATGACTTGGTCAGTTTATGGATTGGTGAATGCTGGTAACCATCTTGCTAATGAAGGTGTGGGTTGCATTTCGGCACTTGCAAATAAGGTGAAAGTCCTCCATGTGTGCGAACCAGATGAGTTGGAGTCATGTCTTGTACCAATTACATTGGTTCCAATTATTACTGTTTATTTCCGCTATTCATTGGTGTGCGCGCTTTGATAATATCCCTAATTAGCATGCTTAATGTATACGCATTTAGAATACGTGTATAATTACGAATATTTGGCTATTGTACCTCGCGAGCTAATATTAAAGCGATACTGGATCTTTAGTTAGACATTTAACCACTTCTACGTAAACCAGCTAGTATTTGGAAGGAAATATAAGTGACAAATTAGGAAGCGATTAACCCATACATTTATAAGTATTAATGGGGTCACTGCAGATCTTCCCAGTTACGTGAAATAAGACAATTGCAATAATTTGAATACACATTTTGTCTCTTCTGCCCGCAGTTATGTTTATAATCCTAAATTTGCTTTAATTACAACATTTCAAAGCATGTTGAACTGGATGACATTTATAATCACCCTAGAGAAGGTTCTGTGTCAAAGTTCCAGTAAGGAATTTATGTATGGTATTCTTGCTATTCATAATTTACCAAGTACAGATTTATTTTAAAATTTAACCAACATTATCTTTGTTTTTCTTTCTATTTCTTAAGATTGGCGTGCTTTCTTTCTTTATATAGATCTAATTTGTTTTTTTTATATTTTGATTATTTTTGTATCTCATTATTGGCCATCCGCCCAACATGTTTTAATCCTTTGTGAAGGTTAGTTTTCTTTTGTCGCCTACAAATTGAATATATTCTGTTCAAGGTGAGACCCGCTCTTCGCTTTGCGTCAATTTAATTTGTCTACTGGCATGCTGTTTCGTTTTTCTGTTTTCCAAAATGCCTTTGTTTAGCTTTTATATATTAAAGTTAGTTTTCAAGGTTATTATAAAGCAATTTACTCTGGTCTGCATTTGTATCTTTGATTTAACCGATATAGCTGACATCACACAAATCTTCTGATGTTTATTCTGGATGCATATCTTTTCTTATGAACCTTGTTTAGAAAAATATATTCCCACAAATGCAGAATCACGCACAATCTTGACATTGGTCAATATCGTGATACAGAGGAAACTCTTCTCCCGAAAGTATCTTGAACATGTTCAGGCTGGAGATCTCTCTGCCTCTCCATGCGAAGAATAAATGAGTATCATTGGCATCGTTACAAACCCTCGAGGATCTTGTCTGTATAGTTGTGAACAGTCAAGATTTCTTCCCCAAAGTTTCCTAGTCCTTTATGACAGAATTCTCTTTCGATGTTGTACAAGGTTGGACGTGTGCTCTATGCTCTCTCCAGACGGGAACATCTTATGAATCAGTTTGGAGATTGAATCTCGTATAGAACAGAACACTACAAATTCATCATGACTTCAGAAATAACTATTTCTGTACCAATTCTACCAAAAGTATTTAGACACCCCCCTAGCAATGTGCGAACATACGTATAGAAAACAGGAACAGATCATAGATATAAATGCAACAGTAGAAATAGTGCAAGCAAGCAAGCAGAATAAGGCCCGACAAGGGGTGTCCGCAGTTCCTAAGGGGTTTAATCGAATGTGCATAAAACTGGTCATGATTATGTCAGTCGTGTAGGCCAAACAAATATTGGTGAATAGCAAATGTGGTGAACGAGAAACCAAGTCCATTAAAATTATTATGTTAAAATTCCAGATTTCCACTTAGGTGGAAATCTAGAATTTCCACTTAGGAGTTGCATTGCTGGTGAACAGAAGAGCTGTTCACCAGCTCGCATTACTCCAATGAGGACCATACATCGTTTCTATGAATGCTTAGCTCATCATTATGTCCTATGGGGCGACGAGTCGCGTAGCATAGTTTTCGGATTAGCTTGTAGCCTGTGGGTATAGTGTATGCCTGAGAAATGGCATGTATTGTCTGCAGTGTCAGAAATCATCAATGCTAAGTCGTACACTGAAACTTTGTGCAATTCAGTGGTGCTCACCCTCTGGCAATTCTGCAGATATGGGCTTCCTTCCCAAACTTCTAGTTTGGATGAGGATGATAGCAAGTTTTTCTTCCATCCATGCTCTACCACGATTCAGTAAATAGTGTAATTACCTGTTTTCAGGAAAACGGAATTCATCAACTTGCCTAGAGGCCCACAGACCACATTTCAATCGGCTGGTACATTCTGCGATAAAGCAGAATGCCAAATCATGTCGCGAAAATTACGCCTCTCTTCTACAGCTGAACTGGCGACTTCTTTAAAGGAGATACACATTATTCCTTCTGCCTGCTACGTGTTCCATGATGAATCGAAGCTGTGTGAATGGAACACTAGTCCTCGCGGGAAACACAGTGGTTATAACTCCGCCATCCCCAACCGAGTGGAAAAGGCACGGGTTCCAATCCTTGTCAATGGAACGAAGCACGTTTAACGGTTTTTTCACTTCGTGGCTGAGTTTGTCGGTCTCAGGCGAGAACAGTAAGATTTTCCGTCCATTAAAACAAGCAAAAGGACCACACGGAATTTACAGACATAAATTACTTGAGACTTATCCGAAGACAACCTCATCCTCATATATTGAATGAGGGTTGTTCTCAGTATCCCTAATACGAGAGGATTTTTTTTTTGTCAGTGGATACGACGTGGATATAATACTTTATTTTCTGATTGAAACTCGTGAAGCGTATAACTTTAGCCTCTCCCTCCTGGAGAGAGAGTGTGTGTATGTTAAGCACCAATGCAACTAAGGCTACGGGGCATTAGTATATTGCCTGTAAATTGTTTCCGTGTAATCTATGGTCGATTTTTCTGCTTGCTGAAAGAAACACCAGATCTTCTGGCAGATAAATCCATGCAAATCTCGCCTGAGAGCGACTAGTTGTTACAAAAAAAGCCAATAAAAATTTCTCGCATCATTGACATGATTCAAATTCAGGCCCCCAGACCTTTTCTGCACCGTGTGAGGAGGACGTTGATTATATCCACTTTTCCTCTTACAAGGCTCCCCCATTCAAGAAAGTCCTTAACTTAAATACTATGAATCAGCAATAGTTAATTATCAGACCTAGAAGACGAAGAAAAGAATTCTAACTTAGGATGAATCGATTTCTCAATTTCACACACTGGCAGAAAGAGTCAAAAGAATTTTTATTGAAGGATATGGTATCTATCAAAGCTCTCTCCCCTTGAATGCGCATTTTGGAGCAATGGAATTCCCGGTAATGTTAAAAAGGTTTAAGAATACTCTGCTCTTTGAAGGACCCGATAATTAACTGGGTCATATATGTACTACATGCTGGAACATTATTTTTACCTAAACTGCAGATATGTGGAATTGCACTGGGCGTTTTGTAGAAAGATCAAACTGGTTACTGCACAGAACATTTTATTTTTTTAGAAAGAGCAAACTCCGATTATGAAATTGAGGTAAATATACCTCAACTACTGGATGCTAAAATCTCCTATTTAGTAGCTTTGACTAGCAAGGATAGCTGTCTTGACCAACTGTGGTAGGATTCCGGGTTTATGTCAAAGCAAAAATGCTAAAAAAACGAACTCAGAATGACGAACCCCATTGTAGTTATTATTTTAAATAGAATATCACGCCATGCAGGCAAAAATTCATAAGGAGATGAAAAGTGATGAAATTGTCCTAGGACTTATAATATACTTAGCAGCGATTTTATAACTAATCCCTTTCCTAATAACCAAGTACGTTTATGGCAGTTACAATTGAGATGAAATTTTGCAAAAATTTGCTTTCATAACTCTTAAATTAATAATCTCATTTAATGAATATTATCTTACAAAGTGCAACAGATTATGAATAACGAACGAATTTAATTTGCGCAAAGGACAAAGGGCAACTTATGTTAAGAGTTACAATAATTTTAGAGTTTAATATCCTTGAAAGAAAAACAGGAGAAATATAGAGTGAAAGGCTGTCTAAATCGATTTTTTATGAAACAGTTATTCTCCTATTCGAGTGAAGCTAACATGTTCTTCTCAATGACACAATGTACAATAATCCAGCCTGCTTCCAATAATACTTTGTGTTTGCAATGTTCAACTGTACTTAGGGGTAAAGCAATTGTTTCCGCTTGAACGCACCATGCCCCCCTGTCTTCCCTAAGCCTTCCATTACGGCAAGCGAAAGACGCGACGCCTGGATGCACAGGGAAACTAAAAACATCTTTTAAGAACTCATTTCGTCAAGCACTTGATCCAATAAGAGGTGGAAAAGGATATTTCTTAGACGGTGAGGAGTTAAAAGTGCTGGGAAGTAATGAGTTCTTTCTAGCCCCAAGCTGAAAGTTGGTTTAATTTTTCTTTTGGCCTCATATTCACGTTCAAGTATGGAGCACGTGCGCGTGCTTGGCCCTCCTTCTTCAAACTCTCCCCCCCCCCCTGCTTCTTTCCTCTACGTTTGTGTGTTTTGGTTTCCGCAAGACATCAGAGGAAGTTCCTTAGAAAGAATAGTCGAAGCGGAGCAACGATGGCTCTTTCCACAACCGCATTTTATTTGTTTTAATCCACAAATTAAAGGGGAAAAAGTATCTTAAAGTGAAGAAATAAAAAGAATCTCAAGATCCCTAATTAAACTTGAGATAACTACTTTTCTCTTTGATGGGCTCCAAGTAAATATGAACAGCTACTTAGAATTGTATTATTATTTTTTTTTCTTTCTCTCTCGTTCTCTTTTTTTGGGGTGGGTAGGAGAAGGAACGTGCTCTGCTTATTATGGGAAGGACAAAATTGCCACTAGCGTATATAAAAATGCAAAACAAAATAAGATATATTATGATAAAAATCCATGATTGCAAAATGAAACGCTAGGCTTGCATTATTTCTTTATTTTCTTCATTTATTGCTCTGATTAAAAATTGTTAAATTCCTAGATCTCTTACAGAGCGAGATAAGGATATTAATACAAATATACAACCTTTGGACTAATGGTCAGTCTTTGCAAGTCCAGGTGACCATTCGCAGTTATAGAAACCTAATCACGCTCACAGTTAGACATGCAAAATGTGCAGTACTGCACGGTACAGTGTAATTGGACAGCTCTGAAAAAAGATCACTTAAAAATCCTGCCCTATATTGCTATCCAGTAGTAGAAACAGGAGATTTATTATTTATTTATTTTTAGTTAAAGTAAAAATTAATAATAAAATAAGCAACTGTGCAAGAAATATTACATAAAAAATGTGATTCTACTGAAAAAATCGAATACAAATTATAAACGAGTTATTTAGTTTTTGAATTATTAAAAATAAATTAAAGGTGCATATTAAGTGTTACCATAAAAAAGAAGGAAAGAGTGAAATGCTGAAAATTTAAGGAAATATTAATATCCCCGTATTAAAAAAATAAATTACAAATTAGATAAACAAAGTTTTCCACAAATTTTCATTCAACACAGGAATAAGAATGTCGGCAAAAGTTCCATTTCTCGTTTTCTTTGAACAGCTCCAATGCACTCCTTGAAGAAGTTACCGAATTTTCCTCAAAGTTTCCTTAAACTAAAATTCTCAGTTTTACGGTTAAGATAAACTGTTTGAGAAATCTTGATAAATCTCGTCAAGGTTAAAAATTAGAGAGAATGGCTCATCTGGCTCTCTCCTCTCAATAGATTAAGCGACATAAATATCTCAAAGTATAGTTTTCGTTTGGTTCCCTCCAAACTCCAGCTTCTAGGATATCTGCCGACATAAAAAAAAAAACCCAACTTTCTTCAACTAACTGAACTGCACCTTTCCTTTTCTTGAGATTTCTCTGAATTTTCTTGTTGTCCCCTAATAAGATCATAGAAGTCCATCACTCGGCAATATTCAGTCTGGAATTTCAATAAATGGCATCGCGCCCTTTACTTAAATACCATCCAATTTGCTATCCTTAGTGACACTCTTACAGAAACACGAGAATCATTAGCGACAGTGCGAGCATTAGAACATGCTAGGATTCCTGACCTGCAGTCAGGTTTCAGTCAAATCTGATAAAGATTAGATTGTCTCGCTTAGGGACTTCGTCCGAAGCTTACAAGTTAAATTGGAATTCTCAGTGTCCTTCCTGATTTTGCCATCTCACTTAACACTGTTACTCCAGACAACAGTTCATGATGGCTCAGAGAAATAAATAAGAAAGAAAACGAGAGAAAGAAACGTTGAAAGAGCGAGTATAATGAGATAAAGGCAATGTAGAAATAGGGCAAGCGATAACTGGTCACTCCCTTAGGACTCACGACAATACATCCAGAAGTTTCACTCCAGTTAACTTAGAAATTAATCTGCCCTAACCTTCAGAACGATAATGATATCCTGACAGTCTAAATATAAAAAAAAACCGACAAAAAGCGTTTTATATACGAAAAATCCTATAAATCCTTTACATATAAAAACTCGCATTTATCATCCTCTCCCCCAAATAATTACTTTTAATTCATAAAAATGAACACATCATTCATAAAAATTACCGTAATTCATTAAATGCGACGAAGGGGAAATAAATTTTGAGAGCGCAGATAACACTAATAAAAATGAATTAACTGAAAAGCGGAAGTCAAATCATGCCATTGAGAGATGAACGAGTTGCACAAAATGTTGCTCCTACGTCCTTCACCTCCTGAAGGTCACAGGTTTAAACGCGTACACTGTTTATACTTCTGTTTGTTATAAAATTTACTATTTTTCCATATTTTTCATCGAATTACTGACAACAAAAATTACGAACATTTGTTCAGTTCCAAAATAGTGAAAGAAATTAAGACCACACCTTTCTTATATCCTGTAAATTGTAGGTTTAAGGTGTATTTCTTCCTTTAAAAAAAGTCTCCAGTGTCTGATAAAAATAATAGAGTCGTGTACAACCCCCCCCCAAATCCAGGGAAGGCATATAGCCCCTTTCGATTCCCCCCTTCTGGCACATTGATGTTTTCAGAGAACGTTCAAGAAGTATTAAAATTCTACTCCTGAGTACAAAGCAGCATCTTAAGAACGTTTTTATCTCAAAGTGCTGATTGACAGAAAAGTACTCTCTCACTCATGGTCACTTTTTTGTCTAGTGACCACTTTTTCATTCTAGTGACCAGGGATAGCTGAGTTAAGCAAAATTGCCGGCGCTCATCAAATTGGGGGTGAGACAAGTAGGTCGTGCATGACCTCTTGCCCATTTATTCACAGTGACAATTGTTGTTCGTGACTCGAACGATTTATTCTGCCGAGAGATGTCAGCCTTGATAGCATTCGGCACGACATGTACCTGAGGACATACTTAGGATCCGCACGTCAGCGTGAACACGTGCATTTGAAGTGGCTTTTACTTTCTACGTTTGGGTATTTGTCGCTCTGGAAGTGCGAGCAAAATTCTAAGAATAAAGAGGGTTAGAAAAATATATAACATTGAGAAAGAATTCCTACAAAGAGATAGATGGATAGCGCTAGCGAAATACACCATCATGCACATGAGATGCACAGTATACTGGATCTCAATTTTGTAAACCATCCAAAAAAGAAACTGCAGAGATTGTCCAATCACTAGGTGAAGTATAAATTTAAATAACTCTTTTTATAGTTCCTCTAGAGTTATGGACAGCTCTTGTTTCATACAAATGAAAGCTTGTGATTCATTTTCATTTTTCATATGCACTACCATTCTGCTTAATTTATAATTAATAAAAACAAGCAAAGGTACTTAAGCTTTAACTGTGTAGTTAAACCGTGTCATAGAGGAACGCATTAAAAATGAATCAAACTTTTTTCAAGCTTAAAATATAATAGCTAATGGCCTAGGTAATTTTTTTGATGTTTCTTGCATCTATCTTCTCAGGAAATGCAATTTGCAGGGTAAACAACTGGATTTGCCCTTTTATCCATCTTTACTATAGTTTAGATCCAAAACTAGTGAAGAAACATTTTGGCCAAAGAACATAATCCATATTAACTCGAAGCATTTTGATAGACCATTTAAATTAGAAATTATTGTTGAACGCAGATATTGTCCTTGTGAATGGTTTCTTCTGTAGATTATTCAAATACTATGAAAAGCTTAACCAATGCTATTTTAAATAACCTGCAAGATAAATAACTTTTCTTTATTTTACCAAAAACTGAGCAGTTATTGTTGATGAAATAAAATATAGCGGGGTAGTTTATTTAATTAGAATGAAAAACCATATCACAAGCTTTAAAATTAGCGAAAATAAGATGTTTTTTCTACCCTTATATATTCATGAGCAAGAACATTTCATAAATAAGCATAATCGCATTTCTATGGACCACGCGTTCTTAAACGGTACTCCACTGGGATCCCACAGTTCCACTATACAATCTCAGGAAGTCTTGTTATATACACTAACATCGACGTATCGCTAAATGTATGCATGCATTGGACTAACAACTCCGTCTGTTTTGTGGGATGAAAATTCAAGAATGACTGGCGGGGAAACACCCTATTCCTCTGCCTCAGACGCTTACCACATCTCCAAGTGCAGAGCGATTCACGTTTTCTCCAGGATAATGCTCCCTGACATAAAGATGGCCCGATTTGTTGAAAACAACTTCCAACCACTGTAATGATAGTGTCAGAATTCCTGCATCGACAATCTGTTGATGAATTAGAGGAGAAGTGTGTATGAAATCGACCATGGAGGCCGACTTCAAAAACTAAAATTTTCCTGCGTGAGGAATGAAGAAACATTTCCTTTGAAATTTGCCAAATATGGTAAATTTCGAACAGTTTCATTTTCTTTTGGGGTTTAACATCATATTAAAATTATGTTTTTAGTGACTTATATGAATATTTCTTGGTCCCAATACTTTGCAGAACGGAATGCTGATATGGGCACTCCGTAGACATTCCCCATAACAGAGCGACTGAAAGAGCCAATGAGCTACAAATATCTAATTTAATTATCTCAAGGCGACTCATTATCACATTCAAGATATTCGTTGGTGTTAGGTCCCCTAACTTCTAGGCTATCTGCCAGTGGCGTACTCCATCAGCCCTGAGGTCTACTCCAATACTGAGATCCATTAATAATGGTCTAAAACTCTGCAGAAGGTTTCTCTCTGCTAAGGCGCTCCCAACAATTCAAAACTATTGAACAACAACTGAGCGTCGAACTAACTGGATTTGTAACTAATAGTGATTACAGATGCACCCTTATAGAATGGATCTCTTAAATGTTTAATGCATAATATGTAAATTCGAAGCGCTAAAATATCCCTGTGAAACCTAAGCACGAAATATTCTGCATAGCAATGCAACTATTATTCTGTTAACCTTCAAGATATTCGATGGTGTTAAGTCCCCTAACTTCTGGGCTATGTCCTGTTTAACGTTAATAATGATATTGTCCTAATTCAGGAGAATATGCAATGCCTATTTTTGAGGACTAAGGTAAATCTTGTGGGTAAAATTCTGATATTAATCGCAGTCAGGTGACTGAAAATGAGACTTGGAGGAACTGAAGAAACTTGTTTTAAAGAAAAGGGGTTATACAGTACAACAGCTACATTTTGTGGTTCCAAGGTAAACGGTAAATTATTGTAACTGTTGTAAGTCGATAAAATAATGCTAAATACTACTTTCGGAAAAATAAAATGTCGAAGAATTTGAATTTGACACAAAATTTCGCAGTTAATCTGGTGACATAAAATTATCCTAACATCTAAGCTACCTTTGCTTCTCTTCTTAGCTGTAGTAGATTTCAGGAGATGGTGCTTCTTATCTGAAAGTAAAATCCCTTTCTGCTTCCTTCGTGACAGAACAGTGCAGAGATCCTCAACTTTATGTCAACTGTGAGCCACATTTCAAATTCAAAATATCTCGCGAGTCACCATAGGTAGATTATGCAATAGGGTTTGTCACTGAAAATTCACTGTAAAGAACCTTTTATTCAAACCGCAATGCGCATAATTGTAACCCTCTTGAAGTTTTAAAAGTTAAATTTCTTTCGTCTCTAGAGTTCTTATCCACAGATGTCTATTGTATTAGACAAAACTGCGCTTTCCTGAACTTAAATTCATTCCTTTCTATTGAAAGCTAAAAGGGACATTTTCTACCCCGTTTAAAAGAAAGTCATGCCTTCAAGAAAACACTAAACAGCCTAGAAAACGCGTGAGTTGATTCTGAAAGCAACTCATAATAGCTTAGTGAACCACAAGCAACCTGCAAGCTACGCGTCTCGGTTAGGGTTCGCATCCCTTCGGAAAATGGAAGAATTCTTTAGTGCCACTTCAGTCTGGCGTGTAATTAGCTGATATGACAGTGTTCCATTAAAATTAATGGAACGCTGTCTAGCATATTTAACGTGTTTTACATTTAACAGTCATCTGCAGTCGTTAAAAACGTTTTAATCTTCAGATATTAATAAAATTCATGGATCATAATATAACAATATTTTTATTTTATTAATAATAATTACATATCGGTTACTGAAAGTATTGGTCTCTGATGACTAAAGCAGGATATATAATGTTTACATTTAAGCGTTCACGACTAAATGCTGTTGGATTCTAGTTAAGTACGAAATCTATAGTTGTCCCATTACAATTTATCGAAAGATCTGATGACATGTCAAAGTTGAAGAATGTTTTCATAAATGTGCACAACTCTTTTTCCAGCCTCAGGGTTAAATTGTAAAGAAAAATACTACATTCAATCTGAAAACACCAGGTGACTTGAAACTAGATGCGTTTTCGAATTAACGCATTTCCGAAATGTGTTAATTCGAAAACGAATTAACATTAATACGTCCACATTAACCAGTTTATTACATGAGAAAATTTCCTTGATCACATGTTCATATTTTCCAATATCCTGGAAAAACTATTGCAATTTTCAAAGACTTGAAAGTTTTTCCTCTAGTATAGAGCTAAGAGGCAAAATTTCATTAAATTTGGTCTAGTAGAAGATAAATTATTACTGCCGCGATACACGTGTGATTGCAACAATGCAAGTTACAATGATTCACTTCCGGCGGAAGCTGAAGATGACTTCACTTCCGTAACGCTTTTCGCATGACGGTTTTTCGTTACAAAATTTTTGGAATAATGCCAGTAAAAACGTTTTCAACGTCAAAACTAATGAACATTATTAGAAGTTAAAAAAAAAATTATGATTTGTATCACTTTTTAAGGACAGAAAAATATCGCTTTTGGATAGATTTCTAAACGTGCATAGATCATGACTTCTCTAGACTTTTAGTTGAAGTTGAAAAACAGGAAGCTTTCAACCGTTACTAATCCCGTGTGTATGTACAGATACGATAAGTATTCTTGACTACAGTAAAGACACCTCTATTACTTTACCACCGTTCTACATTTAAATAGTGACTTGGTAAACTTCGAGCAGTTCTGCGAGAATGAAAGCTCCAAAACCGAATTGGGGTTAAAGCGAAAGGAAAGATGGAGGTAGATACGATGTTTATAAAATTAAAATGCTAACATGCAGACGGGAGGAAGACCACAAGAATTTAATACATCTTGATTTCGAAAAGGGGAAGGTGACTTACGTTTGTTTACACAGAACCTTCGTTTTTGTATGGGTGGAAAGAGGCGAGGGCGTAGTGTGCTTCTAAGTCTTCCTGAATGAAGGCTCACCGCTGACTTCCGATTTACTTTCTGAGATATAACTTACGGGAGAAGGAACGACGCCAAAACAAACACAAGCAACGGGTCGAATTTCAAGAGAAAGTCGAAGACGACATGTGGCAAAAAGATTACGGCAGGCTAGCCCGCGGTTGATCAATGCACATGCACGAAGGAGTAACAGCTGCGAGAAGCTTGTCTCGAGATCACGAGCTTATTTCTGGTCAGTGAGCAAATTCCTACATCCCTTTTCGTTACGTACTTTAGTAACAGGGGTTGGGAGTCAGTAGGAGGGTCTAAATAAAGAAGGACTTTTTTTCTGTAAACTGATGAAAGTTAGAAGTATTCTAAAGACATGAAAAAAGTTTCAAGATAAAACTATAAGTGTTATCCTTTTATGCGTCGACTTTATTCGGTATGTAAAACTTTGGCTGACATTTGGAAAAGGGAAAATTCATTCGTTGTATTAGATTTGTCTAAATTTCAATGTTTACAACCTAAACATGCAGGCACATTTGGTTTTTGATGAAAGAGTGAGGAAAGCATTAAAAACTAGTTTTTTTTTTAAATTTCACTGTTAAACAAATCAAGTGATAATTTCAAAATCAACAAATTAACCTAATTTATTAATTTTAACGCGAAGAGGAGAGAAGGTTTTTTTTTTTTTTCTTCTTCTTTTTGTGTTTGGTAATCCATTGCTTGTTAACCAACACAACTAAATTAGAAACAAAAATAATGAAATCGCGGTAAATCGGTATATACCCGCTTTATTTTTCGCTCATTATTCCTATATTGAATATTAAATATTCAATACAGGAATTAATCAAACACTTATCCATAATTATGAGCGCATTTTGGATCCAGGGCTGATCCAGGGCTGTATTCAAACACCTCCAGTCCTTCAGCGGACTGGAGGTGTTTGAATGTATCCTCAATTCATAAAGGAGAATCAAAGGGTGACACGAGTAATTACAGACCTGCTATTTTAACTTCTGTTCCAGGGAAAATTATGGAGTCAATGGTTAAACAAGTAATGCAGGATCATCTAGACAAGACCGTAATTATACTTCAGACACAGCATGGGTTTGTCAAGGGGAATTGATACTATTGTACCTAAAACATTTGCTGTCAAATCGGACAGTGTGGCACTGAGAGAAAATTGTTGCTATGGGTAAAGGGGTGGTTGCGTAGGAGACGACAGAATGGTAATCAATGGACATTGCTTTTCGTGGAATAATGTTATTAGTGGAGTTCCCCAGGTTTCAATATTGGGCCCATGGTTGTTTTCTACATTTATCGATGATATTGATGAAGGCATATCAGGCTTAATATCAAAGTTTGCAGATGATACAAAGACTGGCAGGGTGGTTAGTGACAGTAACGACAGTACGCTGCTGCAACAGGGTCTGGAAAAGTTGGGCAGATAGGCTGAGATGTATCAACTAAAGTTTAAAATCAACAAGTGCAAAGTACTGCATATGGGTAGCAGTAACCCCGGAGTAACGTACAAACTGTGCGGCTTAAGATAGAGAAGAATGAAAAAGACCTGGGGTGATTGTGCCTTCGGATGTGAAGTTTTCGGATCAGTGCAGACAGGCTGCCAGAATAGCTTATAGGGTCTTGATGTACAGGAACTTTGCTAGCAGGGATAAGGAGGTGATTATCCCTTTGTATAAGGCGATGGTTAGGCCACACCTTGAGTACTGCATATAGGTCTGGAGGCCTCATTTTAGGAAGGATGTGGATCTTCTGGAACGAGTACAGATAATAGCAAAGAGATTGTTGAGAGTAATAAAGGAGTGCTCTTACCCAGAAAGGCTTCAATTCTACAAATTTCTGCGTCTGGAGACTAGTTACCTGCAAGGTGATCTGATTGAGGTATACAACGCCATGAATGGTTTGAGCAGGCTCAATGCTGATGGGATACTTTCTCTTGCTCAGACCGCACACGTGTACAAATTCAAATTGAGGAAGTACGATTGCAGAATAGATGTGCGGAAATTTGCCTTTAGCCAGCCGGTGTTTAATTGCTGGAACACACTTCCATCTGTTGTTGTGGAGGTTGACAGTTTAAATAAATTCAAGGAAGAACTAGATCGCTATTGGAGGGAATGAATAGGTGAAATGGAATGTGTCTTTTTTTTTATTTATTTATTATTATTATTATTATTTATTTATTTATTATTATTATTATTATTTATTTATTTTTTTTGGCTTTGCTGTATAAGATTGCTTTCTTTTATCATTTGCAACTGCTAATACTAAAATTCCACTTACGTTAACAAACCTGACATAACGAAACAATCTTCGCATCAAAATGTTCTCAGTGCAAATTTCTCTTTTCCTTTCCCGAAACCCATCTACGTTTTCTCCATTTCTCAAATATGCAATAACCCAGTTTATCAGCAATGTACCTTGCAGATAGTAATTCTACTAACAAGCAAGCGGATAGTTATTAGAGAAATGGAGAACTCGACTTTGCTGTCCCTTGCGACGATGACTGTACACTGAAATCTCATTATCTTTTATGAGGAGTTTCGGAAAGGATGCTTTTTGAAATATTTTACGACAAAAATCAGGGTAATATGAAAGAACCTTGCAGTTATACTGTATCTCAGATAAATCTCAGATGAATATATGAAACTTCTCATTTATTCAAGCTGCAGTTATTTTTCTTTTTTGCTGCTTTCACTGTTATTTTTCATCGAATCATAGAAGTGAGTCAACAGCAGATAATTAAATTAGAAAGAATAATTTTAAATGGAACTACATAGAGCCATTATATTTCACCTGATACATGAATGGGTACACTTTTTCATTTATATACTTAATCTTTGTCCAACCATGTGTATTTTAAACTCCAATAATTTCAGCCGAATAATGAGGTCTTCTGAAGGCTGCCTCCTGGATTTACTACTATTAGCTATATTTTTTCTGCAACATCAATTTTTTTACAGAATTCGCAATGATGCACACGCTGTATAAGAATATAATCGATATCATCATCACTGACAACAAACTGACATCAGCCCCTCTCAGTGCAATTCGCATTATTCAAGAGACGAAAGAGATTACACAATTGTACTTGTTTACCCTATCAAGTAGGTTATAATCAAGGGACTTGGTTGCCAATGGCCTTGGTGTCACCTTCGAAGACAATTACAGTTTTACGGGCACTTTAGTAACATCGTTAGTCAGGCTTGTAGACAAGACAAGTCAGTTTGTTCAAAAGAAATAGTTTCCGCTTCGGGAATCCTACCTTCGTGTGTTTCTATTTATAACTCATGCATCCAACTGTAGTATTCCTTGCTTATCCTTAACCTACACAGTCAAAAGCATAAGCACAGTATTTAATCTCCAGAAAGAAATTTTATTTGCTGCCAGTCCTACGCACATCTCTGATTATAGAAATACCCAGCAATGCAGCTATGTCAATGCTCATTCTTCTCAAAAGGTAAATTTCAATTCAAGGTAGTCTGCTGCAACAACTTTCTTTAAATATATGCGAGATGAAAACAAGGCACTCATATTGCAAATCCAAGACGTGATCTCCTTGGAAATTAGTTTACTTCATTCTGGAAATATTTTGCTTTGTTAGCAAGATGGCTGCGCTAGTACACGTAGGTCGATTTAAGCATGGCTATGAACATTTTTCTGAAAGACCTAGACGAACTATTGATACCACTGACATTGTCATTTCTAATTCAAATTAGATGTCAAAGTGCAAATAGCACTGGTAGAAAGCAGCATTATTTTGGTCTAAAAATCAAACGTTTGGAACACAACCTTCAGAAATATTCAGAAAGAATTATATGATGTATGCGCCCGTTATTTATATTTATTTGTTTTTCTTTCTTTCTTTAATTTATTATTTATTTATTTTCTTTAAACATTTGTTGTTTGTTGTTGACTTTCACCGTACTGAAGTCCCGGCGGACACAAACCAAGTAGGATTACAGTTTTTAGGTGTGTAAAGTTGCTAGTTAGCAAAGCATGTAGACGACACTAATTTTGCCTACATGACAAACTTTTAATTAAGCATTATATAACAAAATTTACATAAATAATTAAAATTTTTGAGATATATATAAAATAAAATTTACATATATACATGCAAATTCCAAGTTTAAATTTTCATACATAGGAACTATGATACAAGACAATTCACCATATCACACACATCATCAACTTTTTCCAAATATTCCTCATATATATATACATAATTAACCTTAAACTTTAAACGCACATGTTTCGCACTTCCAAACTTCCCTCACTTAAAAAAATAACTCCACCAATACCAATAACACCACCAATGCGGTTTCGTGAAGAGCGATTGTCCCATGCTCCAACATTTGCTCTCAAATCCAACAGGGACATGTAAGCATGATTTTAAGGCCAGTTTTCGCCTCCCCACAGGTCTAAGGGCACTAACCCCAGCTGAAACAGCCTTGATTTCAGGCCATGTCCAGTCAGGACCGGTCGCGGAAGCTAACCCAAACTGCAACCACGGACTTTGTCGTCGGTAGCCAGTATAAAAGGAGGAAGTATAGGTGCCTACCTTTCTCAGAATTGGTCCACTGCGCCTGCTATTGAACCCAACTCATCATCAATTGCCCTCCGCTCGGATGGAATATCAGATAGAAGCGCCACCGCCCCCACCGGGCGCAAGTGGACACCAAATATTTTTTGTCGGGGAACTCCTTTCTTCAAGGGATAACGTAGAGAAGACCTAGCTACAAGCAAATCCGCTAGGCACTTACCTGTAAAGACACTTAAAGCCTCCGTAGGTATGGTTTTACAAGACCTGGTGATGCCTAGAAGAGCAGAGAGAGGAGGTCTACAAACATGAGTGTTTTTAACAGACCCTTCTCAAACCCCTGCCGCGTATGTCAGTTTTAGGAAACAAACGTTATCATAAAGGACGTAGAGAGGTCTCCTCTTTATGCTCCAATCCAAGTGAGTGATACGCTGGAGCTTAGATATATTCGCTTTACTCTGTCCCCCAGATATTTGGCATGTGCCATAAAGCTCAATCGTTACTCCAGACAAACACTAAGGTACATAATCCTCATGACAACCCAAAGCGAGAAGTTCCCGGACCTACAAACGGCCAGCTAAGGCGTTCCCTCAGCAGCATAGCCACATACTAAATTGCAGAAATTTGCAGCTTATGCAGGTCAGCCCACGGTAGTAAGTGGGAGATGCAAGCAGTCGCTCGCGCCTCAAGCTCACCGCCGGACTCATCGTGGCTTATAGATGATTTGGTGTTCCTTGTGGGGGATACAGAGACCTTATTTTCTAGTTATATATTGTAATGTCGCCAGGATTCCGTCCCGAGGATCTGCGATGGTCCATCGTGAAGGATCTAAACGCCAAATCTGTCGATCCACATTATTCCAGTGTTCGATGGGTTTTTATTATTTCGCGTATACATGATATATATATATATTAAGCAAGAACGTAATCGTTTGTGGAATGAAATGATAAATCTGTGGGAGACCCGCTGGGATACATCATCTGTCGGATCTGTTACTAGGACTTTTTTTCCCTGAGGTGACCTTTTGTGTAAAGCAGAAACCAGTTCGGTTCTCTTTAGACTTATATACATCCTTTCTCTTAACGGGACATGGATCTCTTAACGAAAAACTATGTCGTTTTGGTCTTTCTAGAACGGAAGCTTGTCAATGCGGGGAAAATGAAAATTGGAGCCACATTTTATTTGAATGTCCACTGTATAATGACTTTAGAGATGTTCTTCGTTCAACAGTTTCTACACTCTCTCATGGGCATGAAACTTTGCTGGTGGGAGACAAGAATTCTTATGTTGCTCTTCAGCAGTTTGCATCTGATGTTTTCACAAGAAGAAGAATTAGTTATACGGCTACGAATAATTCTACTCCTTCTGGTGGAGCTACTCAATAGGGAGCAACATTCCCTAATTTTTTATTATTATTATTTATTTATTTATTATTTTTTTATTTTTTTAATTATTTATTTATTTATTTTATTTTATTTTATTTATTTATTTTATATATATATATTTTTTTTTTATTTTATTATTATTTTTTTAACACCACAGGGAAATTTTTTTTTTCTCCTCTGGAGTGGGCCTCCAGAGGAATCTGGCCAATCTTTTGCCAACATCAGGTGGGTCAGAGTCTCGAATTGAGACAGTGCGAGCTCCATTGAGACTGGCCCACCTTACCGTGGTGTGGACGAGTACCCAGAATCATCTGTCCAGGTGACTGATAATTCTGGGTAGCCAAGCGGTCAGACACAATAACAGAACACACACAGAATACACACTAACATACACTACTTATTTCTGGCCCTTCTACAGTGGTATTGTTCTTCACAGAGATACGAGGCGGAGATGAACTGATGTTCTAGGTGCCGCCCATTACAAAAACACATGTCCACATGTCCATGTCCACATGATATATATGAGAGCGCATGAGACTTTTCCAAAAATAGGTCCAAGCTTTCAAATAAATGAAAAATTTTTTTTTTCCAATAATGGGCTCAGCTGATGACCAGCAGCCGCCAACACCATCCGAAGTCGAACGGGGAGAAAGAGCTTAATAGACCTCATCGAGCTACAAAAGAAAGCGATAGCGAAAATGAAGGATTGCTTTCAGAAAAACACGGCGCCACTCTATCAGGCCATAAGGAAAATTAACAACACATCACTACATGCAGTGTGATCACTCATACCCTACTCAACCTAAGCGAGTGGGCTTGTTTGTTCCATCTGGGAGAATAGGTTTCAACCTAAGTAACCCATCTTCCCAGATGGAACAAATGAAGCTGAATAGATGGGCAAAGAAGCCACTCCATGGCAGATACTACAATGGCCTCCATAAAGGGGACATAGATAAAATGGTTGGATTCCAATGCATGGCTTGCGAGCGGACGCTCTTCCCAAAAACGGAATGATTCATGCTCACCATCCAAGACCCAGGTAATCTACACCGGGAACTGTAGGAAATAAATTGTCAAGGATCTCTGAATGACAGAAGAAACATCGACGATCCCACCTGACCTCAGAAATGATCCAACACATCACTACATGCAGCGTGATCACTCAGACGGAGTACACTCGTAGGCAGGTAGCCAGTATAATACACCCGTAGCTAGCGAGGAAATTCCAGTTGAACAAAGAAAGTGTACTTTATTACAAGTACCACCCCACGCCCTACTAGAAGCTCCATTCCACAAGCTGTACTGGGACCGCACCATAATAACGGACAAGACATTCCCGCACAACAGACAGGATATAACCCTTGTCGACAAGAAGGAAAAGGCTACCTCTGTAATTGACTTAGTGGTGACCAGCACTGGCAACCTCCAGAAAAACCTTAAGAAAAAGGACAGGAAGTACACGGACCTAAAACAGGAGATCAAGATGTGGCATATACAACAAGTAACGACTATCTTGATTATCGTGTCAACCACTGGTTTGTTGCCAAAAACCCTACACAAGTCTAGCAGCAATAAGGCTGCCAGAGAACTCCTACAAGGAACTCTAGATATTTGCAATCCTGAACACCTCTAGGACAGTCAGAGAGTTCCTTGACCAACAGTAATAACAGCCGGACATAAAAACCGCCCTCTGCACTTGGTATTAATACTCCAGAAATGCATTTGGTACTAATACTCCGATGGAAGGAGGGTTTCTGGGTGGAAACCCTCCTTCCATCGTAATAATAATAATAATCAAATCCAGATGATGGTGTTATTTTTATTTTCTTGATTCTTTAAAAAAAATTGAATGAGGTGATGTAATATATAAAAAATTGAGATATATAAATAAAATGCATCTCACTGGTACGAGAATTTACTAAATAAATTAATCAGTGAATTTTAAACTGGGACCGTATTTTTCAACATTGTATTACTCATATCTTTATTTTTGGTAACAAAATATTTTTTTGAAAATTTGACTTTATTGAAAGCTATGTGCTATTAAATGTTAGAAATAAGTGCCTTAGTAATAAATTTGGAATCCTTTAAAGTCTATAAACAAGACAATTATTTAACTTTTGTCTGGCGGTACACAGGTTAGAACAACTGCTTTTTTTTTAATGATTTTTTTTGAGTTCTTCTTCTTGAATCTTTATTGTATACAAACATGGTATATAAAATAGACCCTTCACAGCAGCAATCCCAGGGGTTTTACATTGGTTGGTGGACAATAGCCTTGAGGGAACGGGCCCACATCGAAGTTCGGGCTCATCCCCCAGAGCCAACAATAAAATAGAATCAGTGTCAGATTATTTACAGAATAAATAAATAAATTTTCTGCTTATACTCCGGGACGACCAAACGGTCAGAGGAGCTCACAAGATAGAATACAAGAAACAGCACCGTATTCAGTAGTCACGGGTTTGAACCCCGGTCACTCAAGGCACGTGTACTTATGTACCCGCGCGCCTGACCACTAGGCTACGGCAGCCTTTATATGCTTTTGACAGTATTTACAATGAAATAATAAAGATATTCATATTTACATTATGTTATATTAATATTTATATTCATAAAGATATTGTTGACTTTATTTACAACACATTCATAAAGACATCGTGCTTTGAACATTATTTACAATATATTGGGCATTATTATGCTGCCCTTATCAATGTGCACTTTGCCTGGCCAAGGTCAGGCTCTTAAGGATCTGTCTTCGGTACCTCCGATCCTTCACAAACCTACAGAGGTCACCGTCAATTGAAACTATTGTGGGGAGCATCTCCCTGGGGAGAAAGCGGTCACTGAGCGATAGTCTGTTATAGTGAGCTGTGAGCGTGGGAGCTGACCTCAGTCCGGGTAGAGGGATCCTCCAGCCACACAGTTCCCAGATGCTTGGCTCCGAGACCATTCCAGTTGTCATCTTGACAGTGAGAACAAGGCGTTTTTCAAATACAAGATCTGGAAGTCGGGCAAAATTAAGTGAGATCGCCATCGCAGTTGTTCTTTGCTGGGGTGGACGACGATGTTTTTGCGTGATCCAACGAAGGAGCCAGTTTTCGGCGGAGTACACGCGCTTGATGTTGGTAGGGGCCGCGGACCCCCAAATTTCCGAGGCATACAGTACGACGGAGTATACTGAGGTGTATACGTATAGACGAGTCACATCCATATCCCTAACGTGGAGCAGTTGTTGTTTTGTGGTCCAGCGCATTTGACAGAATTTTGCTGTGAGCTTGTCAATGTGGGGGTTGAAGCTCAGTTTATAGTCGAAGACGACTCCCAAGTCTGTATGCATCTTGACCACTGGGAAGGGAATGCCGTCTAGAGAGGCTTGGATTTCAGTGGGTTGGCGCTTCAGAGAAAAGACAATTTGTGCTGATTTGGCAGGGTTAATGAGGAGGCCAAATTGATGGAGATAGGATCCTAAGTTATGTAACTTTTCACAGATCTTTTTATTGATGTTTGAGAGATGTTCGCCGGGGTTAATCTCATCGGCATAGCAGAGTATGTCTTCTCTCTGTTGCACAAACGGAAGAATAACGGCGGTGAATAATGCTCCGGAGAGAACTCCGCCTTGGGGAACTCCTGCAGTGACCTTTCTCCAGATTGTGTGTTGATCCGCTTTAAGAAGAATAGTTCTCTCAGAGAGCAGGGCTGTGATAAACCACAACATGTCACCTTTTATGTAGAAGTAGTTTTCTAGGAGGTGAACAAGTGAGGGGGATACTGATGGAGTCGAAAGCAGCTTCCAGGTCGATGTAGGTGACAAAAAGCTCTGCTTTAGCCTCTAGTGCATTGAGAATGGTGTTGGTTATCGATGTTAAATTGGTGACTGTGGATCTACCTGGAATGCCATAGTGAATCTGTGGGGGTTTGTGAGGCATGATTTGATTGGTGATGGTAGAGAGTAATGTCTTCTCCATGAGCTTCAAGAGGCTGGAAGAATGAGAGATTGGCCTGAACTGTTTAATGAGGGTTGCAGATTGGCATTTAGGGTGTGGCCTCACAGCATATCTGTTCCAGAGAGGGGGAAAGTAGTGCTACGTTAATACACGGTTAAAAATTGATAGTAGCGGATCGATGATAAACGAGCTAAGGCATTTAATCATGAATTGTGGCGCAAGATCGGGGCCTGCAGTTGCAGTGGGTGGCAATCCATTTATAGCATTTATAAGCTGCTTCCTGGTGATGCGAACGGTGGCGAGCATATCAGTAGGGACGTTGTTGATGGGTAAGTTGCCTAGATGCATCGGGGCCACAGTGTTTGAGAACCGTGCAACGTTGGTGTCAATAATTATCTGGATGGTTCCCTATTCTTAAATCGGCCTGGATCCTTCTACATTCCTGCTGATTCACGCTTCAATAGGTTTCGCCAATTCTCCCCATCTTCAACTGGATTCGATTCGACAATAGTCCAATCGAAACAGAATTCAATCCGATTCGGTCCAGCTGAGGATGAGACTCGAATCAAATCTGATCCGATCCAGCTGAGGATGAGATTCGAATCCAATCTGATCCGATCCAACTGAAGATATTTAAATTCAAGTTCTTGGAAGTCCTACTCAATTTCGAAGGATTATTTACTGACTATACAAAATACGAATGAAAAGTATAAATGGTTGGAAATTACTGCGTCAACAGCATTTTAACTTGCGGATAAGAACACGAAAATACCATTTGGACCCAAAGAGAAGTGGCTAATAAAAGTGTAACTCTAGACACGCATATAAGATCATGGTTTGTTAAATAATCTAATTACTTCCGCGAATGGGATGAAAGGAAATACAACCCGTTGATCGAATTTGGTCCAACTGTTTTGCAATTAATTATTTCTAAGTTATTGCTGTGTGGGTCAAGGAACAGCAGAGTCTTCGAGTGTGAAGGTCGTCTAACTACTGATTGAACAGAGCAAAACAAAAATATAAGAAAAGTGAATTGCTATTAGGCGTCACAAATATTCATAACCGGTTCGTGGAGGTACAGCTCTTCAGTTGTCTTCATTTCCTGGTGTTAGCGGACAATAAATTCGAATGATTTAATTAAATTTCCTGCATTTTTGTGCTAATATCATTTTAACCCATAAATAAACGGTAACATTTAAGACCAGTAGAAAATAATTTCGTTTTCCTAACGCTTCAATAACTTCGATTTCTTTCCTTGGTTAATGGGCACGAGCATGAGATTTACTGCCTTTATTTAAAATATGCGCTCTTTTTTATCAGAGCGCACTGACCACAGGAAAAAGAGAGAGATATCACCCTTGGCCAGGAGATTGCAATTTTACGCTTATATTTTGAGATAGTCGTAAAAATATCCATTCGGAAAAGGTAAAAGTACATAAAAATGTCTTTACAAAACTGATACACATCAGTGACCAGACCTTCAAAACATTAGACGACAGGAAGCAGTCTCAGTGTTGCCAATGATTTCTAACTGAACGCGGACAGCATATATAGATGAAGTTGGCACGAATCTATACACAGTTTGCATAAACTACATTTGTTTAATTTTAAAATTATTTTTGATTTAGTATTAGTATCAGAACTTTGGAATGATCCAGAGGAAGTGGACTTCGTTTGTATTTTCAAAAAAAGGAAAAAAGAAAAGAAACCCCATAATTCCATGCTTTCCCCATTGCTAAAAGTAATTATCAAACTTCGCTCTGAATTTTCTCTGGCCTAATCACATTGGCAGTTAATTTCTTTCAATGAACTACAAAATTGCCCAAAGGTACACTTCATGAGACCCAGGTTTCTGTTACTACCCAAGATTTTATATTTGTGGTGAATAGTCTTGTGTCTCCTAACGATGAAAATATTCTGCCCGCGTTAATTTTATAGATCCACCTCAAGCACTAGATAACTACCCTTCCCCACCGAATCTTCGTTGTCCAGTACTCATGTCTTGCATTTCGGACAATCTGAGCCATTTTTCATACGGGCATCAATTAGGGGCCTCTCGCCAATCTAATTGCTTTTCTTTGAATCCCTCTCTATAAATTCTATTTCTTTCTTCAGGTGTGTCGCCCATCCTGAACATAATATTCTAAATGCAGCCTCTGTATAGCCATCGTCTTATACAGAGGCACAATGACATTCTTCATCATAATTGTAAAGGCGTTATAAATTACAGAGAGTATACTATGTGCCTCAGCAGGCCCTTTATAGTGCATGGAGAATTTCTCTTCTGACTGTATCACAAGTTCTCAGTAATTTTCATTCTGAACCACCTTTATCTCCTCTCATACTGGCTTATACGTAACGCTTGGATTTCCGTTCCTCCAGTGCAGGACGTTATATTTTGAAGATTAAACTGAGTTCAATTCATTGTTAGAGCCTATCTCCAACTGATCGAAGCCATTTTGAAGAAAATGGCCTGATTCTTATCTTTGGCCAGTTTTCTTACCTTTAAATTAAAAGCTTCGATATCTTTTCTTTACTTTCCCTTCAACATCATTAAAGAAGAACGGAAGGAGGTGCTATAGAACTGAATCCTGAGAGTCTCTACTTGCTACACTGTTCTGTTCTAAGGAATGTCCACTTGTGACTAATTTCTTTCCTATCTGTTACCAGCCTCTGATCCAGAAAAGATCTTTCCAGTAATCACAATGTTGCTTCAGTTCAAACAAGGATCTTACGAGTAATCACAATGTTGTTCCAGTTCAAACAAGGTATTTCAGATTTACACAGAACAAATGGCAGGGTGTCTTAGAAATACAAATGGTACATTAATATGGTATCCAGTTTTACTGACATCTATTAGCCATCGTACAACATTTCTTCTTTAGCGAGTGTCAGTTTCCATTTTCTCAACTTCAATTTGGAGTCTGGGCGTATTGAATCGAAAGAAGAGCCGTCTATGAGATGACTCTATTCATTTTTTCCAACTGATTTGAAATTAATCTACCGAAAGAGGTGATCTGAAGGCAGGAAGTGGCAGCACATGCCATATGCTCAAATCCTAAAAGGACGGTGAGGTTTCAGGCATCATTTCTGCAGTATAACACATGTCCCGCTCATCAGGTTAGCTAATCCACCGATTTGGATTGCAAAAAAGTTGGATTGCAAATATTGTAGGACTGTTTAACAGAAGTTTATCATTTTTGCCGATTTCGGAATCCAATATTCAGCAGAAAAAATTGGTTTCCTTTAGGTTAGGGTTGTGTTCTGCAGCATATGGTATCTCCATAAACTGTGGTTTTGGGTTCTTTAATGAATCCCTTTGAGATACACGTTTATATGAACTTTTCCTTCTTATTGTTAGCTGTGTAATGTGCTTCTACATTTTCTCCGTGCAATATTGAAACATCCCATGAATAGCCCTTCGGCTTTACCGAAATTTCATTTAGCCGAGTTACTTTTAATTCTTTAATTTATTTTAATGGTACTGAACAAAGCTAGTTCATATATATAGTAGACAAAGAGTTGCAATAATTGCATTACAGCATTCTGTCCGTTTCTGTTACATTGTATTTATCCTTCTTTACTCCTAATGAACCTAATCTACTATATGTCTGACCAATTGATCAAATTGGTCTTGTCTGACCAATTTGATTGGATAATATGATGTGGTCACAAAGGAACTGGATGCAAAGAATAATTTTGCTATATTTGGATCTTAGAAAGACTTTTGATACTGTTGCATATGGAAGACTGCTGCACAAATTGGAGTAGTGTGGCATTGAAGGCAAATTGCTGCTATGGGTAAAGGGATGGTTGAGTGGGAGAAAACAGAGTGGTAATCAATGGACACTGCTCTTCGTGGACTAATGTTATTAGTGGAGTCCCTCAGGGTTCAGTGTTGGGTCCATTGTTGTTTTCTGTATTCATTAATGAAATTGATGATGGTGTATCAGGCTTAATATCTAAGTTTTCAGACGATACGAAGATCGGCAGGGTTGTTAATGACACTAATGGCAGTATGCTGCTGCAACAGGATCTAGACAAGTGGAGCAGATTGGCTGAGAGTTGGCAACTGAGGTTTAACGTTGACAAATGTAAAGTACTGCATATGGAAAGCAGTAACCCCGGAGTAACGTATTAACTGTGCGGTACTGCACTGACAGCGTTGTACCACACGTTATGAAAAGGACCTAGGGGTAATTGTGCAGTCAGATATGAAGTTTTCTGAGCAGTGTAGACGGTCTACAAGAGTAGCTCATGGTGTCTTTTCAATGATATACAGGAACGTTTTCTAGCAGGGATGAGGAGGTAATTATCCCCTTGTATAAGGCAATGGTCAGGCCACACTTTGAGTACTGAATACAGGTCTGGAGGCCTCATTTTCAGCAGGATCTAGAGCTGCTGGAACGAGTACAGAGCAGGGCTACATGATTAGTGAATGGAACAAAGGGTTGCTCTTACAAAGATAGGCTTAAGTTTTACGAATTAGTGTCTGGAGACTAGGCACCTGCGAGATGATCTGATTGAAGTGTATAAGGCCTTGAATGATTTGAGCACACTCAATGCTGATGAGAGTTTTCATCTTGCACAGAATAATCGCCTGAGAGGGCGTAAATTGAAATTGAGGAAAGACAGTTGTAAGATATATGTGCGGAAGTTTGCCTTTAGCCAGCGGGTGGTCGATTGCTGGAACAAACTTTCATTTGTCGTTGTAGAAGTTGATAACTTAAATAGATTCAAGGCAGGACTAGGGACTAGACAAACATTTTGAGCGAGTGGATGGGTGAAATGAGAACGTTTTTTTTTTTTTTTTTTTTTTGGCTGATGCTGTGTAAGCTTGCTTTCTTGCATCATATGCCTTTACTAATGGTAATGTCCCCCTGAAAGTTAGCGGAGATGGGGGAAATTCCGGTGCCTCATAACCAGAAACACTATATACTGTCCCACTGAATCTTTCTTTTCTGCCTCGTAAATATCCCGTTTTTTTGAAATTTTTAACGTAATGGTTTGCTCATCAGTTTTTGTCATCCTTTTGCAGGAATTCACATCCAGTCTCAAGCTATATCTGCCCACCACGGCGATATGATGACACTGATGTTGAAACTGGATAAATCATTAATTCAAATAAGTTCATCGAGAGCTGATTCGAAGAAAACAAGGATAGCAAGGAGGAAATTTTTGCCTTCCTTTTCTTCTGTTTATAAGCGATCTTAGAGGAGACGATTTTGAGTTCACCATCTACAGTTTGATATCCTGCAGAGCACCCTTCTGTTGGTAAAAGATTGAATTCTGCACTATGCGATGGGAGAAACTACCGTACAATTTCCAGTGATCTTGCTCAAAGATGCGCTGTGAGTTGAACTTTTTAATGAAAACAATTTGGTTCTTTAGAATTTACTGACACAATATTATGAGCATATTAGTTGTGTGTTACGTGACACAATCGAAATTCTTAAATTAGGCATTAAACAAAAACTGTACACTTCAGTGCTTACAAAAATTTAGCATGTCACAAATTCTGATGAAGAAATATCATTATCTAAAGATTTGAATATACCTAAAGATGCTTAAATGAGACTCGTAAATACCTAAAGACTTGTAAATGCGATTTGAAAAATACCTAAAAAATATAATTAAAGAAAGCTTTTGGCACTAGCTTAATTATTATTAGCGTAATTATTTTATATTATAGAAACATGTCAAAGTTTTCATTGTCTACTTTTCCACCACCTTTTCAATTCCCCCCCCCCCTCGGATTTTAGGGTTTAAAACTCATTCTGTCCTGGTTATGCCAAACTTTCTATAAAACAGTAAAGTAGGATGGAAAATCTTAATTAAAAATAATGGAAGCGTACCTTATATTATATTGGTATCTACACGACACTTTATGCTTCGGTTAAGATTTATTTTTCTTTTTCCTTCATACAAAAACACTTCACAGAGTTTGATTTTCAGTAATCCATTTAACAAAGTTTCATTTCTCTTACGAAGTACGCTTCAGATTATTTACTCTTCGCAGCCTTAAGTTTTATAGAAAGTTACCAATTTGAATTATCTGCCCATAGATAATCTTCACACGGTGTGTGAAGAGACATTCACTTCGCACAATGCAAAAGCGACACTTATGTGAATGCAAGCTTGACCTAGATTAAGGTGTCATCTGCGTGCCTGTCATTTATTCATGGCAGATGTGAACGAGTATTTCATGGGTGTACCTCTTAAAAGACATGAAGAGAAATGAGGAGATTCGAGTAATTTAAGCATGAAGCATATTACTGAAATTATATAAACAGCCAACTTACACAGGGTGACCTTCAAATCTTTAAGGCAATTACGATATTTTTAGCAACCTGCCTAACTTGTTTCGGTTATTTTCTAAAAGTGTTTAATTTTATTTTTCAAGTACTTAAGCAACTTCTCACATAATTATTATAATTTAATCAAAAGAAAGAATTAGAAAAATGTATTCTAAAATAGCGAATGTCAAGATAATGGCGTTTGCGTGTGACCATGAGAAAATGCATCGGAGTGAATATGAAATGAAGGTAAAAAGTGGAAATTAACCGAGGATTACATCTATTTTTCTTTTTCTTATTAAAAAATGAAATCTAGTCTAAGCCTCTTTAAAACATCCCTAAATATAGCATGGTTTTGGCGTTGGTATCGACTCGTGACACTACCCCGGAATACGTATTAAGTACGTTAACATTCAAACCGTTTTACCGCATTTTAAAATCCATAGTCAGATAAAATGAGAATAAGGAAAGCTCCAAAAGAATTAAGAAGAAAGTATTTGCTTCTAGAGAAAGCAGGCCATAACTTCCTGCTTGCGTAGCATTTCCCAATTATGACAAGAGCTCGCTGACCCAGAGAAGGCTGGTAAAGTTAACTAAGATTTGCTTTGTTACCTGGAAGATAAAGATTGTTTTTCTTTTGAAAAGGAACCCTAAGCCGGCGAGTCACTCACACCTTCACTGGACCATGGACTACATTTCTAAACAATCGAAAGAAAAAAATAAAATCGGAAACGACCTATTTCTGGTGACTCAAAGACATAATTTCAGTTCGGCGCAAGGAATTGTAATGTCCGCAATTAGAGTTTTGTATTTTTTGTTGAGAAGAGATGTCGAGTCCTATATAAGGGCCGAAACACAAATGCATGACAGACACACACAAGTGGTTCTCTAAGAACCATCTCTTCTCTCCTCTCCGCTATTGGACTTAAGGTGTTGTGTCGAAGATGAAGGCTACACTCGTAAGTATAGAATTCCAGTTAAGAATGTCTTCGTTCTTCTCGATTTCATTAATAATTTTTGCTACTCCGTGGACAGCGGATTAACAGTCTTTCTTCTCTCACCATAACAAAGAAGATTTTCCAATTAAATTCGGAAGCAATACGTATTCTTCTTAAAATCATAGATGGTTCATTATCTCGTTCTTTCTGATTTTATCTTAGAGCAAAAGAATTCAGTTTTTTTAAATATTGTCTGTCTGCTATAACAATTTAAAAAGTATCTTAAAATATAAGTATTTTTAATCCAATCATTCTATATTGGTATTCTTTTAAAATGGCTTGTGTAATTCAAAGTATTAATAATCATTAGAGAGTGTCCGATAGCCAATAGATGCTAAAAAATGCAGTAATAGTTGATTAGGATTCGTTGAAATATATGTTAGTAATATTTCAGTATTAATATATTACGTTAACATAATTAATATATTCAATTTTAATATTAAAATAATACGGTATATTAATATTTAATATTCATATTATTGTAATATTAAAAATTACAATCTGAATCGCGAACTTATAAAATTAATATAAATTTAATTAATGGTTTAATCGAATGAAAGAGTACTAGAATAATTCCATTCCTTTAATCAATACGCTTTTTGAAATCGAAAATCAATCAGTGAAACATTCCCTGATGACTTTAGGATTTCAATTGAAGTAAATTGATTATTTCTAATAATCTAATTATTTCCCTCGACTGCAGTCCATATAAAGCTGTTTCATATTGTCTTTTCAGGTGTTCCTCGTTGTTGCTTTGATTGTCATCAATGAAGCGATTGGAATAGGATGGGGAGGTGGTGGAGGTGGATACGGAGGTGGTGGTGGTGGCGGTAAAGGAGGAGGAGGAGGAGGTGGTGATTACGGAGGAGGAGGAGGATATGGTGGAGGCGGTAAAGGAGGAGGAGGAGGATACGGAGGTGGAGGATACGGTGGAGGTGGAGGCGGAAAAGGCGGTGGTGGAGGCGGTTACGGTGGTGGCGGTGGAAAGGGCGGCTTTGGAGGCGGCGGATATGGCGGAGGTGGAAAAGGTGGTGGAGGAGGTGGATACGGAGGAGGCGGAGGAGGTGGTGGAAAAGGAGGAGGAGGCGGTGGAAAAGGAGGATTTGGAGGAGGTGGTTATGGAGGCGGTGGTTATGGAGGAGGTGGTGGCAAAGGAGGAGGAGGAGGTGGAGGATACGGAGGCGGCGGAGGAAAGGGAGGTTTCGGAGGTGGCGGATATGGCGGTGGCGGAAAGGTGGTGGTGGAGGAGGTTACGGAGGTGGTGGAGGAAAGGGCGGTTTTGGAGGAGGAGGATTTGGAGGTGGCGGAAAGGGTGGTGGCGGAGGAGGTTATGGAGGTGGTGGATTTGGAGGAGGAGGTAAAGGAGGTTTCGGAGGAGGAGGATTCGGAGGTGGCGGAAAGGGTGGTGGCGGAGGAGGTTACGGAGGTGGTGGATTCGGAGGAGGTGGTAAAGGAGGATTTGGCGGAGGAAGTGGTGGATACGGAGGCGGAGGAAAGGGTGGTTTCGGAGGAGGAGGAGGAGGATACGGAGGAGGTGGAGGTGGCGGAAAAGGCGGTGGTGGATACGGAGGCGGAGGATATGGAGGAGGCGGTGGCAAATGGTGAAATTAGGATAACCTGACCAAGTAAGTTACCACTTGTAGAAGAAAAGTTTTTAAATACATAAAAGTCATTTAATTTATCGAGTTTTAATTTATTTTCTCTATTTTTTACAGATTTAATCTGCATAAATAATAAAAGTAATTATAGATCAGAGATAAACTCATTGTTGAAGAAATAAAATAGTTTTAGAATTTTAACTACTCAATAGGTAGATAGAAAAATAACAGGTTTATAAAAGTTACGGATATATTTTAAAACTGGATTAAAGATTATTTTAAAGCTGGTACAATGTTTAATTTTTTTATTTTCTTTTGAACCACAGATTTTTCATCAGAGTGCTGTGATATTCAAAATGGATTTTCTTTACCAAAGACACCAAGAGGGTTATTGAACTCTAAATGGATTTTCTCATCATCTCCAAGACCTTCAGTTGTAAAAAGATCAGTTGTAAATTTACGGCAAGAAGCCCAAGTTATTCTGAATTAGAGTGCAGTTCTCTACTGTGTGGAGATTTTTACTACTGAAAACAAATTAGTCTTGTGTGCAATACTCCTGCTTTGTTCAGGAACTATAAGTGTGGAGATAACTTGGAAGATGATGAAATAAATCGAAGAACATAGAAAAAAGGTCTGAGTTTATTGATTATTGATTCTGTGGTTTAAACACCATGTTACTACGAATACACACACACACAAAAAAAAAAAAAAACACTGAAAAGAGAGAGAGAGAGAGAGAGAGAGAGAGAGAGAGAGAGAGAGAGAGAGAGAGAGAGAGAGAGAGAGAGAATGTAAAGAAAAATAAGGCAATCACATGTACCATCCCACCATCCCTACTGCGCAACACAAACAGAATTGCCAATATTCTTTGTGAACTGAAGACCCCAAGGAATTCGAAATAAAACTTGAGAAAAACGAATAAACTATTCACAACACACTGAATTGATCACAAGTTAAATCACTTACAGGATGCCTGAAGACATCTGCAATCACTACTATTTTGCTTTTTATTTGTTCTTTTCTGCCGCGATTATTGGAACTGTTTGTCTTCTACACCCGTTGTAGAATCCCCAAGTTATAATCATGGAAACACGCTTTAAAAAGGCGAGCTTTAGAAAGTAAACTTTAAGATTACGTCCTTGTTCTGTACTTGGTAAGACGCTGTTTACACCATCTGAATGAGCAGGATTCAGCTCGTATACTTGATTACTGTAATAAAACTGGCGAATCAGAACATGAGTGATTTATATAAGTACAGGAGAACTGCAGATAAGGAAAGCAAAGGCAATAGATAATATCCGGCTCTTCTGATGTTGGCTTTGAGAAAATCATAATGACCGAACTGACCCGATAATAAACGCTTGATATCCTACAGGAGAAAGATAAGAAAATTAACTCCTCTTTGTTTATGTTCATTTGCTCTAGCGAGATGGTAAACTATCATAAGTTCTCAGACTGTACATTAGGTGGCAGCACCATACAATCTACGAACTTTGTTAAATTATTTTATAAATTTGTTGGCAAAAAAAACCTTAACCCTAAAGGGAATCATTCAATTTAGCTTAAACGACTTCAAGTACAAAGTCAAGTACAAAATTTAGAATGAACACATTAAGAATATTAAGGTTGATCTTTCACTGCTATAATGATTGTGCTTCACACTGTGCAAGGGAATGAAATCCTGCTAATATCACGTACTGACTCTTTGGCACTCAGAGCCCTCCTAAATTTTGATGATCGACGCCACAATTTGACTCATTCCAGCTACACTACTCCAAAATATTCGTTCAGCCCACGGATTCATAAACTTGCTTGCTCAAACCCGCTATTTGATTAGAAGCAATATTCTGTTGCTTTAATATTATATTTTTACTCTCTGTAACAGTAAAATGAAGTGAGTTAATATTCATGTGGTCGGTGGTTGGTCCCAGAAGAGAAAGCAAAATAATCGTGTAGTGCATTCATTATATCTTCAATTCAGATCTCTGGAATACCAAGTTATATTTCATATAATTCAAAATTTCGCTGACTTTCTCACTGGTTTACCAATGATAAATCTTAAATATTCAATTCCACTTAAAGAAAAACGTTTAAGTATTTTTAAAACTATCTTGGATATTCAAATCGATCGCTTTTTCCAAGACAAATAAGCCGATATTCAACCACAGACCACCAGTGTTTCGCTTGTTGTGTTATAAAAATGTGCCGACAGAGTTTGTCATTCGCAATATCCTAGATCCGGATCTGGTTCGAATAAAAAAACGAAAGGCTGAACACACATGGTCATGTTCAAAATAGGTTGATAGTATTAAACGTAATTTCCAGAAAAATCTAAATTTGATTACCTAGATAGCATTTCTGACCATTCAGTGCTCCCAACGATCTAACAAAATTTTGGTTCAGACCTTTGTTTGTATTGTTTGTACATATAAACTTGGGTTTTATGTACAAAAAGGCTAAGACAAAGCGTTTATTTAATCTCTATATTTAATTTAATTTAATTTAATCTCTTTATCTTTCAGTCCTTTCCAGCTATTGTAGAAAGAAGACAGGTATCATCCCATGTGCGTTACTTAATAACAAACTTTTCAGACAAGTATTTAGAGTGCATTACCCTCTAAAAAGAATCTGGTCACATGCCGGATTCACACTGGCGCCACTTACAATCACATGAATAGTCTTTCGGTTCCCCCTCTAGCTGCTAAGATGAACTGCACCCTTCTGGTTACGCTTTCCACTAAAGAATTACTACAGTCGATATAGCCCTCCGTTATTCCTGCAAAACAGTGAGAAATTTAGCTACCAATGTGGGACGTTTGGTCTGACCCTGATCCGGGGAAATATATTTCTTCCACACTGTTCCATGGGCACTTCGCTCTGGCCTTTTCAACTTTTCTACATTCAGGAAAATGAAAGTAGAAATGCAGCTGCAGTTTGGAAGAAATTGGGGCACCAATGGTGGGTTAGACCACCACGACGAGCATGCTGGATTTCATTGTGGTTGCTTTCTCAATGAATGACCTACCTGTGATGCTATGCTGTTATTGTGGTTCCAGGGACTATACTTGGAGACTGATTGAGGTGTTCTTATTTATTACTATTAACCGTTGTACTGCTCAGACTGTTCACTTTGGAGGAAAAGTTGATTTCTTCATCGTGACTACAATTCCTGGTTTAGACATTTATTTGCTAGATTTTAATTCTACTCATTTGAATCTTAATGGTGGACGTAGTAGTAGTAGTAGTAGTGGCATGTGGTGCAAGAAAGCAAGTGTATGAGCTTATGCAGCAACAGCAAAAAAAAAAAAAAAAAAAAATCACACTATTCCCTCCAAATGCCTGTTCAGTTCCTCTTTAAATTTATTTAACCAATCAAATTTCTTGATATTTTAAGGAGTCCTTATGTGTGGACTCCTTAAAATATCATGTAAAGTGGTAGTATGCTCGCGAACACGCGTGCATACTACCACTTTAATAGCTTCAAAACTAACTCAGCAAGTACAGAACTAACACAACACGTCCAATCTCAAAATCACAACCCACTCATCGATTCAGCCATCACAGTAATTAAATTAAATTCTAGCTACAAAATCCTTGAAAACGAAGCCCTCGTTATTGAATGGTTTAAGCGCCATACATCACTCAACGTGTTAAACAAAAAGATTCCCGCCAATTTCTCCCCCATTTGGAATTTAGCACGTATCAAGTTTCCACGTGCACTGAAATGCATTTCGGGAACCCAACCCGTATATAAGACAAGCGCGCTCTCTTCCCCCCCTCCACTATAGCTAACTGAAGACGAGGAAACTCGAAAGTCGCTCGTGCGCGATTATTAGCTTATATATTTCCCTTTTTCTTTCTCTTAATTTAATTTTATTAGGCAACCATGGAAGGTGCACTTTCCTTTCTTAAAAATTTTTCTACAGCCCATAACTTAATTTTAAAACCCATAATCCCTGTAAAGTATTAGAATCCTATAACCACTATGTATGTGATAAAACCCTCCACCAGGCTAAGCGGATTACTATGAGGTGAGTGCTGAAAATTAAGCTAAGCTATACGTACGATCTACCTATCAAATTTCACAACGACAGATGGAAGTTTGTTCCAGAAATTAACCACCCGCTGGCTAAAGGCAAATTTCCGCACATCTATTCTACATCTGTCTTTCTTCAATTTGAATTTATGCCCCCTTAGGTTCGTAATCTGAACAAGTGGAAGGATCCCATCAGAATTCAGCGTGTGCAACCCATTCAAGGCCTTATACACCTCAATCAGATCACCGCGCAGGTGCCTAGTCTCCAGCCACTGCAATTTGCAGAACTTAAGCCTCTCTTGGTAAGAGGATCCCTTAATTCCCCTCACCAATCTTGTTGCCCTTCTCTGTACACGCTCAAGCAAACCTACATCCTTCCTAAAATGAGGCCTCCAGACCTGTACGCAGTACTCAAGGCGTGGCCTGACCATTGCCTTATACAGAAGGACAATCACCTCCTTTTCCCTGCTAGCAAAATTCCTATATATCATTGACAAAACCCCATGACCTGCCCTGGCAGCCTGTCTACATTGCTAAGAAAACTTTATATCTGACTGCACAATTACTCCCAGGTCTTTCATTTTCTACCACTTTAAGTGTAGTACCACACAGTTTGTTCATTTCTCTGGGGGTTACTTCACCCATATGCAGTATTTTGCATTTGTCAACGTTAAACTTCAGTTGCCACTTCTTAGTTTATCTGCCTAAATTTTCTAGATTCTGTTGCAGTAGCACACTGCCATTACTGTCATTAACAACCCTGCCAAGCTTTGTATCATCTGCAAACTTCGACACAAAGCCTGATATATACCTTCATCAATATTATTGATAAATATACAAACAACAGTGGACCCAACACCGAACCCTGTGGGACTCCACTAATAACATTAGTCCATGAAAAGCAGCACCCATTGATTTTTACTTTCTGTCTTCTCCCACTCAACCATCCTTTTATCCATACACGTGTCAATTGTATCCTTGAAGATCATCACAACTTTATGTTGGGTTTTATAACGTTAGGTGCCTTGATGGCATTGCCTTGTGATATGGACATTACACTCAGAACGAATTGACCATCTACGAGGGAATCTGGGATAATTGTACCTTAACATATTTCAGTAGTATAGCATTGTAAACAGATTGCAGAGTTGCCTGAAAAGCAACACCGCAATAAATAAAATATATATATATTCCTTTTCATGAACCATTCTCGAACAGAACCGGCAGTTTAATATGAATCATTATCCTCGAAACAAAGATCAATTCCCCAAAATTTAAGGATGGCATTATAATTCATGGTTCCCCTGCAGAACTACGAAATATTCTTACCTATGAAGATTAATTACTATAATCAATAACCACTCCTTTACCTCGTGAAATTAATAATACAGTTTATTAAACTTATAACTAAACTACTATACATGTAAAGTAGCATTTCAGGCAGCTTACCGATACCCATTATCAGACTATGCTACTGTCAGACTCCTGCTTGCCGATGCTACCAGAGCCTCATGGGTCAATTAATCTTCATGGAAAACATCCACGTAACGTCCTGTCCTTGCCTAACTATATTAGTTCTTATCTATATGATGAGAAACAGCGCAGCACCATAAACCATAACTCACCTCTTCCGTACTTCGTTATTGGCTGAATGAACTCTTCTAGCGGACATTGTGCAGGCATCATCCACATCGAAATAGGCTAAAGCGAGATTCTGCAAATTGTCTCACTACCATTCCGAGTTACTTCTTGTCACTTGGACTGAGCTTCCATGGTCTTCATGTGCTTTGATGAACAGTGGTAAATGCACTAATCTTCTGTTTCATGTTAGCATCACCGAAGGTCGGCTTTGGATGGTGGAAGCTGTCAGCAATTACACGAATAGCAAAGCAAGTAATGTGACATTACGATAATACCCTTGCCGAACCCAGTCAACTGAGCTGTACATGCCATGATGAAAATAATTAACATGTGTGGCTCATACGCCTTCATTGTATGCTGGTCTGAGTCACTTGTGTATCTGGGTCCAATGAACTGTGAACATAGGAATATCTGGATGCGTTTTGAAGGTAGTAAATATTTTCTGTTTTTGGAAGTAGTGTATGGTTAATTCTCACGGCGAATCGTTGAGATGAAAACATGATATGATTCCAATATAAATAAATATTTTAATAAAATTTTCCTGATCATCGATCATTTAAAATTTTCCATTTAGTGTATTTTTTGCATAGTTGAAGAAGCAAGCAAGACTGCCACCTCCTCATGATTTCTATGTTAGCGGATACGCATTTGTGAAGCCCCTGGCAATGTCCCTGTAGAGGGTAATATTATTTTGATTAGTATCAATATCAAATAATAAAGATTAATTAATTAAGGATAAAATATTTATTTGCTTGAGATGGGTATTCGTTTATGAAATTTTTCACATCTTAAAAAGCATTAGCGGAAGTTTCAATGTTCAATGATAATACCTATGTAATTCAGAGGCATATTGGAAATTTCTCTCTCTTATAAATCGGTTTCAATACTTTGCAAATTAGGTATTATGTATTTAATCTTTATAAGATGTTTTTCACAATTTTAAGATGCTTCTTCGATTAAACGTTGATCAGTAGACATAGAAGTCGGATTAAACGTGGATCAAAAGATGTACCTAGCAGCAGATTAGTACCTTTTGATGTCAAAGCGTTCTTGTGAACGACTAAACAAAATTCTATTTGTAATTACAGAACACCTTCCTGTTTACATTTTTTTAATCGTCGTGCGGTCTCGTAATCTCAATGGCATCACGCACTCCAGGTCCTGTTCCACATGATGCAGCATGACTTCAAAAAGAAAAGCAACCCTGCAAAGCAATCAAATTGATTGCTTTGCTCTATAACTGCAATTATATTTTTTCTGCTTCAAATCCTGTTGAATTTTACCAACTGTGCATTAAAAATCCCAAACTGAATTAAACTTTGTGATTTAGAATTGAAGGAATTATATTCATGTGCTGAAGTTATCATCATGGCTTTTCGATTTCAAATAAATAAATAAATAATAAAACTTAAAAAAAAAAACAGTCTGCTTCCTTTCTTACTGTCTCGCAGTTTATATGGTTTTTAGAGTTCAGTCATGAGTAATCATTGTCGCCTGCATTTTAATTTCTCAAAATTAAAATTGCGACAACATAACAAATTCTATGTGCAATATTTCTCACAATGTGTTTCTCTATTTAACAAGAACTAAGTATTATTTCTCCTCAGCAGTGTAATTAAACTTATTATTTCGAGACCAAGTAAAGAGGCTAATCGCTAAGAACAAAGTTAGGACACGAGAAATAATTGCTATTTTCGGAGGCTAAAGTTAATTATGACTCCACTGGACCATGAAGTTAAAATAAACATAGTGGACGGAAATGTGACCTATATGGTTTCTCACAGAAAACTCTGAACATTTTGTTGTAATCTTACAAAGAGCTTAATATTTCTTCATAAAAATGTAGAGAAATATATATATATATAAACTTCCGTCATAAAATATAAATTACATTATATATAAAATATTAATTTACGTCATAAAAATATGATTGTGTGAAGCGGGTTTTAAAGGATACAAAACTTAGATACTAACACTGGCATAAATACTTTTGTTCTAATTCATGAATAATACCAGTTAATCAGTTGTGAGTAACCCATGTGGAAAAACACGTACTATCAAATTCAACGTGTCTAATATTGAAAACAAAATTCGTGTGCTGTACAAGTATCTAGGTACCTCAAGTACCAGAACTATGTCCGTTCGTGCAAATGTTCCATCTGCATGTGCAATGAGGGCATCACACGATCAGCAAATGTATCCATTTCACAGTAAACTTGTACAAGAATTAACACATTGTACTAATAAAAGCAAAAACTTTTATCAGTGGATCACTTCGAAACGTCCACGTGATCTTCAATTTCTTAGCCATGTTACTGATGAATCATGCTTTACAAGAAATGGAATTTTCAACTCTAGAAGCGTTCATACTTCGGCGTAGAAAACCCACTACAATTCTCAGTATTTTTACCGACATATCTTTTCCTTTAATGTTTTGTGTGGTGGATAACATTACCTTGGGGTTAATCATCGGGTCTGGAGGACATGTCCCTTGAAATTCGGCAAAGGATGAGGCTTATGCACGATTGTGCACCATTCCACTTTTTTTCAGTTAAGTTTCTGATTTTTTAAACACGGATTATATGATAACCGATGAATTGTTTTAAACGGTTTCTAAATAAAAATAAACAGTTCTCGGTCTTAAATAACAATTATTGATACACGTTTAGTGCCGAGATATGGATAAAGTTGTGTTTGGCTCGAAGAAAAGTCTCTGTCGTCCATTAAATGAACTACCAGACGAATGTCTATACTAAAAGGCTCTAAAGTAAACAATTCTCTCGTCGGTGTGCTTATTGTGGACAACCTGATGAATTGCCAGTATCTTTCGGAATCTCAGGCCATCATAAATCTATCTGCCACTTGATACCTATTCGATAGATAGTTTTTCTCTGAAACGGCTCAGTTTTTTACTTTAGTCGCTTTGTCCTTTTCGTAAAAAACAGGGATCATTTAGATCGCCAGAATCCAAGTCATATCCTGACTATCTTCCGCAAAGACCTCAGTATTTGGGGGAGGACAAAGTTGGGAGAACAGAGATCTTCTAACATTCTCTATACTACTCGTACCAGTAATGCGATGTTTTTACAGAATTTTCTCTGATCTTTCAGAGAAAAATTTTATTCTCTAAGAGTAGCCAGCTCTGTATAGAAAAACTCTATGCATTTCTTCTTCAGAAATCACTTAAAATAAAATATTATAAGAATATATTAAGCAGAATGGGTAATGGAACGAATATTATGAGAAAGAAGGCTCAGAACTTAAAACATTTATGTTTAGAGAGTTTATCAATCAGCTTGAATGTGGTAAAAGATCACAAAAGAAATAGGCAAGCTTCATAAGCAGAGATAAATTATGTAGGATTGGCAAAAGCAAGAAATATATACTCTGAAGATATATAGCATATAAAGGTATCTTATAAAGATTTATAATACTTATAAAGAGAATGCATTAAATTTCTTGGACAAATTTAAAAGTGGGAGCTATAATATGCCCTTTTATTTCAAAGCATAGTTAACAGAGGAATTAATAATTATTGGAGATAATTTGTGATAAAGAAAAGATTTAAGACATGAATCTATTTTCTAGGAAACTTTCTTTCACATTATAGTTGAATAAAAAGGTTGGAGAGTATCAAAAGAAGGGTATTACACTTGTATAACTTAAAATTCATGTCCTTTAGAGTTCTATGACAGCCCAATTCGAGTGATTGGGCTATCATAGAATTAAAAAAAAAATACCAATTATGATGATCATTTATCTGTCGGACTACAAGCACGGGTGACACCCTGAGTGGAAAAGGTCGAGTTTGAATCCCATCAAAGATGCGAGGAATTTTTATTGTTCTTTTTTTTTTTTGCTCTGTAGTTCAGTTAACAATAATTATTATTTTAATGGTCCCCTGGCGTTACCCAAATATGTATATTGGTCTGTAGAATTTCGCTTGTTCAAAGGCAGGTTTGGTGCGTGCTGAAAATCGAGATTTTAAGATTATAAGTATTCACACCCATTGATACGAAGCTTTCCACTCTATCGGCTACGGATGACTTTGTGCAGTTCAAATGTGTGACTGACGCACGCAGTGATAAATTTTTGATATGGCATACCTGAAATAATAATAATAATCAGCCTATATAAATTTTAAACAATTATATCAGCCAATATATATAATTCCACCATCAGTAGGTGCTGTTAAGTCAGCCATATTAGTACTGTAACCATGGATATTGATTTTTTCGGAATAAAGTATAGTAAAAATGCAAACTGGTATCGTTTTTAACTATATATTTTCTATACTCAATTATACAAATAACAATTATTTATTTTAACAATATTATCTTTCATTTTTCACGGAACAAAATCGATCGCCTGGAATAATTTGAAACGCTTAACTCTGCAAGCAGAGAAACACTCTTCTTGACCGACTTTGTTCCTATAATCGCGACTTAATTGCTAAACCCAGATAAATTATATACAAACAGAAAGAAGACACTCGCATTTAATTTTGAAGTTTCTAACTAATTTCGTTATTAACCGGCTCTGTTTGGAAACCAAAATTAGGCAGGAAGTCGCTCACGCTTTTACCAGACCATGGATTGATTTCGAAACAAAAGAGAATCGTTGGACTTCGTAACCTATTTGCACTGACTCAACAGACCGATGTTAATGGTCAGCTACATGTACAGGTGCAATGCCCTAAATTTCATTTTTCATGGCCACTTCTTAGTGTATATAAAGCTGGAAGCTCAATGTTTGTCAGAATCAGTTTGAGGATCTATCCTCAAGGAACAACTTTCACGTGTTCCATAAGAATCTGTTGTTTTACAAGATGAAGACCACATTTGTAAGTATAAAATAGTTGCTTTTTATTTTAACAGTTATATTTGAAATTATTTAAAATGAAATTCGCAGTTGTTAACTCAAATATTTAAATAAATATCTGAAATCACCAGAATGTCTATTTTTGTAACATTAAATGCTCATCTGAAAGTCAACGTTTGTTTATAAGGAAAGAAAAGATTATTCCTAATAACTAACTGCTAATCGACCTATCTTCGTTCGCATTTAGATTTTAAAATAGTCTATGATTTAGGATTATTTCAACGATAAATCGCAAACCATTACTGAAAAATCGCAATTAGAAATCGGCATATCACTGATGTACTAGACTGTCATCGCCAATTTCCTAGATAATTGTGGGTTTATCTACCGTTCTCGACGTCCATTTAGGAATCAAACAGGAAAATAATCACATTTTAATTCATTGAAAAATGCTAATGATAAAAGTTAAAACGTTCGTTATTTCTCATTCATTCTAATTAATCATCAAGTAAAGATAATATAATAAATGAAACAAACTAATTTTTAAATCAAAATCAATATCTAAATTCTGTAATATTTTAATTTAATCAATATCATAATTTTTATTTTTATTTAAATCAAAATCAAAATTTTAATTCTGAAAGGAACATTTATTGTAAAATATTGATTTTTTTTATCATTTTGATGTTTCAGTTACCAAAATAATATTATTCCACCTTTCAGATTATTCTTCTGGTAATGTGCTTGGTGATATATGAAGTGATAGGCAGTCCTTACGGTGGCTGGGGAGGTGGTGGTGGAGGAGGAGGAAAAGGAGGCGGTGGTGGAGGATACGGCGGCGGTGGAGGTGGAAAAGGAGGTGGAGGTGGAGGATACGGAGGAGGTGGAGGTGGAAAAGGAGGTGGAGGTGGAGGATACGGAGGAGGTGGAGGTGGAAAAGGAGGTGGAGGTGGAGGATATGGTGGTGGCGGAGGAAAGGGAGGCGGAGGAGGTGGTTGGGGAGGAGGTAGAGGAAAGGGAGGTGGAGGTGGTGGTGGTGGTGGAAAAGGAGGAGGCGGAGGAGGTTGGGGTGGTGGAGGAAAAGGAGGAGGAGGAGGTGGTGGTAAAGGAGGCTGGGGTGGTGGAGGAGGAGGTGGTGGAAAAGGAGGCGGAGGAGGAGGTGGAAAGTGGGGAAAATAGATCCAGCAGAAGTTCATAAGGTAAGTGATATTCGTTCTGTCGTCCATTTTAAAACATAATATTAAAACACAGCATAATAAATATGCTGGACGCTATTTAATGCAGATTATTGAGAAAATTGAAATAGTTTCCTAAAAAAACGCTATTCTGCGTTAGGTTTCTCAGTCGATTGTATGGGGTTATGATTGGTCCCCAGTGCCAGCTACAGCGCTTGGGCTTATACTCAATCTCAGTGCTGTACTGCCAGTATGTATTCACACCCATTAATACGAATTGCAGATACCAATAAACCAAGCTAGATAACTATAAGATATGTAAATTAGATTCCGCTGATTTGTTACTAATAATTTCTGTTTTCTTTTCGCAGCTTTTAAAACTTCTACTTGCGTGCAAGAAAACAGACCAAATTGGACCTGCAACTTGTTCCCTATTTGAAGAAATAATTTCAAGAACTTCTGGCATCAATGGTCTGCAGCCACATTTCACGGAAGACTTTTACAGACAAAAATTAACTTGTTCCTCATCAGTTGGCGATAAATAAATTATTTTCTACAGTAAACTGTCTCCTCATCTTTCTTTAGTTGACGGACATACAATGAACACCATAAGAGTAGAGTGATATAAAGCCAAACAGTTTAAGAAGCAATTGACAAGATACTACTACTACAAGATATCTGCTGTATACGTATCCATAAAAGATACACAAATTCAGTGAAGACAATTATATATGCACTGAGAGAATACGTAAAAACTACATTTTAAGCAATCTGTTATAGAGTAAGGTCGTAAGTTTCCGATAAAATGATCCTTCTTAATTTCTCACCTATCATTAATTATGCAAGATGTTTGACAAATTCAAAAGAATAGGCAAATAATTTAAAGTAGTGCATTCTATACATCGGCTGCTTCATGGTATTTAAGTCAATTTCAGAAACTATTAGTATAATTATATAATCTACACCCGTATTTTAAGTAAATGGCTAACTACATGTGTGTACCCACTTGTGAACGACCATGTTCCAAATAGATTGGGCTCTCATCAATTTTAACGGGCTTCCTATCACAGTTCATGCCTCTGTCTTTCAGTAAACGTTTTCTTTTGTTTTCTTTTCCCAAAGATTTATTAAGCCCAATTGAGAAAGACTCCTGAAAAACCGTTTTACAGTTCCTAATTTGATCGACGACTGTAAACAAAATGAAACATTGAATACTTAATTGTGAAAGTTTGTTTATCAGTGTGTGTAGCATTAGCATTAGTAGAGGCAGACGATGCAATAAAGCAAGCTTATACAACATCAGCTAAAAAAAAAAAAACAAAACCCTTCCCATTTCTCTGATTCATTCATTCCAAATGTTTGTCTAGTTCTGCCTTGAATTTATTTAGGCTATCAAGTTCCACAACAACAGATGGAAGTTTGTTCCAGCAACCAACTACGCGCTGGCTAAAGGCAAACTTCTGCACATCTATTCTACAACCGTGTTTCCTCAGTTTGAAACTATACCCGCTTAGGTTTGAAATCTGAGCAAGAGGCAGAATCCCATCAGCATTAAGCCTGCTCAATCCATTCAAGGCCTTATTATGCACCTCAATCAGATCGCCTCGCTGTGCCTAGTCTCCAGAAGCTGCAATTTTCAAAACTTAAGTCTTTCTTCATAAGAGCACCCCTTTGTTCCCTTCACCAGTCTTGTTGCTCTTCTCTGTATTCGTTCTAGCAACTGTACATCCTTCCTAAAGTGAGGCTTCTAAACTTGTGCGCAGTACTCAAGGTGTGTGGCCTGACCATTACCTTACACAAGGGGATAATCACATCCTTATCCCTGCTTGCAAAATTCCTATATATCATTGACAAGACCCCCATGACATATTCTTGCAGACTGTCTGCACTGTCAGAAAATTTCATATCTGACTACACAATTACCGCTAACTTAAGTGTAACGCCACATGGTTGGTACATTTCTCTCGGGTTACTGCTACCCATATGCAGTATTTTGCATTTGTCAATGTTAAAGTTCAGTTGTTACTTCCCAGAACATCTACCCAACTTTTCCAGATCCTGTTGCAGCAGCATACTGTCATTACTGCTATTAACAACCCTGCCAACCTTTGTGTCATCTACAAACTTAGACATTAAGCCTCATATATCTTCAGCAATATCATTGACAAATATAGAAAACAACAGTGGGCCGAAAACCGAACCCTTGGGGGGGGGGGGCTCCACTATTAATATTAGTCCAGGAAAGGCAGTACCCATTGACCACCACTCTCTGTCTTTTCTTACTTAACCATCCTTTTATCCATTATAGCAACTTGCCCTTAATACCCTACTGCTCCAATTTGTACAATAGTCTTCCATGCAGCAGTAACAAAAGCTTTCCTGAAATTCAAGTATATGATATCAAAATTATTTTTTGCATCCAGTTCCTTTGTGTCCACATCATAGTATCCAATTAAATTGGTCAGGCAAGACTTCCTCTTGACAAACCCATGTTATGTCTAAATTATTGCAACAGTCTTGTCTAAATGATCCTGGAATGCTTCTTTAACCAGTAACTCCATTATTTTCCCTGGAACAGAAGTCAAACTAACAGGTCTATAATTACTTGTGTCACCCTTTGATCCCTCTTTTTGAATTGGAGATACATTTGCAAATCTCTAGTCCGTGGGGACTTCCCCCGAGTCCAAGGATGCTCTCATAATTATGGCTAAGGGTTTGCTTACTTTTTGCTGCCTCTTTTAATATACGCAACTGGATAGATCCCATCCATCCCAGGTGCCTTTCTTTTGTTTAACTTCAACACTTTCTCCTCCACTTTGCTCTCAGTTATAACAAAATCAGTTAACTTCCTGTTAGAGTTTGATAAACATCTGGCCCTCTCCTCCTTGAATAATTCCTCATGTGTGAATGTCGATACAAAATACTCATTTAGTTCGGCAGCTATCTGAGAATGATCATGTACAGTCAAACCACTGGTATCAATTGGACCAATCTGATTTATCCCCTTCCTTTTAGAGTTTATATAAGTAAAGAATTCTTTGCTGTTTTTCTTTGCATCCTTTGCCAAAGATTTTTCATAATCTTCCTTCGCTTGCCTAACCTCCTTTGTGACTTGATTACAAACAGGCTTTTATGTATGTAATATAGGCTTCTGTGTCGCCTGACCGTTTATGTGCACCACCATGCATTTTTCTTCTCTGCCACGAGCCTCGTTAGTTTTTCTAACATCCATTTGGGCCTGAAACTAGAGCAGTATTTCTTAGTTGGTATGAAAAGCCTACTAGCTTCCAAGATTACTTCCTTGAATGCTTCCCATTTAGAATTTGCTTTTGGTAACATCATCAGTTGGTCCCACTGTACGGAATCTAAAAAAATCTCTGAGACCACTGTAGTCGCCTTTACGAAAACAAAAACCCTTCCCTTTACCCCTGATGGTAGTTACATCTTTAAATAAATCCCACATCAGTACACTGTGATCACAGCCACCTAGTGGTTCCTTTATCTATAAATTCTTAATACATGAATAATCACTGCTGATAATCAGATCAAGAGTGTTACTCCCTCTTGTTGCCTTTCGAACATGCTGCTGCATCCTCCAATAAACCCACAAAAACCTTGCTAGTGTGCGAGTGACCAATCGACAAATTCCAGTCTATATCTGGGAAGTTAAAATCCCCCATTATAAGACACTCTGATTTACTGGCCCACTGTTTCTCTGTATAATCGTTCATTGTACTCATCAGAGTCATTAGGCCTATAACAAACTCCTACCCTCACTCATTTTTGCTTTCTCAGTGCTTATGTCGCACCAAACTGACTCAACATTGCACTATCCATCTATGTCAACTGGATGCACTTCCTTAGATTTTGTGTGTTTCTTAACTAACAGTATAACCCCTCCTCCCTTCCTTGTGATCAATACACAAATAAACACGTATACATCAAACCCCCTTAAACTGCACCTAGGAAGTCACTGGTCAGTTAGCCCTAAACAAGACCGGACCCCAACCAGGCCTGCCACTAATTTGGTGCCGGGTGCCTGTTTGGCAACCGACACCAAATACCCGACACGAAATAACAAGACTACAAAGTGCAAGACGGAGAGTCAAAACAATTTCAACAGGAAGAAAAACACTTGGACGGCGCTGCACTGGTCTGGAGGCTTCAGCCTTTCAAACTGGTTGGTTCATCGCCCAGACTTCCCCACAACAGTTTTTTTTTTTTTTTTTGTCTCGCCTTTGGCCCCAGACACGTAACCGAAACTGGGCACTGATTTACTGCATGAGCAACTTCATTCGAACTCAAAAGATTCAGAGCTCGAACACTCAAAGAACATTTACATGCTTCTTTTCACATCTATTTTGAAGAAATCAGTTTGAAAGGATCGGAACGTGCGTCAAATAGCCCCTCGGTCCTGTCATCAGACCATTTTACGAAGCACTAAGCAAAAAAAAAGTAATGACATTAGATGCCTCTGAGATGTGCCGACAACAGTCAAAACTCTGACTGGAAGATTGTATCTTTATTCCCCACTAACAACGAAACTGCTCAACATGGGAATAGCTGTAGCGAAAACATGGTAATTCCATATTTCACCATTAACACACCCTTGGAAAGGAGGCTCCCAACGGTGACTGAAAATTCCACAAAATCTCCGTTATCTTCATCTCCGTATTTTTCGATCCCTGCCATTGTTTTAACAGTTCGAAGCTCATCGACGCATCACAGACGGATTAGATCGTGAGAATCCTTCGTAATAGTAAAGCGAACAGCTTCATTCCAACTCACGTTTCAAAATGGTGGATCCATGAGGAATAAACTTAATGAAGATGACAAGCTTTTGCTGGACTGTTCAATAGACGTGGTTTGCTTCGCCGAAACCTTGCTTGACCCCAAGGAGGAAACAATTTCCTAAACTCGACTTGCAGGATATCAGATGATGTGCGCATCTAGAGAAAACCGTAGGGAAGGAGAAGTTGCAATTGTTTTCAATGATCAGGTATTTTCTATTTTCTGTTCGGTACCATGCCAATTTGTCTCTTTATAGGCAGTTGTAGTTACACTAAAAATTGAAAACAACAACAGCTAGAGCAATGCTGAATAAGCTTGCTTTCTTGCATCATATGCCTCTATTAATGCTAATGCTAATGCTAATGCTAATTCTCTTGACCTTGTCGCTGTGCATATCTCACTAATGGATATTAGTGAGTAGGTGATGAACTCCTTAAGTGGTTATTTAACCACCTCCATGTATCACTGAAACACGTCGTGTGTGTGGATTTCAATCTCCCAAATTCTCTGTGGAACTTCATGAGAAGACTGAGTCAGGGTATAGACACATTAGGTCATAAACTGGTTAGCACCTACACAAGGGGGCGAAAGCACATTGGACCTCGCGTTCGCGTCAGAAAATTGTGTGGCTAATGAAAACTCTATACGTAACATGCATATCTGATCATAATATCATCATTCTCTGTGCAAATAGAAACGCTCATCACTTCTGGAGGTAGGAAAGTCACAACCAAGACAACTACAGCACGTCCTCGTGGGTAGCCCAGTTGGTAAGATCACCGTCTTCCACACACCGAATGGGAAAGACCTGAGTTCGAATCCCATCGATAACGGGAGGAGTTTTTATGGTCCTTTTTTCACAATGTGCCTGAGTTAGTCGGTCCTAGGCGAGGGTAGTATCGTTTTTTTTCTCATGGAAACTCTGGTTTTTCGTCCAACAAATAGAAAATTTACCTCAGAACACATACAATTTACAAAAATAAAACAAATTATTATTTTTAGGCCACCCAAATAATTAAATTCAACTCCCGTGTATTGTGTATTATGTCCGTAAATTTCGTGAGTTCTGTGGTCGATTTGCCTGTTTTACTGGATGAAAAACACGGGTTGCCGGGGGGAGGGACCTTGCTATCTACTTCTGAGACCGACTAACTCAGCCACGGAGTGAAAAAAAGCCCATTAATGTTCCTCGCGTCATCGACCGGATTCGAACCCCGGCCTTTTCCGCCCGTGTTGGGAGGACGGTGACGATACCACCGTGCTACCCGCGCAGACCCATGCAATTTACAGACAGTTTACACGGAGCAACATGGATCTAGTGGCCAATGCTCCTAAAAACCAATAACAACAAAAAATTATAGCGCCAAAGTACCAAAATATCCAGAAAAGTGTGTTTAGGCGGCTCAGACAATCCTATGAGGGGGTCCTTAAGGATTGCGACCACGAACTCGAGATTGACCTGCTGACAAGATGAATAACCACTCCCTCTCTCTATTCTGCAACGAGGAAACTAACCATCACAGAGCGTTCAAAGACCTGGTGGAATCCAAAATCTCTGAAAGTTTCCACATGAAACAGAGCGTGCACAAGAGATGGAAAACTTCGGCTTACCGTCGGTCAGAACTGCCTTCTCCCAAGCTAGGGAGCTTTTTATTAGGAAAAAGGGGGAGGAAATAGAACTTTTTAGGACACCTTTAGGCTAGCATAAATAAGGGGAAGCCAATCACAGGACACCATTGACTCACTCAACGTGCAGTTGGGTGAATCATATAACTAGGTTCTCCACTCAGCCAGAATCCATTATACCAATGGAATTCAGATTTAATCTGACTTCAATAGACCCCTTAAATTAGGTTCACCTCACCAAATATCAGTTGATCGAAGCAATAAATAGCTTAGCACAAACGGCCGCATCCGGTGCCGACGGAATTCCTCAGTTCATGCTGAAATGCCTCAATATATTTATTGTTGATCCTATCCTATTTAACAGGAGCTTTCATCAATTTTCCCCCCTCCTATTCGGCATGTCTATCTAGTAAGATCGCTGCCGAAAATGAGCTCTGCTTCTCAGCCCAGGCACTTCCGCCCCAATTTATTCTGTATTAAGCCTATTAAAGCTTTTTGAGAAATATCTACTGAGAACGTTTGTTAACCACCCAAATTATGCCACAACGGCTACCGCAGATCCACTATGCTACCCGGTCAAGGTCCACCCCTAAAACTAATCATCAAGACCGCTACCCAGATCCTCAAGGCATTTGAGCACCATTCAAAACTCACCGTTACGTATAACGACGTCCAGGCTACATTTGATGTCATAACCATTCATGTTTTGGCAAGTCTACTACGTGGGTATTACCTAATTGGCAGAGACGTGCTGTAGTTCATTCAGGTAGTGCTTCAGAACAGGACTATTGATTCTCCCGATGGCAATCTGCGTCACACCAGGGCTATTTAGCTGTATTGTTATTCTCAGCTGTTCTTGTGTCTTTTGTGACTGGCCGAACTCACCTTATCACCTTTGCTGATGAAAACTGTTTACTCTTATTAACCCCTCGAGCACGGCTGACTATATGAATGCCTTAATCCTACAGAAAATTCAGAACCTCGAGACTTCCTCTTCGGCTTCGGTCTTCACATCAATACTGAGAAGTCGAAACAATTTATATTCGTTTTTCCAATCCTTTTGTCTGTCGAATCAACATGGCCGTTCGGTGCTAACCTGAAAACACTTCTTGTGAAGGAATACAAGTCTTTTCTGGTCCTCTTCTCTTGTATACGTTTGTCATTGAAGGCGTATGCATTTTTTCTCCTTCTTTTGACTGGTACCCCATCTATCTACCATGTAACCTCTGGAAATAACCATCTCTTTCCCCGGGATGAAACTTCCCAATATGGGTTAGATAAAACAGAATAATATAACAAATTAGCTTTTGCTTAGGTCGCATTATTTTCGAAACTAATGTGTCCCATTGTTTCTAAACGCCTGGAAGCTTTTTAATGGTCTCATGTGCTTTCTGAAATGATAAATCAGCGGTCTTTTTCTCCTTTGCAAATGCGCCTGAAGTTGATGGAAGAAAAGTTCTGAAACATACTCAAATATTTTGCTAAATGTTTCGATTTACTTGCATGAAAATATAAGTTGAAAATTTTAAGTATTGCAATGTAATTTCTGATTAAAGACACTCGTTTTATGACACTCTCTTTTCATTCAAGAATCCTTGAACGCAATGCTTTTTAGTTCAAGGTTCGTGAACGCAGAGGGTGTCTTTCCTCAGTCATGGTTCTGTACCTCAGTAATGACCTACAAAACGTACATTAGAAATTAAATTTTAATTTATGAATAATAATAGAAGCAGCAGAATTTGAGTAATAACACTGGTTTACAGTGTATCTGGGGTTTGAGTAAAAGTATGTAGAAGTTATTTATGCATGTTTACTGATTACTGAACCGAAGTCCGTTTGTTTCTATCACGTAAAGATTTTTCACAATTCATTAACAAAATATTACCCAGATATTATACGCAAATATGTACCTAACTATAGTTTCTGCAATGGTTTGCAAGTTTTATACCCCCATATTCGTAATCCGTATCAAATATTTGCCTCAAATACAACAGATTGTGCAGGTTTAACTCGTAACTACACACACTGCAAGGTCGTATTGCAAGGTAGCCGACCTTGACCCAGGAAGGTAGACGGCCCCCATCCTGTTCTTCCGGCCCATTTGTGATTCCCAGAATTTATTTTCCGAGTAGAGTCTGGGAGACTCCTGTGTAACTTGTCTGAGCATGTACTCACTTGTTTGTACAGTCCACTCAACCACAGAGCCTATATAAGTGGCACATCCCTTATGCGGTCACAGTACTCCTGTAAAAACCGTCGTGAGCTCTCATTGTTTGTTAGTTTTCTTTTAGTATGGCATCCAGAAAGTGTATAAACAGTCCCGACATATTTTGTTACATATGTGGTTGTTTTGTTCCTGTAAACAGAGGCGAAATATTACAGATTTTGTCAAAAAAATCGTATTATGCATGCTTTGACATAAAACTGGGTGATCAGCATAAATCGTGGGCACCTCATAAAGTATGCCATATATGTGTCGAACAACTTAGAAAATGGAGTCAAGGAAAATAGGTGCGCTTGCCATTTTACTCTTCCTATGGTGTGGCTCGAGCCAGTAAGCCATGCCGAATGTTACTTTTGTGTATGTGACGTTAGAGGTTACAATTCAAAAAATAAAAAGGACATCAAATATCCAGATCTACCGTCAGCCATAAGACCGGTTCCGCATGGACTTGATCTACAGGTAAAACTCCATCAGAAACTTTGGAGTCCACATCTTCACTCACCGAAGCAGAAGCTAAAGAAGTTAGTGAAGAGGAATGTCATCAGCCAGAAAATATTTTAACGCCACATCAATTCACGCAAGTCGAACTGAACGATTTAGTAAGCGACTTAGGTCTTCCAAAGTATGATGATGGAATTTTGGGATCCAGACTTCAAGCGAAGAACTTACTAATTTTCCTGGTACAGAAATCGTGAAAGGGAGTTTATATAGTATTTTTCACAAGAAGGTCCTCTCGTATATTGCAGTGATATCGCTGGTTTAATAAGTGCCTTTGGGGCTCCATCATATGTTCCTAGTGAATGGAGACAATTTATAGACTCTTCTAAAATTAGTTTAAAAGGTGTTCTCTTGTATAATGGAGATAAGTACACATCTGTGCCAGTTGCTCATTCAGTCTACTTAAAAGAAACTTATGACAATGTAAAGTTGCTTCTGGAGAAAATTAAATATCAAGATCACGAATGGAAACTATGTGGAGACTTAAAAGTGTTATGTATGTTGTTGGGGCAATAGGGTGGGTACACTAAAATGCCACGCTTTATTTGTGAATGGGACAGCAGAGCTAAAGCGCTGCATTAGACAAGGAAGCAATGGCTTCGGAGGCACAATCTTACACCCGGGTCAAAAAATATTGTGCGCGAAAGTTTGGTGAAGCAAGATAAAATACTTTTACCTCCACTGCATATCAATTTAGGCATAATGAAGCAATTTGTTAAAGCATTGAATAAGAATGGCAACTGCTTTAAATACCTTTGCAGTAAATTCCCCGGTTTGAAACTGTTATGCCTGACGTTGAAAGGGAAGCCTGGATCGCTTTTAAAAGTGTAATGGAAAACTTTCTAGGAAATCATAAATCACAGGATTATGAGAAAATTGTTTAAAATATGCTCGAAAAGCTTCGCAATTCGCAATTAAAATTCACTTTTTGCATGCCCATCTTGATTTTTCCCAAAATATCTTGCGCAGATGAGCGAAGAACAAGTGGAGAAATTCCATCAGGACATAAAGGAAATGGAGCAGAGGTACCAGGGAAGGTGGAATAGAAGCATGTTGGCCAACTACTGCTGGTGTTTAAAAAGAGAGAAACCTGGCACTGTACATAAAAGAAAAACGATTAAAAGTTCTTTTCAAACAAAGAGACGAAGGTCGGATTAATGAAAGTTTCAGAATTTTGATTAATACTTGTTAATATTTACGTATTGTTTGATTTATGAAAATGTAATCCTATCAATTTGTCATTACTAAATATTCGTAAAAAACAATACTTTTTTATTTCTTAAATTGTGATGTATCTGGACGTGATAGAAAAAAATCAAAGTCATATTTGAAATCACAGCAACATATTTCGGCAGTAGGACCTATTGAAATTCAAACCTCAGCGAAAAAACTTAAATTTGTAAACTAGTGTACTCAATGTTTGCAAACAGTGATAACAAAATTGGCAAGGTTTTAAACGGTACATGAATAGTAAATTTACCACTGATGCGTAATATTAAAATATTCAATTTTAAAATGACATTAGAATGTCATCAGAAGTAGCGTCCATCTCAATATTTTTAATTCGAAAATTACAAATGTGAACATATAAAGATTGCATTAGAATATTCAGAATAAAGCGTATGAAAATTTTACAGGTTCTTTTTTTATCCCGTTTTTTGTTATTCACAAGAAAATCTGTTTTTTATTTTATTATTATTAACTCTTATTAACCCTCGAGACATTACTGACAATATTAATGCCGTAATCCTACAGAAAATTCAGAACTTCGAAGCCTTCATCTCCAGTTTCGGGCTTCACATCGATCCTGAGATTGTATAAATACATGCAATTTGCAAGTGTATACTGGAAACTCATGGCTTTGGCTGACCTTTGCTTAAAATGGGATACCATCAAAACATTGTGATGTTATTGCGATTGGGATTTTAATCCACTTCAAATGGGTAGTGAGAAAGCTTAAAGTATACTTTCGTGTTCGAGTTATATCTGATCCTTCGGTGCATGCATAAAGCATCCAATTGATGGTGGTTGGGGTGAGGTGCCTTCTGATTGAACTATGAATTAAATTCTTGTGTTGAGGTCTAAACTAAGACTTTCTTCTTATAGCTTTTGCCGCTGCTCAACTTTTTGGAGTCAACAGCTGTTTTATGAATAGAAATGAATTGCCATTTTATAATATTACTGGGGAGCATGTGGTTGACGCTGATTAGATCTCTGAGTTTAGATCTGAGTATGACGCAAGACTGTCCGTTACTTCTACTCTAAATGTAAGAAAACTGAGATCGCTTTCCTCATACCAGGTGCAGCAATTCTCTCAGTAGTACTCCATGGAGCAGCATGTAGATAGCAGTAATTTTATTCATTCAATTTGGAGTCCAAAATTCATTCACAATGAACTTTCTCTGCTCTTGTGGTTACAGGTAAGCAGAGCGTCCAAGCTTAGTGGAAAGAGGAAAGGATTAGGACAGCGGACATTTATCGATGTAGTGAAACTTGAGATTGCTTTGTAAAAGCCGAAATCTCCTGCTGGCTGGCCCAAGCAGCGGCACAAGTTTTCTTCTTTTATGTTTTCATGCCTGGGCACTTGCGGTCATGGGCCAATATGCACGTTGTGATGAGTAAAAATCATGGAAAAGAAACCCCATAGTAATTTTAAATCTCGTTACAGGATTTCCCTCCATAATATCACGACGAGTTTTCCCTTTATTTAATCTATAACTATCGTGAAAGTCTTACCACCTAAATGAAGTGAAATAATGACCTTTTCTTATGTAAATTTAATTTCATTAATCTTCTTGACCAGAAAATTCGCTGCATTATTAAACAATTTAGTCCTAATGGTTGAAAGAATATCTTCCCTAATTTTACTACTTCATAATTCTCTAATTATATGTTAGTTGGCGTACACAGCCACAGGAAACCTGGCTGTTGCCGGTGCTCAACATTCCTTGTATAGTTTTCCTCAGTGGGGCATTGACTCCGGTATGGAATGAACGCAAAAGACAATTCCTCTTAACTTTATTTAATGAGATTTAAGACTTAACACCTTCAGCAAATGCCCGCTGACTCAAGAGACACTAAGGTAGCCCATCATTGCACCTACTTAAGTTAAACGATGTCCACGTAACATTAAACATAGAAAATTAACTGGGCCAGCAAAAATGCAAATTGCATGTAAAGGAGAGAATAATTTTGAATGGCATGTCACGATTTAAACAGAAAATTAATTAAATATTTTAATTTATAAATTCTACAATATTTTTTGCAGTTTATGTTTATGAATCATGCAATGGCTGCTTAGTTAAATATATATGTTGGTAAGTTAAAAAGAAAGGTTTTCCATTTAAACCTGTTCTGTTCAGATTACCGTTGTTCTTTGTTTTAATGTCGATGTTTCGATTTTAATTTTACTTTTTATGAGACAAAATTGCCTGAAACACTTAAGTGTATAATCAGAGAAAGACGCTTTTTGGCCGACTTTTATCCTGTAATTGCTACTTAATAGCTTAAACTCAGAGAAATTACTTGAAAACAGAAAGAAGACACTTGCCTATAACTGAGAAATTTCCAAACAGCGGCCTCTCGCTGATTTCATTATTAATTGGCGTTATTTTGAAAGGAAAATTAAGTAGGAAGTCTCTTACACTTCTACCAGACCATGGATTAGTTTCAAAACAAAGAGGACCGCCGAACTTCGTAACCTATTTGCACTGACTCAGCAGACCAACGTTAATGGTCAGCTGCACATGTAGGTGCAATGCCCTAAATTTCATCTTTCGCGAACAATTCTTAGTGTATATAAAGCTGAAAACCCAATGTTTGCCAGAATCAGTTGTCGGACCTACTAAAGGAACAACTTCCAAGAGTTTTTGGTTTGTACATCAGCGTTTTCACAAGATGAAGGTTGTTCTCGTAAGTATTAAACAATTCTTATCTTGGATTTCATTATAGAACTCATAATTGTAAAATTTCTCTTTTCTCTCTCTCTCTCTGAAATTTAGCAAGAAAACCTCTAATCTCAGATCTAGCTTAATACTCAAAGAACTGTGTATATATATAATTTTATTAAGTATTCTAAATAAAAATAAAAGACAGTATTAAATTATACCTAGAAGCAGAAAATACTATGAATGCATAAATTTAAAAATAAATTCGTATGTTACTGAATCTTAAAAATATTCCTTTATCGAAGTCCTAAATGCATTGTTTAAAGGAATCTATGGTATACTCTGGTACCATTGGAATCAAAGTCTCCGTTATTCAAAAGTAGCGAGCATCGTGTTCTGTTTCCATTTTTCTATTAAATCTGCATTTACTTTTAAGTATTTGCATAAACTTGTAGGAAGAAGTTAGGATACATTAAAGAGCGTAACTCTCATACTACAAAAGCGAATCAGTGTCTTCGTCACCCCTTCTCCCAAAAATACTATTTAAAATCTCATGGGAGATTTGTGCCTTCGAAAATCTTGTTTTCTGAGAAATATTAACAACCATTTTTCAAGTATTTTCTGTTTTTACGTAAATAAATTAAAGAAACTTGTTAATTAATTTAAAGAATCCCCAATTAACTTAGAAATCAAAAGCAATATCCATCTCCATTAAACCAAGGAGTGATTGGAAATAATAATTACTTAAAAAACGTTTTTCTTTTTGTTTATTTTATTATGTAATTTAACAGAAAATTTTTTTTCTGCCTTTCAGGTTACTTTACTGGTTATGTGTCTGGTGATCTATGAAGTTTTAAGCGATCCTTACGGAGGTTGGGGTGGTGGAGGAGGTGGAGGCGGAAAAGGAGGAGGTGGTGGAGGATATGGCGGTGGAGGAGGAAAAGGAGGGGGTGGTGGAGGATATGGCGGTGGAGGAGGAAAAGGAGGAGGTGGTGGAGGATATGGCGGTGGAGGAGGAAAAGGAGGAGGTGGTGGGGGAGGAAATGGTGGAGGAGGAGGAAAAGGCGGATGGGGAGGAGGTGGTGGTGGTAAAGGAGGCGGTGGTGGTGGTGGTTGGGGAGGCGGTGGCGGAAAAGGAGGTGGAGGAGGAGGTGGCAAAGGAGGATGGGGAGGAGGTGGTGGTGGAGGTGGAAAAGGAGGTGGTGGAGGCGGTGGAAAATGGGGAAAATAAACTCACTAGGAATTTATAAGGTAAGTGGAATTTAGTAGTGAAGTTTATCAAACATTCTAACGTTGCTTCTAATCGATAATTACTTTTAGTCAACCAGTTAATGCCAACCAGTATTAAGAATCGAACATAAATTTATAATGGTATATAAATTATTAATTCTGTTTGAAAAACAAAAGTTTAATTCTGTCTATTAAATAAAATGAATTTAATGAAACAAATCACCAAAATACATTAACTAGGTTTAGTTACTTTCTTTTCATGAAAAAAGTAAAACTTCAAATTATCTTCCTTTAAATAAAGCTAAGTACTTATATTCTTTGGGTAACGAGATTTGTTGACACTGACAACTTCTATTTTTTTCACAGGATTTAAGATCTATATTGGTGTATATGCAAGCAGATTAGAAGATATCAAGTCATGTTTCCTCTTCGAAGAAACAGGTTCCAAAAGTCTGCAACTTTGAAATTCCAAGTTTCATAGACAGCGTTCACCAATTGAAAAGAAAAAAAAGTTGTTCCCCTTTGTTTTATGTCCAATAAACTTTTGTTACAGTAAAATACGTCTCATCTTTCTTCATTTTAAATTACATACGAAGAACGCTAATGAACGTGTTCCTTAAGTTATGATAATGGAATGGAATTAACTTAAATAATCTCTCAAAATATATGGTATAAGAAGTGTTATAATTTCGCTTTGTGTCTAACCTACAATTCATCAAGCAGTTGAGAACAAAAGGTAACAGTCAGTTGCTCAAATAACATCGGCCGAAAATATTTATCCTAATAAATTTTCTACAGCTGCTGTTTGTTGGTATTTTCGCCAAGAGCATGATCGATCAGAACATAAGCCATGCCGTTATTTTGAGTGAAGGACTAACTCTCTGAAATAAATTGCACTCTCATCACTTTTGTGGACTCCATATTACAGCCTTTTCGCCCTTGTCCTTGCCATTTACTTCTTGGAGTTTTCGATTTCCCCATTACTAGGTAGCTCCAGTTGGCAAAAGGTTTGTTATTCTCTAGATGACCTGCTATTTTCTCCTTACAGTTGCTTCATAAGTCTTGTAGCTTCCCATTATTACGGGAGGGCTCTCTTTAATACATCAACAACACACACAGAAAACTTTCTTTTAAGGTCTACGATCACTCGCAGGGATTTTTCCTGCAATTTCAACATTAAGATATTTTCTGTTTTTAAATTTCTTCACAAACTTTGAGAATATCTGAAAATAATACGAGGGCAGGAAGTTTCATCGTGGTTTGTGGTGACGCCAAACGTGAAATGCCTTTGCAATGCATAATACTCTACTATAACCCTGAACTGGATTTTCAACGCATCATAGATTTCGGGAAATATATACAAAGATAGGTTCTGTTGTAATTAGTGGCTGCCCAGTATTTTCTGAAGGGGAATTAAAGAGTACCTCAATGTGAAGCGAACTCTACTTTATCCACTGATGGTTCCAGCATGTATGGCTCCAGGAAAAACAGGAGATTAAAAGAAAGGACAAAGAAGAGGGATAATTGATTCAGTGAGTATGAAGATGAATCCCAGTGTATGCTGACTAGTTGGCGCACATGTTTGGGAAGATTTATAAAAAAGAGATTTAGAATCATAGAAAATAACGAAAATGAAAAATGCCAATGGAAAAATCAGCGAGAAATACAAGCGGCAAAAACTGACCATCTGCATAATAGGCCAGTAAGGTTTTTGTTAAATTACCTCGCGGCAGTTAAGGCGTCAGTGTACGTTAATGTAAAATGTTTTGCTCTATTACCGGTTTGTCCATTTTACGCTAACACAAACCTGAGTTTAGAAAGATAAAAAAAAAAAAGACAATCAGATTTTACCGTACACCAACAAAATCGGTTACAATAAGAAAACATAATTCACACAAAAGTTGTGTCCCTGTATGATAGGGAGCAAAGTCAATTTGACATAAATGTTATCATTGAGGAACCTGACCTGGTCAGTGTAGATACAACAGATTTAGATATATTTTGGGGGAAAGAATAAAAGCGAGCAAGATGGGAAAATAATATGTCATTTTATGGATATCTCAGATATGTGTAGGCTGTGCGAGAAAAAAAAATAACACCTGGAGCGAAAGAAGAGGCCCAATTTTATCGTTTTCTGTCTAATGCGCATATTGGACGCAACAGCTTGTGTTTTTCAATTGTGCAACTAAGTGAAGCAGTCCCCCATAGATCAACTTATGGAATGTAAAGTATATTGACGACCATCAATCAGCTCGATGGGACTGGGAGTTAATGGATTTTTTATTACCATAATAGCACAAAAGTTGGTCAATAAGAACAATCTCATAAGTGTTATTTAAAACTTTGTTCACTTGCAGTTGTGGCGCGGGACATGTGAGGTTCTTCTCGAAATTAGCTATCTGACGTTAATTGTATGAAAGTATGAAATATATTATATATTATATGAAATATATAATATTTCAAACTAAGTATACCACAGAGGAACTCATCCGCCCATACATATTATGTTTGTAAATTACATATGTTCTCTGGTTTTCGTGTAGTCAACGAAAAACCTAGGATTCTGGGAGAATTTGACTATGGAGAGTATAAAGAATAACTATACAGAAACATAAAGTGAATCAGCAATTCAGAATGTTTTATAATTGCGGATTTTAACTTTCCCGATATTTATTGCAACTTGTGCATTGGTCAATCACACAGTAGCAAGACTTCTGCACTTGCTGGATTACTCTTTTGTGCATTTGCCAGATTACTCTTTTGTGCATTTGCCAGATTACTATTTTGTGCATTTGCTGGATTACTATTTCCTAAAGTTCGTGTTAGAGAAGCAACAAGAGTAAGCAACACCACTGACCTGATTATCGATGTCTAATTGATAATCTGGTAAATAAACTGATTTATTTGATTGATTCGACTGATTGATCCGATTATTAAAATCAGCGATTTTTCATGGATTAAGAATCTCCAGATAAAACAACTACTAGGTGGCAGTAATCGCAGTATATTTATGTGAGATTTACTCAAAGATATAGCTACCATCAAAGGTAAAGGAAAGGGTATTTGCTTTCGTAATGGTAACCAGTGGTTTCAGAGAGATTTAAAATTTTATACAGTGCTACCAACTGATGATGCTATCAGCAGCAAATTCTTAAAGGAATGGTTCAGGGAAGTAACCGTGGAAGCTACAATAACTGGCAATAATTACCAATAACTTAGTTGCAGAGTGTAATATTTTATATTTCCTCTCAATATACACCCCCCCCCCCCCCCAAACATGTGAATGTGAGAGGGCACTGCGCCTCTGTCACTTTTCCGGATACATATCTTCATCATCATTGTATGGTCTGAAGATGGAATCCGGCAAGTATTCTGAAAAGTCACCTTTGCACCAAGTTTAAGAATTAGATCAATGCGTTTTTTTTTTTAATTAATAAATTATTTTGCAATATCACGAGATATAAGAGTGGTTCATTTCAAAAATCTGTCCATGGATATTCACCACCTAGCAAAATTTCAAATTATATTAAATCTGAGCGATCACTAACCAAGATTTCGTGACTACATATGAAGGTTGTTTTATATATGGTACGTTTATGGATGGATGCCGTGACCAAAGCAAACCTGGAAGAGTTTACTTAACATACCGAATGCTGTTTATATAGTAAATTCGGATGATCTGATGGAAATACCTTCATAGTAGAGTGTTTGGTGTGCTTAAGTAGTTATTCGTGACCAAAGAAAAGATCAACTATCGTATGATGACGGTCTCGAACGCATTTAGCTTCCTTCTCCGAGTAATATGTACGAGAAAAAGAAACGAAAGATTGACAGCGTATTACACAACGAACAGAACCACCAATACATTATTTACTTAATAAAAATGAGCGGATTTTTTTTCCAATATAAGAAGAGTATGTATCCCTTAATTGTCAATTGACTTGAATAAATGAGACATCATAAATTTTTCACCATTATTTAAAAGTTGTTTGAGATGAACATTTATTTCTAGTCTAAGAATATCTCTTGCCAGCTTCTTTTATCCCTTTCTGATAACTTCGCTGGTTATCTTCTTTTGATCTTAATATTTAAATAATTCATTAAAACTACAAAAGTAGACTACATGATGTAAATCCTTTTGAAGTCGTTCAGATTCCCCACAAATACTTGTATATTCAGCGGAAGAAAACGTTATAAATCCAACTAGCATTTTTTTTGTACAGGAATGAGGTCTCTGATCGTTATATGGCTTAAATAAATAACTAGGTGATCATCGGTACTGCTTTATTATTAAAAAAAAACACGTATATCACAACACCGAAATTTCAGATAATCATCAGCTTCACATTTGGCACAGGCAAGAAAGTGAAGATAGATAAAGCATCATTCTAGGGCATTAACTAATTAACCAAACTTCTGTTTTCTCTTGCCCTTGAAAAATACGGAAGGATAGTTGCGAATGAATTAATATAGTGTTATTTTAAAAAATAAAAATTATACTTTATTATTATTTATACGAGGAACAACAAGATTATTTGAGGCACAAAAGGTTGTTATAACAAATAAATACTGAGGTTTAGTGAATTGCAGTTTTTAGAAACTATGCATTGCACGATTACCCAATTTTTGAAGTATATGTGGCTTTAAAAGGGTTAAATAAACGAAATGCTGATTGATGACATCGTTATTCTTTCAATTTTAATTTATGGCACCTTTAAATGTTGCTCGTTTATGCAGCATAAATTCAAAATTAAAACAAATGATTGCAAATAGTTATAGGTAAATTTGTCTTCAGCAAAAGAGTAATTGTTTATTGGAATAATCTTCCACTTAGTGCTGTGAATGTTGGTATATTTTAATAAGAGTTAAAAAAGATTTGGGTAAATGTGTGTTTTCCTGGTGATTTTTAAGCTTTGCACCTTTGATTTATGCTAGTACTTAGTGTTTTTGTTATTCAGTACACTTAAATGGTTATATTAGACATAAATATAAATATGACGGAAAAGAAATTAAGCTGATTTCTAAACAGAACCTGTAATAGCTGTTTATACAATATATATACATATCATAAAAATCGTCAGTTATGGGTAGATGAAATAAAAACTTATTTTTCCAATATATTCTTCTCCCTCCTTTAATGAATTAATTTAATGAATTTATTAACTCCGAATAGCGTTCCATTCTCCTTTTGAATACAAACTCTATCCTCCTAAGTTGTAAATTCATGATATAGATTCCTTCAATTTGCCTTGTGGAAGTGCATCATCTTCGAGGGGACAAAACATTAGCATGTTTGAACAAAGGCTTTAGAAGTACAGTTGTTTTTGTTGTTGTTTTAGTATAGTTTTAGGAGCATCAGCGACTATGGCCATATTGCTCCTCGTAACCTCTCTCTCTCTCTCTCTCTCTCTCTCTCTCTCTCTCTCTCTCTCTCTCTCTCTCTCTCTCTCTCTCTCTCTCTGCAAATTGTGTGTGTTTTGTAGTTGATTTTCTGTTTCCAGGACGATAAACCCTGGTTTCCGAGAAAAAAAAGCGATGTTACCCTCGCCTGAGACCCGCTAACTCAGTCACGTTGTGAAAAAGGTACATAAAAATTCTTCCCGTCATCGATGGGACTCGAATTCAGGTCTTTTCCACGCGGTGTGGAGAGGACGGTAATTCTGTTCACGAGGGTCAGAAATATAGATTGTCTAATATATTAAAATGGCTAAATCCTAAATAGGTGAATATAGGATACATTTCATTAGTTAAACAATTGCAATTATTAAAAACACTCAGAATGAACGGAATAAAACCTTTCTGTGCAGTTGGTGTGAAGCCGTGGATAATGTCTTCCACAAATTAAATGAAACCAGAGATTGCTTCGTTTTAAAGCCAAAGACCAGTTCAGTATTACCGAATGTAGTTAAGCGCTATTAACTTAAAGATAATTGAAAAGAACGGCAGATTTCCGCTATAACCAAATTAATCGAAGGTAATAAAAGCATTCTTGGTGTTTTTTTTTTTCCTTTCTATCCGTTCACTTGCACCTCGGCATCATTTGAAATTTCTGAAGTCCTTCTTGTTCTTTCATAGGATTTGTGCTTTGAATATTCTTGCAGCTCTCAATTTCTGATACCTTTGCTCAAACAGATCGAGCAAACGAAAATTAGAAGCAACGAGATCAGGAACATATGCTTAAGGTGATAGGTTCTCGAGTTTCATTGCAGTTCCTGGATGTAACCCACTGTTTGTTTAACAACTTGAAACAGAAGGAAGGAATTACCTATGTTAGGAAAAAACGTTTACTGAATTAGTGGTGACTTTCAGTATATCACAAATTTATAACATACATATAATTCGATGGATCTGGCTTATACGACAATTGACTGGCAAAAGCGTGGTTAGTGTAATTTTCAATTAAATTCAAGATTCGTTAACAATTCGATCTGAAAATTACAGGCTGAAAATTTGTTTCATTTTCATGAAACAAACCTCCCCAGCAATGTATGGATTTTATCATTCTTTACTCTTTTGGAGAAGTCTGAGTTTGAGTCCTGTCATGGACTTGAGGAACCTCTAAAGGTCTCTCCAGTCGAGGTTGTAATTAGCCAATCTCAGAAGCTTCCGTGAGTTTTTTTGTAGTTTTTCTGCGTGCTCAACTTTCAAATTGGACAGTGAACAGGCACTTCTACAGAAATAATACAGAATGTATTATTTTTGTAGAAGAAATAATTATTATTTAATGGCAACGACGTTCAGTTGCTAATCAATAACTGTAATCAACAATCTGCCAAAGAGACTAATATTATAAGTTCTGCCAAATGATTTCATCATCGTTCATCTTCATGAAATATATACCCTATAAAGAGTGAAAGCTGGCATGTGTAGCTAGATTCTGATAGGAGGAATCCATGTCTGAATGACAGTCCTAAATCATGGCCAGTTAAAATGAAACAGTGGTCTCAGATATAAAGAATCTGATCATCCGCTATCTTTAAACAGGGATTTATTTTTCAAAAGGTTGAATTTCTATTAAAATTCTGCCAAGATATTTATGAAATATTACATTGGATCCAAATTCAAAATTAAAATTTAAAATATGCTTCGTTTATACATATTTTGTGTTAGAAAAAAATACAAGAATGGGCTTATAAAAACTGAATTTATTACTGGGCAATATAGAAGAGAAAATGCAGTACTTTAAAAATTTCCCTTTATTTTCAAAAGTCTTCTCCTACATACACACTTATAGTTGTATAAGATTATAGCTATCAGACGTCACCAAAACCATTAAGAATCTGTCAGAGAGAAAGTAAGTAATAAATCTTCCTTGTTGCGCTTTTATATCTAGAAGAAATGAAATACAAAGAAAAGATTTTATAAAAAAATGACTCAAATTACAATTGCTGTTCATCGAATATCTCATAACTATAACATACTTAAATAGCTACAATTTATTGTACAATGAAGAATATACAGTATTCTTGTGCAATGTACGGAGTTAACAATCTACAGTTGGTTAAAACTAAACCAAACACCAACTACTACATTAGGGTCACCCGGTATAATAGTTTTGTTTCTGGTTTGGTTTTAACAAACTGTACGTTGTATAGTTGGTTAAAAACCTTCGAAACTTTTTGTTGAAAAAGTAAGGAAACTCCACCTTAGAAAATCTTTGTTGAAAAAGTAGTAATAATTCCTAAGCATGAGAAGCTGTGCCTGGTTCTGTTATCTAGTGCTGCTGTACCAATTTGTCGTCTAGTGGAAGGAGTGCAATACCAAAGGACAGAAGTCCTCAGGCTGCCTAACCCGATTGGAAAAAATTAAAAATAAAATGACTAAATTCTGTATAAAGTTTAATGCATATTAAAATATAATTTTGCATACTAGATTAATGTATAATCCAAGAAAAGACTTCATAGCTTGTGTAGTCTTCTCCTAAAACTAGATACGAAACTTTTATTTCTACCTAGTAAGGTAGAAATATAAGTTCATGAATACATCAGTCTAATGTCCTCTTCTGGAATCAGTAAACAAGGTAGGTCTTCTTTTAAATACCTTGTCAGAAAAAGATTGGAATGCCGCAAAGTTCTTAGAATTTTTAATCAAAATATTGATGAAAATCCTAATATGTTGAGTGCTATTAAATAGTTCTTGAACATGTCCCCAATCTTTTACTGCCCCGCAGAAACGCAAAGGGTCAGGTTGAAGTCCAAATTTACACAATTTATTCCGCAGTGAACCATGTCCAGTAACTAAATATGACGTTGTCATTGAAGGATAAAACCATCCAATAACTTTCTTATTTACTCCCTGGTAGTGAGTCCTGTTTTCACTGGATTGCCATCGGTATTTTCACTTCTCAGTCAATTTTGTCCAAAGATTAATTTTCGCCTACCGAATGTCCGTGGTCTGATTACTTACAATATCGAAGATTTTGCTTGCCAAACCTTTTTTTTTAAGTTTGAAAGCATGTCTCGGTATGCCACATAAAGGTCAATCGGAATACAACCTGAGATCACTTGTAAAGCATTGGTTGATGTTGTTCTGCAGCATCTGTGTGTTGCCAATATCATCTTTCTCTGCAATGATAAAAGTTTGACCTTCACTGTGACGTGAGTAACTCTACGAAACCATATGGCAGTCGCATGTGTACAGTTGGTTAGTAGATTATGTACAGTTGGTTATTAGATTATTCATTGGCTTATGACATTATGTCATGCGGCCATGGATAATGGGAAAACTTATGGTGAATAACAGTTCAGAGATTACGTCACGTTAAGGGAGCCCCGAGGATATCATTCTGGTTAAAATCTGATAGTCAAATTTAATGACAATTATACTTTCTCTGAGAATCGTATTTTCTGTACTGCTATCAAATGAAGATAGAATTTGAAGGTACAATAGTTTAGTGTTCGTTGATGTTGAGAAGTTAATTTCGTATATATGGAGGCTGAGACAGCTTAAATGTAACTCGCCGTTATATTTAATTTCGATACAAAGTTTAATATGATATATTTTCAATTCAGATACACAAATATCTCAAGAATCCTTTCATAGTTTTTTTTTTTGGATAAAGGGAGATGCATTTATAACGATTAATAGAGAATAAGAGAAACCTATCCACTTAACTTATTTGTGATTAAATTTTATAAAAGAAATTTAAAATGATTTCTCAAATGTACTTCATAATTTTCAGCTTAACTTCTAGTGATGTGTGGGTTTGTTTTTATCAAAGTAACTGAGAACATTAGTCACCAGTTTATCATGGCCGTAACCCAGTGCTCCTTGGTCTGGGATGAAAATCCTGAAAAATCATTCAACCTGCGCGTGAGCCAGCCAGGATAATTTGAACATTCGTGAATACGCATTGGCATGTTTCCCTCTTTGTTGCTAGATAAGGACAGTGAGCGGTAATCTGTATGAAATTTGCCACTCAATATCCAGACAGGACAATGAGTGGCAAATTCAATCAGTCACAGAGAACTCAAATCAAGAGTAGTAATTCGAAATAAAGAAATTACTGGTTAAGAAAATAATTTTATAAAAGTTCAAAATATCTGTACTAAGTGGCTCGGTTTCTCAGGGATTTTTGAAAAGACTGCGAAACATAATCAAATGATCGTGTCACTTGGAAAGTGATCGATTTAGTAGGAACACTCTAATTTATAGTTTTTTTTAAATATTTCAAAATAAGAGAAATGCCAAAACAATATATAAACCTTATTGAAAATATTGCCCTCGTGGGTAGCTCAGTTGGTGTTATCACTCTCCTCTCTACCCCACCCAGGGTGGAAAAGACCTGAGGTCGAATCCTGTCAATGACGAGGAATTTTATGGAACTTTTTCACAATGTGGTTGAGTTAATTGGTCTCCGACGAGGTAGGAGGATTTTTCGTCCAGAAAATCGAACATCTAACTCATGAATTAACAGATATGTTATATACAGCGCAATATGGCACAAGTTTCGATGCACCTAAAACCCTACAGCAATAATATGATTACAAAGAATGTTACCCATTAATGCGCTAAAAATCTGGCTGTACTTAAACAAAATTTACTTACCAAATAAAATATGCAGACGTGTTAATTTTTATCTCTTTCATTTTCCATATTTGTCCTTTCATCTCCAACTCCTACTTCTTTCATATCATCTACCAAAACCGCCTCCTCCACCACCACCACCACCGCCGCCTCTACTACCTCCACCTCCTCTTCAACCCCCTCCTCTTCCACCTCCTCTACCACCCCCTCTGCCTCCTCCACCACCTCCTCTACCACCTCCTCTGCCAACCCCGCCATGAGGATTTCCTACAATTTCATGGAGTACTAGACAAGCAACAATCAAAAACACCTGAAAGAAATCGAAATAAATTGTTTAATAATTTAAAAAATCTCTCTCTCTTCTGGTTTACTACTACAGGAAAGGGACATTTAAATGAAGACAGCATAAAATGACAGAATATCATCGGTATATCATTTGTACGATCATATCGAAACTGGATGTCAGAAGAGAAGATTTTAAGAATCTTCAATACGGGATACTTACGAAGAGCGCTTTCATGATGCAAGTGTTAACGATCGCTATAGATGTCGAAGATCACTTCTGTAATTCCTGAGCGAGCCTCGAACTCGTCCTTATATGCCTGGCGAATGATCAACTAAACAAAACACGTAGGGCACTGCACCTTCACCGAGCGTCTGACATTGCCCTTTGAGTTATTTCAAGTAGGTGAGTAAAATGTAGCCGTAGTTTTCATATGTAAATCCGAATTTTGCTTCGATCACAGCATACTTTCCGAACGGATCGGTTTATGCCGATTCAAAATCGATAAGATATTGTGTCCTGTTATTCAGCGGCATGAAATAGGAATGGTTTCCGTGTTTGTTTTTGGAAAACAAACCCGGAAACACGAGATTTTAGATGAAACTCTTTGGTAATAACGTCTTCGTGCATTCCTTACTCTTGACAAATAGGTCGGCAAAGATAAAATTAGATCAACATAAGTTGTAGCATTTAAGAGAAACTTCATAACAAAATACAACTATTCAGATAGAAAATAGAGCATTGCATGGTGAAGTTAATCAGATGCTGCAGAAGGATATTTATAGGAGGTAACATAATCTTCTAACCAAAAGACCAAACCCAGACCAGTCCATATAAAAAAATTCATACCCAAAATCATAATGCCATCTCCAGCTGATTGTGTGGTGGACACGAGACTTTCTGGATGCATGGCTTCATATGGTTAACGCTGAGGTATTATCATGCGATTGATGAAAAATAATGTAAATCGAGACTCATTAGACCATATGATCTTTTTCCACTGTACCCCAGTCCAGTCGCCCATACGAGTAAAATAGTTGGTATAATCGCCCTTGCGTGTAACACAGTTAGCATAATTGACACCCTCCCCACACCGAGTGGAAAAAACCTGAGTTGGAATCCTGTTGATGACGTGAGGAATTTCTTTTAGTTGGTCTCAAGCGAGGGCAGCATGGTTTTCGTTTCCGGAAACTTAGATTTTAAGTCCAGAAAGCAAGCACATCCAACACAGAACAGGTAAATCGACCACAGAACAAATGCAATTTACAGACATAAGCGCAATATGATCTATGTCGCTGATGCGCCTAAAACGCTACAAAAATCAATCAGTCAATCAGTTCAGCTTTGGAGTTGGCCGCATCGCGCTAATCGAATCTGTCGATTTTTTTACAAAAGTAGTGGGTTTCATACAAACATACGCCTACGAAATCCTCGAATGTTTGCTTAATTTAATTTTTCAGCCAATGACTTTACACTGGACCTTCTATTCAGACGCACAATTCGGTTTAAAATTCCGTGGCCTTGTTCTTGAAGCCCGACTTCTTTCCTTTTAGAGTTGCATTTTCTTTTCATCTAAACGTGCTCCAACAATAAACACCTTTCTGAATATCGAAACGGTCACTAATTTTCCACATGACCGGATCGACTAAGAAGCCCAGGAAAGCGAACAGTATTTATCCGATACTAAGGAACTTCTGATCACACCTTTTCACAACTTAAATTTGTATACATTACGTTTAATTGTCTGTCGACGCTAATTGCAAAGGACTTCTAATGTTTTGACAGTCATTTTATATCATGATGTTCATCAAACATTGGTTATTATAATTTGAATAAGTATGATTAAAATAATTTCAAAATAATATATAATGCAATGAACAATCCCAGATGCAATTTTAAATCTTTCCAAAAAAGAATATTGAAACTTTAAAGAATAAACCTTAATCTGTATCCTACAGCCTCCTGGAGCCAACCTGGCTAACATAAAAACTACTGCTCCTTCACCCTCTGTCATTGGATGAATCAATGTAGCTGACTCTGTGACATATTTAATGGAATATAGATTTCTGTAATGACCACTCTTGTACCACGTGGATATTAAGATAGTTTATCCAGTTATTAATTAAATCCCTATAAGTAAATCCCGGATGGGTTCCAGCAAGGTTCCCGAATGAAAGATATTTTATTCGGATTGAAATCAATACCATAGGAGACTGCCAACTCAGTTGTGGGATCTCCTTTTCACAAATTTCTCTAATAGCTGCTTGGCTTTCGAGAACTCAGCTCCATTATTCTGGAACATGGAAAACCCACTTCGTAAAATTGAAATTGCATGGAATTCAAGTGCAGATACTATGTCGAAGGTTTCTTTAAACCATTGATGAAGTAATTTGTATCTGAATCTCAATACTACCTCTTTTCATTTCTAGTGGATGCGTGTATCAAGTCTTTGTACTTAATAGTCTGAACTGCTGTGAATTAGTTTTTCAAGATAATATAAATATTTCTGTGTTCAATTTCAAATGTGATCCCGTGTGCTACACCTGTTAATCTGTTTCTTCTTGCGTTAGTAAGTCACACTGGACCTGCACTGACCTTACCAGTGGATACAAGTGAAATATAAATTGTTATTCTGAGTTTTGTACGCTGAAATTAAAGATATGGAATTTTTAATTTTGCTTATAAAGGACTGGGTAAAAAAGATGACGCTTTTATCGCTTGGAATTTTCGAAAATAATCAATTTAACTTTGTGGAAATAAACTACGAAGACGTTATTTTAGTGCTAAGTCGGATTTAAAATAACAAAGTTAAAATGGAGCTACATTGCCTTAAGCAGGATTAATTCAGACAGAAATACATTGCGGACCGACCCTCGAGCCATTTTGAAATGATATCAATTTCAATAAAAGTTCCCAGTTTTATCAGATCCCCTTCCTTTTTTCTCTTTTGGATATATGAATATAAGATGTCCATAAAAATTCCAAATATTGAATATATTGATTATATAAATATAAATTACTTATACTGTTTACTTATCTGAAGTAACCATTGGAGAGTGTAAATTGTTTTCTACTTTTATTCCTTATCTAAACACAGTCAGAAAATTGTGAATGCAAAGATATTATTGGTACCTTCTTTCGATAGAAGAGCTCGATATTTTTGCTATTTAATATCACTCCTTTTCACAAACCTAATAAAGAAACTGAACTATTTTTTTTTTTTTTAGAAATCCATCGTGGAGATTCATAAAGGTTCCCCCAGGGAAAAAAATGAAAGTATTTTACCAATACTGCAAGCAGTATATACACCAAAAAAATATGATGCATTTTTCTACGACATTTAGTAATTTTTCATTTTTTTTATTCTTCAACTTGATTGGTATTTATTCACCTAAGCATTCCATGCTAACCTTTTTCATTTTTAAACCAAAGCGTACAGGTGAATTTAGCTGTAGTGTTTGCCAAATGTTGCTGTATTTCTTCCACCCTCTCATTACCGGTGAGATAAACTTACAGTAGTTAACCTGCAGATGCTATGCAACTTGGAGTAGCTCTAGAGTCTCCTTAATCAATAATTGCGCCACCAATTAAAGAGAAAAAACGTTAACGAAATTGACTGAATGCCCTTCCATTTTGCTCGAAGGGAAAAGTCTGGTGAGATACATTTAATCGTGCTTTAACTCTGCACAGAAGCCTCAGAGGAAGTAGAATGCACTTCAAAGAGCATTACAGAAAAAGAAATCGGTGTAGAAATTTGTAATCAACACCATCCCTAATGACTGGGTATGTCACAATTTGTTCATAGGATTTTCTAAATCAATGAAGTCCGGGATTCTTACCCAATTGAAAACAAACTTCAGTGCTTGGAAAACTAAGGAAATATTTCATAATCGAGTACGTTAATCCTCAGGCTTATAAAGCAAGGACATAACACCCTGATTGTCTTTGTTTCTGCGCATATCATTCTGTCCATCCTGATTTCCAAAATTGAACACTGTAAGAGTTTAAAGTCTTTTAAGGTTGACAGCATCCAGTTAAATCCAAACACCAAATTATTTTATCTAAGTTAACCTTTTTTTTATTTTTTACCTTAGTTAACTTAATCATAATACAAATCCTATAGTGACTATTACGAGGTTGTCTACACGCTTCTGAGTAGGTTCCAAGGGTTAAAAACTTTCACAAAAGGTTTTACAAAAAATTTTCACAGGAAAGTCTGTGAAGGTTTTTTGTAGACCTAGTGCAAAAATTAATGTTTATATTTTCGACCCTTGACATCAAGGAACTGCTTGACAACAGCACTTCGACTGTGCTTCCACTTCATACTGAAACTTTAAGGAATAAATTGCTTAATTTGTTTCCCTACAGCCTTCTGGAGTTGTCCTGGATAATATAAAAACTCTCTGAAAGACTACCCATAGTGTTTAATTCCCATACCCCGCTTCGCACGATAAATTTCCTGAAGTGGTATAGATAGCAGAAAACTTGGACTAAAGACCAACAGCCATTTGAATTGCCTCAGATGGGTTTAGATTTGCACTACTGAGTGATTCCAGATATACTTTATCGAGAGACATTAGCTTCGTCCGTTAACATCAGTGAAAGGAGTATCTATTTGGAAGTGAGAGCACCGCCCTGGTTTAAAAGTGTATTTCTTGGGTGGATTACATACCTGTCCTGTGCAAATTAAGAGTGCTCATTGACTGCACAGAGTATAGAGATATCATCCATGACCCCCCTCCCCCCCCGTGAGAAACTATATGCCGATGCAGTTTCATTTTGCAGGCTGCTAACGACCAACCACACGGTTCATTCCGTTTTAAAGCTGACTGAAAATGAACACATCATTGTATGGGAAAGTTAGTGTGGCCTCCCCTCTTGTCCTATAAAATGTGCTTAGATTAAGTGTCCTATCAAATATGCTCTTGAGAGACGTATTTCTATTCGACTAACTAAATTGTTCTGCTCCATGCTCGTTTAGCAGGTAAAAATACGTCGCTATCTGCCACTCATTTGGAGAGGTATGAGTGGTATGGAGAGGGATAAGTGGACTTGCACTTCTACAGATGGTTATGAGATACAACTCTTCTGCAGGTAAATAACGATTTCGATTTTGAATTTTAGCCAGTGATCACCTTTGCCACCTGGGCTTCTGTACAGTTTCATTGACTTCATTCTGAATCAGAGTATCGCAGCCAGAGGGACCAAATCCGCCATTGATCATAATTGATATTTCATCCACAGTTTCACTCGACTCCAGTATGTCATCTTTCGTGATTTGTGTTTATGTATTCATCGTCATCTTATAGATTAGTATATAATAAATTGTCATTTTCTATTTATCAATTATAATACGCATTAAAACCTATCTACTTACAAAACTGCAGTAGAATACTTCTACAGCTTCTCGTGATAAGCTCGTTTTTTGACTATTGCCTAAGTTTTGGAAACCAATGTACATTTAGTTTAAGCACTTCAAAAGAACCATACATGTACTTTAAAAAAAACTTTATTTATTCTTTTAAGGTACAAAAGATGTATTTCATTCTCAAATACATTTGATGCAGTCATTGTGTATGTTTTAATTCAGCAGATATTGTCAATGAATACTTTGCAATTTTTCAACATGAAAGCTTCTTAGTGTTCATATACGGCCAAGTGAGACTGCTGCTGCTCAATCATACCTATAAGGAATAAAAGTTAATAATTTTAAATGAATTATTGCACACTGCCAAGGTTTATTATGATTATCTGTATCTGACTGTGCTTTAATTTACGTTTATCTAATGTTAGTAATATAAATCCACACAAAATTGTTAAGAATTGAATTTGCGATTATACAAATATCGAACTAAATGATAAATCATGATGTGGCTGAATTAGATTGAATTTGAATTAGTGTTGCCAATTATTATTTAGTAATAGTTGTTATGTTAGGCTAGGTGTGTATGCAGTTTCTTGGAAGCCTAGAAGCACATACTAGAAACTTCTTGGAAACATACAGCTAGCAACAAAAGAACTAAGTGCCAAAGCAGTTAAGGAATATAGCTGTAGAATATAGGTACGTTGCCACTCTATTTGGGGAAATTCAAAGAATAGCATTTTCAGGATCAATTAAAAAATAATGGCTTTGAATTTGAAATTGAATTTTGTGTAGAAGATAGACATCTAATATTGCTTAGCCTTAAGAGTAAAAGTCACTTACCAGAAGGATATTTATGCTTTTATTTTCCCCACTTGCCACCTCCTCCTCCACCACCTCCTTTTCCACCACCTCCTCCGTAACCTCCACCTCCACCCCCTTTTCCTCCTCCTCCTCCATAGCCGCCACCACCACCACCTCCTTTACGGCCACCTCCGCCACCGCCACCCTTTCCACCTCCTCCTCCTCCACCACCTCCACCTCCGCCACGAGGATCTGCTACAACATCATGGATTACTAGACAAGCGATCACCAAAATTACCTGAAAGAAACAGTGTGACCAGTCATTCGATGTATTTTGTTCAGATTTAAACGAGTTATTTAAAATGATACAGTAATTTTACGATAGAAAAAATATATTTTTTCTATATAAATATATTTATTCAGTGCCAAAAGTGTTCTTTGTTTATAAATATTTCTCGGAATCTCACTCGATGATCATCATGAACTTAAAGCCCTTTCAAATGGTATGAGTAGGTGTCGAGAAGCCAACAAATCGAATAAACCAGTGGCTTAAACTCATTTACTTAATATGTTATATCTTTTTGTTCCGGAAAACATTCAAACTCATTCCCAAACTTTTTTTTGGGGGCAATATATCTATACATCATCTTACTTCTGCTTCATTCCTTTATCATATCCGAAGTTTAGATACTTAAAACTGTCAAATATCTTTTTTATCAGATAAGAAAAATACTAAGAAGATGTGTACTTACGAGGAACACCTTCATAGTACAACTGCTATCAGTTATCTTAATCCTCTGTCCGATTTTTCTGATAACGTATTCTGGTCTGCACTGAGCTCGTTGCCTTTTATACTGTTAAATGTGACCATGAAAAAAAAAGTAAGATATAAGTACTGTTAGTGCATAAGACAATGTATTGTGAGTCACTCTAAGTAGGTTAGTGAAGTCTGTTCGATGTGTTGTAAACTTAATCAGGTTTCTATTGCACACACGCGTTCCACAATTCCTGCACAATCTCGTTTCGGAAGGTTCTTTCAATGCAGATGAGTGACATCGATGTCATCTCGTGTTGACTTCACAAAATTTCACTGAAGAGAAATGTCTGTTTTCTTTTGTGAACTTGAAGGACATCTGTCAAAATAAGCTGAAGTTGTTCTCCTTAAATTAGAATATCGTTTAAATGTATTTATATCAAACTTTTTGTCAAATTAATCTTGTGAACAAATTCTTCTTTGCTGATAAGAATTTTTTTCAATAATCATTTCCGATATTTCTCTAAACATTGTTTTTCAAATTACATTTCGAGAAAAAATTAACAAATATTGACAATAATTCAGTTTCTAGGCACTTCATTCCTTAATTTACATCAAATTGCTCTCTTTCTTAAGTCAGCGTATTAATTTGAAACGAACTAAAAATAATCAAATGTTGAGGAGAACATCAAAATTACACTCCAAAATTTCCAAATATTTCTGTGTTTATCAATTTGTTGGACAATCGATATATTATATATACTGTACAAATATATATATATATTTTTTTTTTTCAGAGCTGTCACAGAAATTGAATTGGCTTTGCATTAGCAACACCCTCTCCGCCTGGTGAATACACAAACTAGGGAACGGCTGATAGAAAACTGTAGTTCACACACGTAGTGATCAGTTTTTTAGTGTCTGTGAGGAAGAATGGGTCGGCGTCAAGATCTTTTCAACTTCTAACGTGGAATGATTGTGGGGCAAGATGTGCAAGCCCCAGATGTGGCCCTTTTGCAGTGGAACGGGTCTTCACAAAGATACTAGGCAGAGTTGAACTGACGTTCTAGAAGCCATTCTTACAAATACAAATGTCCATATATATATATACACACATGTGCGGGTGCCAGTATCATCGACTGCCATCATGATTAAGTGCTCCAGTTCTGTGTTATCACTCGCCTACCGTGACTGGCTTAACAACATTTGAACAACCAGCCAAAGGTCATGTGAGAGGAACAGCCACGTGTGTTCGACGCCCATGGTGAGCGTCGTGTGTCTCGCCTCGTAATACAACAGCGACGCAGTACAGTGGCCCAGCTAACCACCCCGTAGTAAAACGTAGGAACAGCAAGACCGATATCCACATGGACTATGGGCCAGTCGTTAGCTCGTATACTATGACAATCGCTGGCCGTCAAGGGTAATCATGCTCGCTGCGAGACTGTGAGCCTCCGTGGTCTGTGATGTTTACTGCTGTCAGTATTATGGTTTAGGGAATGTTTTCATGCCATGCCCTGAGTCCCTTGATCACCGTTAATCAATAGCTCGATGGGAACGCCTATCTTTCTATCGTCGCTGACCAAATACACCCCTTCATCATGACAATATATCCAGACAACGTCTTCTATTCTACAGCGCGCCATGCCACATGGACCGGCAGGCTGCTAACTGGTTTCAGGAACATAACAATGAATTCTCCGTTCTCCCATGGCCACCCAACTCCACCGATCTCAACCCAATTGATCATGTTGGGGTCCTACTGGAAAAGGACATTCGAGGCTACAACCATCCACCTGAAAATGTGGGAGCATTTCTGGACTACTGCGCAACGCATTGGTAACACTACCACAAGAGACCCCGCAACACCTTATGTACATGTCAATGTGTGTACATGGAGTACATGCCAAGACGTGTATGAAATCTATTACGAGAAAAAGGGAGCACCACGAGATATTGTATGTATTGCTAATGCAAAGCGAACTCAGTGTATAAGGACTTATTCAAATAATTTATTTAAAAACATTAAATTGTGTCAATATTATCATCATGGATTAGTCTCAATCTTTAGGGAAGTTCCGTGTTCCTTCTTGTTTCCTGTAAAGTTCAAAACAAATAATTATCAATTTATTAAATAAAAATTCATTTTTTTAAAATAATATACTTTTTAGAGTATAGTGTACATATATGTAACTGAATATCTCCTTATGAAGAATGATTCTAAGTTTCATTGAATTAATTTTTCCATTATGCTACAACCAGAAACTTCTTCATTAAGAGTAAAATATTTGTTCACTAATTGTTTGAAACATGTGTGATGACATATATATTTGCCTGCGTTGGGATTTTCACCTGTCATTACTAACTCCCTGAAAATCATTAAAATTATTTAAACAACCTTCTCACACATTTAATTAAGAACCAAAGAGAGGGAGGATATCGTCTTAATAGGCAGCTACTACTTTTAAATACCAGGGAGTTCTGTTTGCTAGATTACATCGATAATTCCTCTTTGAGCACTTCTCAGAAGATGCCACAGGGCCAAATGTCCGAACAATGCAATAGTTGTTCCTGAATTTTGTAAACTAACAGAATTTATTTGCATATTGGTATTTTAAGTATTCCAGCTACAGTCCTTTAACCGTAAACGATTTCTTACTCGCAGCTATCTACAATGTTACTTTGTATGTATCATGTTTATCATTCTCAGCTAATTCAATCTCGAATTTCCTTTGGATTCGTAATTAAAGATTTAAGGAAAGATAACTGCTTGGCTTTGTCGTATCCAGCAGCTGTTCTTCACAAAATGTAATTGTTCCCAAGTAATTTCTTATAATGTATTTCCTTTAATTAACTTGTTCATTCAGTTATCACTATTTCTGATAATTAATCGGCAGCTTGAGATTAACTTCAGCATTCAATTGAGTAAAATGTTAATTAGAAACATGAACTAATTAGAATAAACTTTAATTTAAAAAAAGACGTTTACAATAAAATCTTACTATTGTATGAAGAAAATGGCACAGATTCATTTGTGTAAGTGTTTGTAAAAAAATATGAAATACGACAGAATTCCAAAATGTTAACATTTTCAGAAGCAAAGATTATACGCATAAAATTGATTAATTAAATAAAAGCCGAGGAAGCCAAATACTAAACAAAAAATGCGTATTTTTGTTATTGGAAACGCTATATTTATTTCTGTGCCATTATGAAGTATTTTTGTCTATTTATCTCTTTTTTTTAACATTCTACACAATGCCAGTCTTTTGTCATTAGATTCTCAAAATCCCATTAGAATTTTAAGAAGATTCACCTACTGGGTACCGTCATCCGATTAAAAAGATTAGTTAATTTTGGTTGATTATGTCCACAAATGTAGTAGTAGTTTCTAAAGCGTCTAAGCCAAAGTGCTGTCACTACCTGTCACCCACCTTCCGCTACTTGTGCTTGTACAGAAAAATTTCTAATATAATTATTCGTTTTAAAATTAATTTCTAAGCTGCTTCCTGAATTATTACTTTAAATTATTCCATTTGATTTAATATGTCTCTTTTAGCAGCAGGAATATTTTGTTTCTTTTTGTAGTTATCGTCTTGCTAAATTTGTAACTGGGATACAAGTTACAAATTTAGCCTATTCCACTGAACTATGTTTTTGTAAGAAATTTAGAGAAATATTTAGAGCTATTTTAAAGCTACTGCAATTTTAATTATCTATTATTATTGGAAATTCTAGAAATATTTACAGTTATTTTAAAGCTACTGCAATTTTCATTATCTATTACTATTGGAAATCATCGAACTATAACGTATATTGTTCGAACCATGAGTGAATAGTTGGTAAACCATTTGGTGCAAATCATCTTTGAAAATGCTTACGGCTATTTCGTTTAATAATATATAATTAGCGAGATTAGCACATATTATGATATATAATTAATCTAATCTTTGGTCTAATTTGAAATCATTCACAAACTTATAAAATAAGAAAAGAGGCAAAAATAAATGAAGAAATGTCTGTTAATTTGACTGTTTTCATCACAGCTACATAATGATGTCATTGTTTATCTTGTAACAAAATTTCATTCCGAATTAAACATAAAATCGTCATATTTTAACGGCACCTAGAGCTTATTTCAAAACAACTGGCTAAGGTTCCTGACAATCATGCTCATTGACTCATGGACAGACTATTTCTGCATGCAATAATGACCTATATCTTTCTTTCTTTCATTGAAACTTTCTGAGGTATATAAGACAGCAGGCAGTCAAAGCAAAGAGAACTTGGGAAGATACAGAAACACAACTACCAGTCTTACTATAACTGCCACGATGAAGATTATCTTTGTAAGTATACCTATAGTGTTTTTTTTTTTTTTATTTTGATGAAAATAATGGATTGAAAATATTTATTAATCTCTCTCTCTCTCTTAACCATGGATCGTAACAAACATGCAAAATATAGTTTTAACTGCAAAAGCTGAAGAATGGTGGCTCACTACATGATTAGCATGAATAAAACATGAAAAAAATCGGAAAATAAATATTTTTGTTGTATATACAACAGAGAGTCATCTTTTTGAATTAGGTTCAGAGATTGTTTGACTCAACTATACTTTGTCGGAACAAATTATACCGTTGTGGTTTACAATTGAGAGATCAGGCATTGAGCAAATTTGGTCATTGGCCCAAACCGTGCTGTACCATGAATATCCAGATACTCCTCCACTGATAATTGGTCACGTCCAACCCAAGCACCACATATCAGGCAACTATAAATATGTTCGTAGTCCTTCGATGAGATAGTACTACGGTTATAAATGGAAAATGCTGTGATGAACAGAGTTAAGAGACTTCCAGCACGGAATGATAATAAGCTCATAAGCACTCGGTCTGTACTTGGTATTTCAACGGCATCGAAGATCCTTATGTTGACGATTAGTGATGTGATCTGCAAATGAAAGCGGATGGTATTGAAACTGTATCGAAAAGGACCAAAAAAAACCTCCGAAGGTGACAGAACTTGATAAAAGAGCCTTGCAGAGAATTGTAAGCTCGGCACGCAGGTCGACGTTGTCGCAGCACACACACATACACACAAGTCCTCAATAAGACGATTTGGACATCTTAACACCAGTACAACACACAGGATGCTACATGATATGGGTTACCACGACCATGCAGCCGTCCATAAACCACTAATAATTCTAACTAATGCCAGATGCCGTATAGATTGGTGTAAGACCCGCCGTTCTTGGGCGGGTCTTACACCAATCTATAAAGCACACTTTATGAGTGTGCTTTGTATTACAAGAAAACTCATAAAGCACACTTTATAAGTTTTCTTGTAATTAAAGGTTATTTTTAAAGTTTCATTGGCGCCTCCGTAGCCAGCTGGGAAGGAGCAGCAGTGCGTAGCACACGCTTCTTGGGTTCGAGCCCATCACCATCAGATGCGGAAAGGTCAGGGAATGACCACCGCATGTTTCCGGAGCAATATGGTCTTAGTTGCTAATGCTCATAAAAACCAAATAACAAAGGTGGTTTGTTTTTTTTTTAGGTTTGTTTACTAAATACTGGTAATATTAATAATTTGAAATGTTAAAGTAAATCACACAAAACAAAAACAATAATATAATTTGAAAGTGGCAACAGCCAATAAACCGAAACCCGGCATTCTAATTCTAATAAACCGAAACCCAGCATTCTAATTCTAATAAACCGAAACCCAGCATTCTAATTCTAATAAACCGAAACCCACTCTAATTTTATTTTGGTACAAAAAATAAACATTTCTTCGTATAAAAGCATTCTTATATATTGTATTAACTATTAATATATGAATAAATAAGTTACTGTTTTCACTTTATTGCAGGCTGTCCTGATCATTACATGTGTAATCTTCCATGAAATTGTAGCTGATCCCTGGGGTGGAGGTGGTGGTGGATATGGCGGAGGAGGTGGAAAAGGAGGAGGAGGTGGTGGAGGATATGGTGGAGGAGGTGGAAAAGGAGGAGGAGGTGGTGGAGGATATGGTGGAGGAGGTGGAAAAGGAGGAGGAGGAGGTGGAGGAGGTGGAAAAGGTGGTGGAGGAGGAGGCGGAAAATGGGGAAAATAAAATCAGGTAAGCTAAAGTTTCTTACTGAAAGTACGATATTCACAGTAATACAAGATTTGGAGTTAAGTCTTAATATTTTAATTCAAAGTTACTTATAAGCATAATACCTCAAAGCGATACAGTCAAAGAACCATTAACATCATGTTCTTTTGTTTTAGAGCCATCCCCACAAGAAGAATCGTCGAATAACTATTGGAATAAAATTCACCAAAGAAAGCATTCTGAGTTTTCCCCTATGAAGTTCTGCAGTACAGGCAAAGAAGAAACAGCATTCGGAATTTTATTCGGAACTGTACTTTGACTATATGAGAGGCTCGACTTTATTAAACCTTTACTTAATTACGTTCATGTAACTAAAATAAGCAATAAGGAATATTTTTTATTAAAATAAAGATATGAAATCAAATAATGTGTTTCGCTTTACTCAGAAGTCATCTACATACACAAAGTAGTTTTTTTTTTTTTTTTTTTTTTTTCGAAACAGCTGAATCAGAAGTTTCTCTTTGTGAATACAACTGTCTTTACGACTATGACTCTTCTATTTGTCATTACTGGTAGTTAAATTAGATTGAAAAATTAAATATGACGGAATACTCCTAATTCCAAATTAGGAAACCGCCTTTACGATTGAAATAAATACTTAGTTTATTTTCTTTGCTTTTTATTTATTCCACTCTTTGATAATTCAATTAACTCGACTCTGCTAATGAATTATAAATTGCATGAAAAGCTTTGATAAAAAAATAGCCTTTTAGCTCTTATATTCAAAACATCTTAAAGAAAGAGTTCCAAATAATAAAACCTTCTTACAGTGTTTATTCTTCCACAGTTCTTTAAAAACTCTTTACTTCTGGCTATTCCAAAGAAGCGAATATTCACATTATCACATTAAACCTATTAAACATGGAAAACTGGAAACCAAATCACTAGTATTCTCCAAGAGCAGCAAATGGTGATCGGAGCTTATATTGTAGGGACTTTTCTAGTTGTGACATAAAATTCGAATTGCATAAACAACTGTTTGAAGGTAAGGCTAAATTGGTCAGTTATTCAGTGGGTAAGCGAATCAGATCACCTCAAGAGTCTTTCACTCATTCGGTTCACTCTGCTAATGAAACCTTCAGTTCGTCTTTCATTAACAGGGTGAACCTTGGGTTCACTCTGTTAATGAAAGGCATATCAAATATAATACTGATTTCAATTATACAAAGACTCATTAAAACTACCCCACCCTAAAATAGTTAATGAACTTGTAAAAATTTTGGTTGTCAAGGATGTGATGTCATACCCATATGGCTTGATTGGCTTGTTGGTTGGTTGTTGTATTTAGGATTTTATACTCATCAGCAATTTAGGTCATATTGAGCCGTATATTATATATTTGTGAACTGCATGTGTTCTTTATTCGACTTTCTGCTTGCTCAGCGGAAACCCGACTTTCCAGGAGGTAAAACCAGGTTGACACCGACTAACTTAACCACTTTGTGAAACAGACCTCTAAAAATTCATCGCATCATTGACGAGATTCGAACTCAGGTCTTTTCTATTTAGTGTGGTGGTCAAACAGGTTTCATGCTGGACGAAAAATTATCATAAACCAGGACCATTGTACTGGTCACCGAGGTAGAACATCTCTTATTGTTTACAGAAGAAGAAGACCTATTATAGCTTGACTCAAATTGTTGGAAATGCTCTTATAACACCCATACCATATGTGCGAGTAGTTACTATTTCGATACTGACGTAGTCGTGCTCTATGAGCCTTGACAGTTAATCTGGCGTATTACTGTTTATCTTTTACGAGGTCTAAGGACAGTCGGTCGATATTAACACCAGAGGATAGCAAAATATATCTGCAGACGTTGTCGAAGTTCTGGAGCACCAAGTGAAAATCAAAGGTGAGGACTGGATAATTTGTCAAAGGATACAGCTACAGATTTTGCTCTCTGAGAAGAAATAGAGAGATGTCATTTCATCTATAGGATCTCAAAACGTATGGAGCACTATCATCCATAATGACTGGGTAAAGCATGATAAATGACTGGATAAAGCATGATTGCATTCACTTTGACCATTGTGTTGATTTTGCCCCATCAAATCACATCACACACAAAGATTTCAGTGAATCAGAGGTGCAGTTCAGCCGGAATGAAGAATACCGAGGATCATTCTTTAGCAATCAAATTTCTGTTTGAGGCGGGATGACGGAAGGATCCTTGTTCGACGACGCCCTGCTGAGCGAAGTGTTTCTGAATGTATAAAAACTAAACATACACATCGGAGATGATGATATTGTATTTGGAACGTTGTATTCGGATAGGGTAGCTGCTCCTAAAGGACATTGGGCTTCTTTAAAGTGTAAAAATAGAGGTGTTTGTTTCTTCTGTTGAAATCAACAAAGAGGCGTTTCACGTAAGGAGAGGCCATGAAGATATTGGTTACAGAGCTTGGAAATTAGACATTTTCTGGGAAGGGGAAGATCTGTTTTAAGTGTATAAGGCGATGGGGGGGGGACAAATGAATGATGGTTGATTTTCTGTGAAATGTTAACCAAAACCAGGAGGAAGAAATACCAGACTTGCTTAAATGAAGACTATATTTTAAATTGTCTAATTTAAATTACTATTAGAAATCCATACATTTACAACCATAGGGATTTACATCCCTGTAGTTGTAAATATATGCATTTCTACACTTTTGCTGAATAATAGGACACTTTGGTTACCCTAAAGGCTGCATATTCAGGATAGCCAAATATATATATATTAAACTTTATTGAAATTAAAGATACCTTACAATGGTACCTTTACGATAGTAACCTTCAAACCTTGTTTGACTGGCACATTACAGTTATGATAGTAACCCTAATATTAAGTAACCTGATGTGTATAACATAACAATAGAGAAAATATGACGTGCAGAATGATTGATACGTCCAAACTAGAGAAACGCTGTGGTATTGAATTTCTTACAGAAGAAACGCACTGAAGTGTACGAAATGGAAAATTTGTTACCAGAATAATAAAAGCAAGTTCTAGGGTAGATTTTCTGTTTGCTGGAAGAAAAACCAAGCTACTCTCGCCAGAGACAGACTAACTCAGCCACCTTGTGAAAAATACCCATAAAAATTCCTCCCGTCATTGACGGGATTCGAACTCAGATCTTTTCCAACCGGTGTGGGGAAGACGTTGATCCTACCAACTGTGTTACCCACGAAGGCTATAGATATTGTCTGGCCAGATGGAGTCATAGGGAAAGATTAACGTAAGACAGTTTATAATGTGGCTAGGGAATTTAGTCCGAGTCGGTGGCTTTTCTACACCATCATCCATGATTTGCATGGTTTCGGAGGATATAGAGCTAGCTGATCAAGGCAGGATATGCCCATGAGACAAAAAAAAAACTGAAATGAAGTAAAGAAAGCTATGAAAATTGTGCCAACATAAACCGAAAGACTTTCATAAGCTAAAAACCTTGATGTACAAAGATATAGGTTATTAATAAAAGAAATCCTATCCTTGTAAAACTATTGAAGAAAACTGCTAGAGTAGACCTCACATAATTTAAGTTTAATTGGCGCGTTGACACACATTGGAATAAACTGCTTCCTTGGGTTAGATGTTGACAGTCAACGAAATTTAATTGGTATCTGAATCGGCACCACCTTCTAACAGAAGAGAAGGAGCAAGTTTTGATTTCATAACGACAAGATTTTCGCAGAGGTTACATAACCCTGCTCCTACGAGGGAAACTACCCGGCCATGGGAGAAGGGTGTTTCCACAGGAAGTGTCCTTGATTTAAAACGTTCTGGTCATCGGCATCACTTCTACACCATGTGAACATTGGCGAAGCGTCCTGATCGAAATCACCACTGAGATCATCTCGAAAAAGATGTGAGTTAGGCATTCCACGCACCATAGACCAAAAAATAATGAAAAAAGGATTTCGAATTTAAGCCATTTAAAACTGAATGTGCTACCGAACTTTTCGCTAGACACTTGGCTGCTCGTAAGGTCGTTTGCAAGGCTTTTTTCCCACTTCGATTTCCAAACATTGAATCAAGATGAACAGGTTTTTTGTTTTTTTTTTTTCGGATGAGTGTTCTACTTACCTTTGTAATCGATCCAGGAATGTTTATTTTCTGCGCAATGAAAATCCTTATTTTTATGAGGAAATTGAGCAGCAGCATCCTTATATGATGATATGGATCGCAATTTCAGATCACTTGATGGGGCCATATTTTTTCGATACACGTGTCAATCACATTGCTTGTTTGAACATGCTTCATGCGTAGTTTGCTCCCCAACTGTGTGAGAGAAGTTCGAGGAACAACTATCCTGAAACAAGATGGTGCACTAGCAAGTTATGCGCTCCCAGTCAGAAAATATCTCGACGAGAGATTGGACGTGGATCTGATATTGTGCGTCCTCCTCGAAGTTCACTTTTAACAGCATGTGACATTGGAATGGCTTTGGAACATTGCGACAGAGAAAATTTCTCAACTAACAACAGTTTAAAACCTAAAAACAGCTATCAGCGATTGTTTTTATGACATCCAACCGTCAATATGGAAGATGTCCAGAAGAACATGAGTAAATATTAAAATTTCTGCGGAGAATGGAGGAGAGCATACAGATAACCTCTAACTAACATGCATATGGACTTGGTGGCCACTTTGTACATAGACCCATCTTTTAACAAAGTTTCCATACCCATCAATTCACCGGTTTTATGTCCTATTGGGCATCACTGGAGAATGATGCGATTGCAAGTCAGAGACAAGGTACAACCAGCTCAAACTACAGAGTTGGAGTTTTTCCTTCGTAATATATGATGACTAAGTGTCATGACAAATAACGGTAATATTGTATATAATGAGTAGTTTGTTTTTTGTCTCAGCTTGTAAGATTTTATCTAAAAGCCCTTTAGAATCTGTGAATGTATTCCTTTTTGAACATATCACGTATTCTTTATTAATAAATAAATATTCTTATTCTTATTCTTATTCTTATTCTTAATATTATTGTTATTATTGTTATAGCTAAATGCCGAGTTAGCAAAGTTTTCTTCTAACAACAGATATCATTCGTTTATAATAAAAATGTTTTCTATGTTCAATATTAAAATAAGATTTTTTTTAACCACAACAAAATAAAAGAAATTATGTCTTTATTATTAATCCAGCTGAATACACATTGTGTAAATTTTAATTCCAGGTGGCAGCAAGGAACACATTAAGAATTATAAAGTTAAAAACCATGGCTCTTTCCTTACTTCATGACTGTTGACAGTGAACTTGAGCATCGGTAATGCCTAGGAAAAATAAACATTTTAAAAATAATTATTTTGACACAACCAAGAAGTATCAGTATCTTATCTATTATAGAATTATACGTGTAGTTTGTAAATAAATTTATTTCAGTTAGAGTAATGAATATCATTGACGAATAAAATATATGATTCATTTGGAACAGTGATTTCAAAATAACGTGACGATTGGATACAATTGAAATGTCTGTTATGAAATTCTTACTTTTTTCTTTAATTCCCAATAAATATGAATGAAATTTGTTAAATATTAATAATTCACTTACATTGATTTAGACTAAATGGGGTTGATAGCATAAAGGCTTAATCGATTTTTTAATTAAATTATAAAAAAATATATATACAAAGTATTATTTTTTTTATTTCTGCTCTCAGAATATAATTGGAGTAAAATAAGACTTTAGGTTATAAATGAAAACGACGGTTTTTTGAGTTTCTCCGATTTCAGCTAGCCATGATTAATCAAATTTTATTAAGTTTTCTCAACTTCTTAAAAGCCATAAACTCCTTGCATGCTTCCTTATATTTATAAATGTGAGCTTTCTTAATTTATATGACAACCATACTCGATTTATTTTTCATTTAAATTGGCGTTCTCCAGAACATAATTATATGAAATCTTCTGAACAATATCATATAACAATTTGTAAAAGAAATTAAGACTGACATCGTCCCAGAGACATACACATTGTGTAAATTTGTAAATTAGATAAATGCATTTTGGATAAAGCGAATTTAGAAAATATGCGCTGGGATACAAAAAATGTAGACATTTTAAGACATAAAATGATTGTTAGAAACTTCAATAAGTAATGATAAAGAGGTGCTAAGTGCTGTATGAAATCAAGTAAAAATTAAAAAAAGGAAATTAAAACTACCTAATGAAAATATAAATAAAATCTACCGGAAATGACAATCAGGGGTAATACAGGTTGTTGGGGCTTCTTCCCTTGTTTGCGGCGGGAAATTCATTCAAAAAATCCACAAATCCCTGGCTGAAAGTAAACTTTATGAGATATAACCTTCTTTTAATTGTTCCTCCTGGTTCTTGTCTCCTCTGCCAATGACAATATGCATGGACACCGATTAGCATATATTACCAATCTGGTTGTTTTTCTCTAAACTCTTTTATGTCTTTCTTCAAGTGCGGCGTTCAGAACCCAATATGTTATTCTAAATGCACTCTCATGATCATCTTATACAGAGGACAATGACATATTTTTCCCAAATTGTGAAGATTCTATAAATCATGTGCAGGTTACCACGTGCCTTCCTAGCAGCTTGTTTCGTTCGTATTGCCTGAAGTTTTGTTCCCTAGGTGCAAAAGCTTACTTCGGAAAGATAAAACTTCAGCTGCCTTTTTTTCAGACCATTAGTGCAATCGATTTGAGTTATTATGAAGAAAATGGCCTAGTTCTTGTCGTTAACTACTCTTCCTACCTTAAAATCATAAGCAAACTTTGACTTACCCTAAACTCGCTCATCAGTGTCATTAATAAAGATAAGAAAGAGAAGTGGTCCCCATTGATTCATGAGAATCAATGTAGGGACCACTTTTCTCCACTGGTCAACACTCAGGAATGTCCATTTATGACTATTTTCTGTCTCGTATCTTCAAGTGTAGAAACAGGAGACGTAGGTTGGTGTTAGTACCTCATCAGATCATTTGTTGCAGTTTTCAAAATTATCTTATGTGGTACAACACTACGATTTTGTAAATCATTATTTGATGACAGTACGTATAATTTACATTTTTATAAAACGAAAAAAACTTCATACTTTTAAACATTTAATTACAGTAAGACTTACTTCCATTTATTGTATTAAATTAAACAGATATTTGTGTTTTAATATTAATTTTCCTTAATAGATTTGATCATAATCAATGCCACACCAACGCTATCACCATGAGTTACCCCTGTATTGAAGATATAAGACAGAGAAAGATGCCTACAGCATGTAGTATTCTTAAAGTTTAAAATTCACTTACCATAAGAAAAGCTGGCACTTTTATTTTCCCCATTTGCCGCCACCACCACCACCACCACCTCCTCCTCCTCTTTTGCCACCTCCACCTCCTCCTCCTTTACGACCTCCTCCACCTCCACCACCCCCTCCGCCTCCTTTACGACCTCCTCCACCACCTCCTCCTTTACGACCACCTCCACCGCCTCCTCCTCCTCCTCCACCGTAAGGATCTGCAACGACTTCATGGATTACCAGTAAAGCGACAAACAAAACTATCTGCAAAAAATTAATAAAATAGCGTTTATCTGTCGGCTGCTGTTTCTACTCGTCATTAAAACCATAATGAAATTAAAAAAAAAAAAAAAAACAGAATTGAAGTATGTTTATTATTTAAGATTTCAAGAAATCCTCGTCATCAGTTAAGAAAACGGTAAGATTGTACTTACTAAGAATGTCTTCATGATACAGCTGCCTACAGTCGCTAAGGGTTATCGAAGATTCTTCTGCTGAGATTACTCGAGCTCTTGTTCTGGTCAGCTTTGATCGTGGCTGCTATATATACACGACAAAGTGACCGTGAAAAAACAAAATGGACACATTATCGCTGCATGCGCATTTAACACGGGTTCTGTGAGTCACTGTAAAGTAGGTTAGTAAAGACCGTCCATTTGTGTTGAAAGATTAATTAGGGTTCTATACGCACACGCTGCACTTCCTGTACAATTTCGTTTCGGACAGTTGTTTCAATACATGTGAGCAACATCAACGTCGTGTGAAGTGATTTAATCAAATTTAAATTGGATTAAATCACTTCACTTTGACAGATATCTCAGAGGGGTTTCCTCTTATGAATTTCAAGGACGTCTTTCAAAATTAGCTGAAGTTCTTTGCTGAAATTAAGTTATTAAATTATAAAATTCATTAAAATTAAGGTAACATATTTTAGGACCTTTCTTTTACTTAAACATAATTCCTGCTTCTTTGAAAAAATTATCTTTATAGTTATATATGTTTTTTTCTAAAGCAATTTTTATCACCACCTTATTTTTCTTCAACCTTTTCTTCTTTGCCTTTACAGGAATAAAAATAATTTCATTAGTATTTTTTTTATTTATAACAAAAATGGGCCTTACGGGAATTTCACACCGTAGCAGAGTTAGTCGGTCTCGAATAAGAATTGCCAGTCTTTATATCTCGAAAACTTTGTTCATTCATTTCACACATTTCAGAAAATACAATTGGATGAATATTATCCAGATTAAAGGAATAAAGGGATATATCAAGCACGTGCTCTGCTTCAGCCACATACTGCTGAAGCTGCATAATTTTTTGATGAAGTTAAAGTATAATACAGAGAAGATAAAATTTCTCGATATGATAGTCATTTATTTTGGAATTTCTAGCAGCACAGCAAAACCAACTTATATCGAAAGAACATCAGAGGAACTGTTGGAAACATACCTTGTGTTGCTTTCTTTCAGGTAAGCCAGAGACTGAACAAGATTTTGATAAACCCTGTCCTTGCACTGCATCCCCCTATTCATAACTAGAATGATTCTGTTTTAGAGAGTGGATAGCCAAACATTCGAAAAATGTCTGAGCGATGTGGTTGTCGCCAATGTGGCTCGAAGCAGCTGTTTTAATAGCCAAGAATGTGTTTGATGGAGCTCCATCCTGCGTAAAAACAGTTGCATACATGTGTTTTGTCCAAACACATTCTCTTGAAATACAGATATATACAGTTATACCCAGTTATTTATTAACTGGGTATAACTGTATATATCTGTATTTGAAACTATGGACCCCAGTACTCCAGGCCCATTTGTTACATTCTCTTGATGAACTGGAATTGTACGGTTTTGGAGAAGATCATAGTAACGAAGCCGCAAAAGCTGGATCGTTCTTTGAACCTCTTTGAACATATATCCGCTTGAACAAATTATAAAGTCAATAGTCTAATTATCAAGTTTACCGTGAACCCATACCAAACAGTAGGGTGGAGAACTTGAGAAAGACTTCGTCAACATTATGTAAGGCTCATGAGCAATCCACCTCATCCTAGCCGATTGAAGTCGGTGTGTTTGTGTTCATATAAAATTAACTAAAATTAATCAGTAGTGCCAGTAATAGTTTGCCCAACAGTTGCCTTCTTCGTTGGATTTACCCGAAGCTACAAGCAAAATACCTGGTTATTTGAGTTTCGTTTTTTGTGCATTCCATATTGGAAAACATATGATCTTATTCTTAAGATTTTTAAAAAGGTGTCAATGCCGAAGCAGCCAATTTAACCCCGGGGGCTCACATCTGGTGAGTATGGCTTGGCAAACCCAGGGTCCTGAGCTAGATATCATTCTTCTCTTTCTTGGTGATGCCTTTCTACTTCTCTCTCTCTCTCTCTCTCTCTCTCTCCTCTCTCTCCTCCTCTCTCTCTCTCTCTCTCTCTCTCTCACACACACAGGGGGCAACTCGGGGAATTTTTTTTTTTTTTTTTTTTTTTTGGCTGGTGCAGCATAAGGCCTCAGGCTTCCTTGTACCATATGGCTAATAATAATAATAATAATAATAATAATAACGTGCTACTCTCATTTTGATAAAGTATCTTTACTAACAAAACGCGAATTTTCATTTTGCAGTGTCATTTCGACCTTTGATTGCTATTGTGGTTTCCATCTACACCAGCTTTTATTGCATCTAAGATGTGGGCATTAGTTACCTCATAAGATTTACCTTGCAGTTTGACTGCATGCACTTCCTTTCGGAACTAACCGAAACTTATTTAAACCTTATTCTTATTTATTATTTTAATAAAATAATAATAAATAAGAATAAACAGATACATAACAGGTAAAATGTTTATTCATACTTCGTACATAACGTATCTTTGAAAACGAAGAAAACACAGAATGAGTAATTAGTATTAGTTTGGCCACATTGGATGCGACTCATTATAACGTGCCACCACATGCTTCTGAAGGTAAATTTCATAAGAGCAGGTCCACTGTTTCTTTCTAATTATATTGCACTCTTTGGTTTTTGTCTCACTCATCAGTGAAAAAATTAGTAAAAATGAATGAAAATTCATTTTATTAATCCTGTAAGCTACTCATACTTGTTTCCCAAGTGAAAAGTGTTTCACCACTGCCATTAAACTGCTTAAGGATCAGCAGCATCGAACTTTTTAGAGATCATTAGCATTAAATTTTATCTGCTATTTTTCAGACCATGCTTCTAGCCAGTCATTCCAAATCGTTTTAAAACAGCATATTCAAATCCTTAACCATTCATAAATCTTTAAGTTGATTAGCAAAGTTTGACAGCGTCCTTCCTCAATTGTCTGATCCCTGAGGACCCCGTGCACCACTCCATCCACCCTGAAGAATACTCATTAATCGAACTTCTCTGTTATTAACCCAATCTGCTCTAATTTGTACAATGACCGCTTAACAAAATGCATATAAATAAAATATCAGAGTTGTTTCTTGTATTCAGTTGTACTGTAACCATCAGAGTAATCGTCAGATATTTTGCCTGATCAAACTGTGGCAACTCCGCGGTGAATGATATCACGCTGATAAAGGCCAATTAGTGAAGTGGTTTATATATGCCGTAGTGAAGCAATAGGTTACGTTGTTCGCGTTGAGCGACTGACCACTGAACCCAGATAGCAACAGAAACTGTTTACATCTGACTACCATCGCTGGCACTTGGAACTGGTCCAGGGATCTACTGATTTAGCAATCCCAGAAGTCGTACCCGTCAATCTCACTCCCGTATGAGAAGACAGGAATCTGTTTTAAAAAATTGTCCCACAAAAAATTAACATTAAGATCCTTCATTTCCTCTTCTAATCAAGTCCAGAGCAGCTCGATACGAAGAGCAATGTGTGTTTCGTACAGAACGTGGTGAAGAACTGTTTATAAATAAACAATTAGCAAAGTTAGCTTTTCACTCTTCTCAGAGAATTCTTGGTGTGAGTTTCCTCCCTTGGCCCAATGAAAACAAATAATTTCCTTAAGAGAATAATGTCTCGCATTGTGTCTCTAACGGACAAGCCTATAGCACATCTTTCTGAAGCAGTACCTCCTGATTTTCTGACTTCGCCATCCCATGAAGCTATGTTCAAAACGCTCTAGGAAACTACGTATTCTCAAAGCAACATCCAATATACAATTCGTGATGGTACCGTTCCGATTGATCCATGAGTGAAATGCCTTGCGGCCTTTATTAAACTCCTCCTCTTCAGCCCATTATCAATCAAATTTCGTGTATATGAGACTTTAAACTAATCCACTTCTTCTTCTGTATACTTACTCACATTAAAAATGATTATACGAGGCGATGGTCTGAAAGATATACTCCCCGAAGTCCTAATCGTTTAAGTAAAAATCCAATTCAATAAATTTCACATCATTTTTGGTATTGACTTCCATAATCACTGCATTAGCATTGCGGTCTTTAATGTTTTCCACCTTTAATTTTTTCCCAATATCACGACATTTAAGGACGGTTTACTACCTTTAGATCTATTTTAGGTGTACTGAGCACTTGGCTTAAAAGTCTCCTCGGTTTATTCAGTTTACAACGCGCCGTGGATGCGCAAACAGCATCAACCTCCGTAATAAGATCACCAACGTTATCACAGCGGAAAAATCAATCATTCAATTCACCATGATATATGCTACGAATTAAAGACTTTACTACTATATAATTTTAGTAATGATAGAAACGAATCATTCCAGCTGCTCCAACCTTGACTCAATTCGATTCCTTTATTTCAGCAATATTAATGCCTTGAATTCTCTTTAGATAAAGGACTGGTGTCTGAAATACAATTTGTTTCTTTTTTCAGGGTTGGTGTTGTTGTTGTAGGATTTTAGGAACATTAGCGACTAAGGTCATATTGTTTTCTGTATATTGCGAGTAATCGGTGGTCCATTTTCTGTTTGCTGAACGAAAAACACGAGTTTCCGGGAGGGGAAACCAAGCCACCCCGATTGAGACCGATTAACTCAGCCACGTTGTGAAAAGGCCCAGAAAATCCACCCGTCATCGATTGGACTTGAACTCAGGACTTTTCCATCTGTTTTGAGAAGAACAGCGATCCTACCATCTGTGTTACCCACGAGAGCTCGTGTATACTTGGCAGATCAATGGAAACTGCCCTGCAGTAGATGAAGCTAATTTTCTTGTTAAGAGAATGTTTATTGACTTCAAGTCAGCTTTAGACATTGTATGGTAGACTGTCGTTTTGAGACGATTACCAATAATACTCAGTTCTATAAATATGTATAGCTTTGTTAAGGATTACTTTTCGAAGAGATCATAGTTTGCATAAGGTTTGCCCAGATCAAGAGAATTGGTAAAGCGAACGAATGTGCTGAGATATCGATTTTGGGACCTAATTTTTGGAAAATTGCGATGGATGTCCTATTGTGTTTCCTATCTTGCTTAAAAATACTATCACATATTCCGGTGATTTATTGATATGGGTGGAGAAAGATTCTAGGTACCAACTAGAAACAAAGTTAAAATTTATCCTCAATATTGTTTAGTGGTGGACACGAAAAAATAAGTTAGAAATCTCGACACCTAAGTCCAAATGTATGTTGCCCAAAGGAAGGCTGAGTAAAATAAGACAACCCTCGATTGAGGAAGAAGGGATCATATTCTAGGATGGCGAAATACTTATGTGTCGTCGCAGATGATAGGTTGTCTTTTCTCGATCATATGAGGCTTCTGCGAGATAAAGTCAAGAATATTTATATGAAATTACAGAGTTCCGCGATTAAGTTCCTTTTCCTTGTATTCCTTCTACAGGTATTCACTTATCATCGATAAGTTGTTCGGTCATTAAAGTCATGTTTAATCAAAACTTTCGCAAGTTTAATTAAAACAAAAGAGAGGCTTATCATCTTAGTAGCTAGCATCTCCTTTAAAAAATAATATTGATTTGTATTTTCGGGGGTTACAATGACAATTTCTCCTTGAGCATTCCTCTGAAGATGCCACAGACCAAATACCCAGTATTAGGTCTGGGGCATTCTCTAAATCAGAATTTATTTCCGTGTTGACTCTTTTAACGGATATCACCAGGATCTGTGAACGTGTTTTGACATTTAAACTATCCGCAGTTCCCATAAAATTCGATCTCCAATTTCCATCAGCTTTATAATTAAAGATTTAACAAAAGATAAATTATTTTCGTGTAAATACCGTTCTTAACAGCTGTTTACCCAGAAAGATAATCTTTCCAAAGCAATTTCTTATAATATATTTCTTTTAATTAGCTATTCAGTTATCACAATCTCTGCCAATTAACCACATCTGTTAGCTTAACGATAATTCGTCTAAAATATTACCACCAAAATTTAATTAATCGAACAAATGTTAACTTTTTTTTAAATGTTATCCTTTTCTGAATTTTAACCTTTTTCTAACCTTTTATAGATGTTAACCTTTTCTAAACTTTTCTGAATTTTAATGGTTTTTTTAACCTTTTATAAATGGCTCAACTGCTGCCAAGATTCTTGTAAACTTATAGAGCAACCGCTTAGAAAAATTGAGCAAATTAGACTCGATTCAGTGGACAGTGAAATACACATCTTTCTTTTATCAGATGATGAAAAAGTTCTTGCGCTTCTTTTAAGAGTAATTAAGATTCATATTTTAGATTTAGATTGATATTTTAAGTTAAGATTAATATTTCGATTAAGATTGATATTTTAGATTAAGATTAATATTTTATCAACAATTATATGGAACCCATTACAGGCGGTGATTATCCACCGATGCCCTTGCAAAGTTTAAGAGCGGTTGGGTAACACAGAGAAAAGTGCTAAAAGTTGGCTGCTCCATTTACAGCGTGCTATACTTTATAAGTGTAAACCGGATGCACTACACAAGGTCCATAAGATATGCACAGTATTCGGAGAAGATGCAGGAATTAAGTACACAGCCCAAAAATGACTCAATTTAATCAGGCGATGAGTAACTTGACTTGATCAACAACGACGGCTGTTGAAGACGATGAACAGAAGGCTGTTATTGAGTTGGATTCGAGCGAAACATGCTAGTTGCTCGTAGAAAGATTCAATGTTAGCTGGTGAAACTTAGTTTCCATTAGCATCGACTGTGAAAGGTGTTCAAACATAGCAAATGGGTTCCACATAAACTCACACTCCAAAAGAATATGCTTGTTTTCGCGTCAGCTAATGGGCCTTTTTAGATCGATATTTGACATGAGACTGCACCTAAAGACATCGAGACTTCGATGTCTTTAGGTATAGTTTAACTTCTTAAAGAGGTCGAGTTTCTTGAAGGAGTCAAAAGACGGTCAACTCACCTGGTACCTGCAAATGAGCACCCATATGAGGAGAGATTTGGAATATGTGCGTTTTGGAATTTGTAAATCAAGCACCTTATAAGGACCTAACAGAAGTCAATGGAGCTCCGAGAATGGACAATAAAATGAACGAATGGAAAACTTTACTGTTATAGATAAATTTGAGAGAAATAGATAAGATAAATAAAAAAGATAATTAGAATTATACTACTTTAGTATTTAGTTAAATGTATCAGATTAACCTGGATTTTATGAGGCTTTCTTTTAGCTAGCGAGTTGTTAATTACTGGAATACGGTGGATCGCAGCTTGCTGATGCATCTTCCGCCTTGTCGAGTTTCCAAGAGTTATTCGCCCTCGTGGATAGAGCACAGTTGGTGGAATTGCCATGATCCCCCTCACTGGGTGGAAAGAGACCTCAGTTCAACTTCTGTCAATGACGCGAGGAACTTTTATGGTCCTTTTTCACAACGTGGCTGAGTTAGTCAGTCTCTAGCGAGGCTAGCATGTTTTTGTTTTCCTTCTGGAAATTCGAGCTTTTCGTCCAACAATTTTTTTAGTGTCACTGCTTTTCCTTATTTAATTTTAGAATTAATATCTTAAAAATACAATTTTTTGGTAGAAGCAGCAATTTCCCCCAATTTATAAATAATTACCTTTTCATTTTTTTTTAAATCATGAATTAATCATGATTATATTTACTTTATAATCAAAAGACATATTCCAAAGGAACAATTGAAAACGCCATTCATTCAAAAGGAGATCATTCCAATTAATTGTATAAACTTAACCGATTCCATCGAGCATTCTTTATTTTGTGTAAATAATTGTGAGAAATGCTTTAACTGGTTTCAAAGTGCATTACCGATTGAAATTACCGCTATTATTGCGCATAATAAAGCTTTCCAAACCACTTGGACTATGCACAGACCGAACAATAATCCTTTATTCCAAATGGACATTTAAAACAAAGTAATTAGACAATCATAGGTAATTTACGAATAATTACTAAAGAAAAACATAAACTTAAACATTGTTCTACTTTGGCGTCATTTACAAAAGCACAAGAGAAAGAAAATAATAAGAAGACAAGTACAGTACTTATCTTGGATATTTCATCATAGCTACCGTTCGCTGATGTAAATTATGTTTATCATAAAACAAAAAAAAATTAAATTTAAGTTGAATGGGAACTGACTCATTCTTTTAGGTCTTGTATTACAAAACGATAGTTTTAAGGACGATCCAGACAGTCACTCTCAGTGACTCATGAATAATGACAGTTCCACTTACGGATGTCCCACATTTCCTTTTCATGGTTATCCTCTTGAGGTATATAAGACAGAAAAGAGAAGGTAAGGGAGCACTTGGAGAGATCTGGAAATCCGACATCCATACGAACTGACTGCTCTGACTGAAGCTATGAAGATCATTTTTGTGAGTATTCGCTTTGAAGCTGCTTCTTTTAAAAATAGAAACAGTCGTCAGGTTTCTTTATGTACCTTAATTCCTCTATTTGCCTCTCCTCACGGATAAATTTAATTTTTAATCGATTTTCTTACATTAGTTTTTATTATGTGTATAAATAAATAATTCATTGTTTTGACTTTATTGCAGGTGGGTTTGGTGATCGCCTGTGTAATCTTCCATGAAGTTGTAGCCGATCCTTGGGGTGGAGGTGGTGGTGGTTGGGGTGGAGGGGGTGGAGGAAAGGGCGGGGGAGGTGGAGGTGGTAAAGGCGGTGGTGGCGGCGGAGGATATGGTGGAGGAGGAGGAAAGGGAGGAAGGGGCGGTGGAGGAGGTGGCAAAGGAGGTGGAGGAGGAGGCTATGGTGGTGGAGGAGGAAAAGGTGGTGGTGGCGGTGGCGGAGGTGGAAAATGGGGAAAATAAAATCGATTTCTTCGTCAGGTAAGCAAAATTTAATGTATAATCACAGTTTTTCACCATTGAATAAATTCATAAATTCATTGTTTTTTCAAAGAATGTCTTTTTATTTACTCATTTCCAAATTCATTAACTGTGTGCTGCATAAAGTCGAGTTTTTTTACTTCTTGAACTGACACTATACTCCCAAACAAATTTTAATTTAAAAATACTTTAAGTTTGTTACCGATCTTTAAAAATAATTTAAATTTGTTTGTGATCTCTAATCAATCGTTAAAATAATTTAAAATTTTAATAATTAAAAAATAATGAACGATTCTCATTTTTTTAAAATAATTAAAGATCCTCAATCTTTACAAATAATTTAAATTTAATTTTAATTATTTATTTAAGATTGATACATCTTAAAATTTTAATTTTGGTTTGCTATCTAAAATACTTCTAATATTTCTAATTTATTAGAAATATTAGAAGTATTTTAGGGCTTTAGAGTATTTCGAAATACTCGAAAGCCCTAAAGTCTCTTTAGGCGTCTCCGTAGCCAGGTGGGAAGGAGCAGCAGTGCGTAGCACACGCTTCTTGATTAGACCGGGGTTCGAGCCCGTCACCACCAAATACGGAGGATGCGGAAAGGTCAGGGAATGACCACCGTATATCCAGGAGCAATATGGCCTTAGTTGCTAATGCTCCTAAAAACCAAATAAAGTCTCTTTCGGCGAACATTTAAGAAACTACTACTAGCAACTATTGGGGTTTACGAATTGTATTGCATTCATATACCGCGTTGAAGAAGAGGCTGCAGGTAGACCAGCATAGATACGGCAGTACACGCGGTTGAACTGACTGACTTTAAGCCAACGTGACCGATAAATACGGTGCTGTTCTTGTATTGTTTCTCTCTGTCTTTTAAACTCTTCTTGCAGAAAGTACAGTTGATATAATCACCGTCCTCCCCACACCCAGTGAAAGAATACTCAGTTGGAATCTGCTGAATGACACGAGGAAATTTTATGGTCTTTCTTATATAATATAGAAAAATATAAGTTCTGCTAATAATAATAATAATAATAATAATTGTATTAATCATTAATAACGCGAATTGGGAACAATATAAATTATTAAACAAAATTAATCGTTGATATTAACGATTCCTCGTTTTGTACAATGAAAAATTAACCTGTTTTTTTTTTTTTGTTATTTTGTTTTTAAAAACTTAAATGAATTTAAACAGTTATAATTATATTAATAGTCCCTGAAATAAGTAAATATTCAATATTCATCAGTGATACTATATGACTAATATAATTGTTTCTGCTTTATAGCACTATCCAGAAGAGAATCAATGAAAATCCATTAAAGAAGAAGAAGAAGAACAACAACAATAATCCTGGAAGAAAGATATTGGCATTTTATTCTCCGGAAAATAAAATCACTTTGTAGTGGTACACAAATAGCCACATAACAGCAGATGGCATTTTGTGAGCAAAACCCAAAAATGAGTTTATTATTTTTGACTGAAATAAAGTTGTAAGTTTGGCATAAAAGCTTGTCTGATTCTTTTTTGAAGTACCGTATATTTTTGACTTAAATACTTTGAATATTGTTCCCAGGAAGATTGGTGGAGATAGGAGATACTTTTCTATCCCTTTTTTTGAAAAATCTATAAAGCGAATGAAGCAGGAAATTATCGCTACTTGCCTTTATACGCTGTCCGATTATTATATTTCGGAATTTTTAAGTAAAAGAATAGTATAGGTATATTCCCAGTTCCAAAAATACAGTATTGTTAGTAACAGTGTGAAAAGGGAAACAATGGTAATTTCCAGGTTCATTGGTTTTTCCGATTTCTAAAACAAGATAAGATGGGAGTAATGATATCTATCGTATATCCTCGTATTCACCATTACGAATTAAAATTAATTCACAACTAAAAAATTCATATAGGGATTGTAAATCACCATTTCAAATATAACTCCAGTACTATCTGCAGTGTATAAACAAAAAAGAAAATCTTACTGTATTCCTGGAATAGGTTTCGTTGACTTTTAAATAAGTGCCACCGACCCAGTAACTCCAAAACCCAAAGATTTCATCATCTAGTCCAAAGAGACCCTTTTGGCTATATTGATAACAAAATAACTCTTGTGTCATCAAGAAGCTTACCATTGCTCCAGATGGATTTCCGCTTTTCATAGTCGAAGTGTATAGTGCCTTCATTGTGGAACCCTTGGGTGTCGCATTCTACGCTCACAGCAACTCCTGGGTCACTAGGTGTGGAAGAATAGGATTTGTTTCTACAGAATGTCAAAGACTGGTTATCTTTTCCTCTATTTTTCACCACTGATGTCATATGACCATATTTTCATGCATCTTGTATCGACTTCTGTAATGTGACCTTTTTGCTAATCCTCATACGAGTAAATGTCCCTTATACCTTTCCGAAGTTTCTCTCTGTCTCCTCATTTCAGCGTTATTCTATGATATGTCATCATACCAAATTTTGTTGAACAGTGTATAAATATGTATACCTTTGTTAAGGATTACTTTACGAACAGAACAAACGGTCATATTTTGACAGGGTTTGTACGGATCGAGAGAACGGTAAAAAAAAAAAAGATGCCCTCAGATAGCCATTTTCGGGCATAATTTTTGGAATATTGTGATGGATGAGCTGTTGTACATCATTTCTAGCCTGAAAAATGCTATTTCACATTCCAATAATTTATTGATATTGGTAGAGATAGATTATAGGTATCAGCTAGAAACGAAATCAAAAATTATCCTCAATATTGTTTTGGGGTGAATACGACAAAATGAGTTGGAAATATCGACACCAAAGTCCAAATGTATGAAGCTCAAAGGAAGGCTGACCCAAGGTTAAGGAATAAGGGATCGTATTCTAGGACAGTGAAATACTTAGGTGTCGTTATAGATGATTGCTGTCTTCTCTCGATCGTATGACCCTCCTGCGAGATAAAGTCAAGAATATTTATACGAAATTACAGCGAGTTCTAAAATAAAGTTGGGGGGAAAGGGAATCATATGCTGTATGAATGTTAATTTGTTCCTTATACGGCTGCATGGGAATGCAGAACTGATAATGTTGCAATCAGAAGACACTTGTTAGCTACTCAAAGATCAACCGACCGCTAAAGCGAATAATTGTGTTGAATGATGCACTGCATCTTTTTATCCAGAAAGATTCCAGCAAAATTGTTAGTGTTAAAGTTAATCTTGATTATACTGAAGAGATGAATTGTAACATCAATAATGGGAACAAAGATGGAGAAGTTGGAGTACATCCCCATCCCAAAAGGATTGCTAGGAATAAAAGCACAAAGTACCTTCAGATTATGGCACGGCCTTTGGGATCATGCAGATCAGGGTGGGACACTTGCACATTCATTCTTCAGATTGATAGGCTCGATGTTAAGAAGCAAAGTCGGTCGTGGTGCATATTGATAGCCAATGTTGTGATAGTCATGGTCACTAGTCGTTGGACTCCAGGAAAAGTAGTATATTAATTTGGTGGAAAGTTCTTTATGTTGCTGTGGCGAAAAGTTGAATCAGATTCGCCATCAGTATCATAGGATAACAAAAGTAAACTAATTTTGTATAAACAGCATTTCAGGGAATTTTGTAAATTTACATAGAAATTTTAAAGGAAAGAGGTAATGAATGATCACGGTGCATATACAAGGCGGCTTGCGCTCGGTGAAATTTATATGAATTTTTGCCGAATAAATTATATACACAACGTATAACGTAAATATTGTAAAATGGAGAGACACTGCCCTACCATTAATATACGGACACCCCTCCATGGATAGGGAAACAGGTCCCATGCATGCAACACGTCACAGAACCTGCTATAAATATGCACACTGGGCGTCGAATAGACAATTGCAAAAGTGGGCATGCACGACACGTTCAGCAGAATTATCTCAACAGTTCAACAGAACTGATCACCTCAACAAATGCTAGACGCCGATTAACACGATGTAAGGAGTGCGAATCCTCGACTGTAGAGCAGTGGAAAACAGTCCTATGGACAGACTAGTCGAGGTTCGCACAATACCAGTCTGACGGTCGTTCCTGGGTATGGCGAATGGCAGGAAAAAGTTCCTTCTTGATTTTATCCTCCCAACAATGAAGTTTGGTGGAGGTAGTGTCATGGTATGGAGCTCCTTTTACTGTTTTGCTTGGGCCCATTAGTCGTTATCGACAAAACCATGAATGCTGCGCAATACCAGGACATCTTGGACAATTATGCACTTTCAACATTATGGCAATAATTCGGGAAAGTCCCATATCTGTATGAGCAAGACAACGCGCCATGCCATGCTGCTTGGGTCGCAACAGAGTGGTTTGAGGACATGGCTGTGGAAAATTGGATTGGCTAGCCATATAAACTGAGGAACACATCACCTGACATTTATAAAAATCTGGTTGAGAGTATGCCGCGAAGATTGAAGGACGTCATAAAAGCAAAAGGTTTCAGCACAAAATATTAAATGACACGATAAAGGCTCTTTTTTTGTCGAGAGGCAGGTGTCCGGATATTAATGGTAGAACAGTGTATATTGTATAGATATGAATAATCTAATATGTATATTATAGTGAAAATAGCCCTATATTGTAATGGTTTACCCAGTACATTTTGTGTATCCTTTAAACGGGTGTCAAATAGGTTAATACAGTATATGTAGATTTTTTGAGATCAATGTGTTAATTTTAAAATGCCATTAAAGATAGACAGAAAGGGCTCCACAATGAAGTTACTACACACTTTGATTATGAAAAGCAGAAAGCCATCTAGACCAATGGTAGGTTTCCTGACGACACAAGGTCTTCTTTTGTTATGAACATAGTCGGAAAAGTCTATTTGAAGTGGATGATGAAATCATTGGACTTACTCGGTTTGATTGAAAGTCAACGAAACCCATATACACTTCATATATTACTAGAGGTAGCTTTGAAATGGTAATAATCTCTGCATGAATTGTTTAGTTGTGAAATAATTTTAATTCGCAATGTTGAATATGAGGATGTACGAGATATACCCCGACCCCACGACTTTGTTTAAAAATTCGGGAAAAATCAATGAAGTAGAAAATTATTATTGTTTCCCTTTTCGTATTATCACCAATTATCTATTATAATGGAATTCTTCAAAGGTTTAGCGTAAAAGGATTCTAATAACTTTCTTTGCATCGAAGTAACACATATTGAAATGTTTAATCAAATTATTATAAATCACATATCTTTTACACAATTAAAATCAAGTTAAACTAAAAATCCGTTAAAAATAATGTCATTTATATTAGGTTCTTTTAGTGAATGTAATAATTTTATAATGACTATTTTGTTGTTTTGCAAATTTACTTATATAGTTCTTGAATGTGGAAATTTTATAATGAGATTCGAAGCGGACAAAATATTAGTCGGATAAATTTACAGGTAAATGCAAATAAAAATAAAACAAAAAACTTGGAATCGCATAATGAAATATCTCTTACTAAAATTTCAACAGACAACGGAAGTATACTAATTATTTAAAGAGTTGTGAAGAAACTTTTGCGTCCAGTATCCCGCGGTGTAGGGAGTGGTTGAAGTTGCAGGAGCAAGGGTTAATTTTTGGGTCGTTCCTTGGCCTGTATGCCTATTGCCATAGGGCCACGCACGATTAGTAGCCCGAATCCGAACGTTTTGTGTCCATTTAATTCATTCCACGCAAGAAAAGTGGCATGGTTGATGCCAGTGTAATTTGTGTTTCAAATCTCCTTTATGTTGTAAAAGAATGAAATCCCGTTATGCCTAAGATTTGCCATTTCGCTTTGCTAAAAGCCTAAAATTCGGAACTTCTACCAAAATGAATTGGTAAAAGTCCGAAATATCAGAAAAAAGGTTTTTCTGCAATAGTTCATTCACTTTTCCGGATTTTTAACAAGGACATCAGGGGACTTATACCTATATAACACCCCATGTTGTTAGAGGGTGTTAGGCGCATCAGCGATTCAGCCTATATTGAGCTGTATATATCATTTCATTAAATTATGTGTGTTCTGTTTTCGATTTGCCTGTTTGCTTGACGAAAAATCCAAGTTTCCGAAGGAAAAAACCATACCACCTTCGCCTGAGACCGACTAACTCGGTCATGTGAAAAAGGCCCATAAAACTTCCGCGCGAAATAGAGCCTCGGGTCTTTTCTTTCAAAGATCCACGCAATGTTGAATATGCCATCTTTTATCTTATTTTAGAAATCGGAAAATCCAATGAACCTGAAAATTATCATTGTTCCCCTTTTCACACTACGAGTATTACCAACAATCTTTTTGGGACTAGGAATATGCCAACATTAAACCTTTGCTAAAAAAATTGGAAAAATGATAATCGGACAGTGCATAAAGGCAAGCAATGATAATTTCCTGCTTTATTCATTCTTTAGATTTTTAAACAAGGGGGTTAGCAAAGTATCCCCTCAAATCTACTTGAGCTGCATAATCACTACTGTAATCGGAGCGTCAGTGTACAGTATTTAAGTCAAAAATAAGTATTGCTTAAATAAAGATTCAGACAAGGTTTTGTGCCAAATTTACAACTTTATTTCACTCAAAAATAATAATCTCATATTTCGAATCTTTGCGCACAAAATACCACCTGCTGTTAGCTGGTTGTTTGTACACCACCAATTGCAATTTTGGTTTCCGTAGAATCAAATTCCAACATCTTTCTTTCAGGCTTTTTAATGTTGTTGTTGTTTAACAGGTTTCCATTGATTCTCTTCTTGATAATGCTGTAAGAAATAAATAATTACATTAGTCATATAGTATCACCGATGACTATCTACTTATTTCAAGGATTATTAATGTAATTTTAATTGTTTAAATTCATTTAAGTTTTTAAGAATACAATAACAAAAAACAAAGATTAATATTTCGTTTTAGAATATGGAGAATAATTAATAATATCATCGATTGCTATTATTTTTAATAATTTATCTTTTTCCTACTTCGTCTTAATAATGATTAATACTATTAAAAGTTATTATCAATATTATTATTGGCAGAATGTATATTTTTTTACTGTACCAGGAAAACGTAACTTGTAATACGAAAAGTAGGTTTGCCTAATTATATTTTCAATTTCTCTCTTATTTAAAGTTGCCTCGGTATTACGTTACGGATTAAATATTTTATTTTCTTTATACCCCGAATGGCCACATGGGACAGAGGACTTTACCAGATATGTGTGTGTCGTATGTGCATGTTAAGAGCCAAGGAAACTATGTCAGTGAGGCTTTAGTGTTCTTTATCTATATATTGCATATATTCTGTGATCAATTTGCCTGCCTGTTTGCTGCAATCATTGCCTGAGAACGACTAACTCATATGAAAAATGCTCATAAAATTTCCTCGCATCATTGAGCAGACTCCCATCGAGGAATTTTTCACTTGGTGTGGAAAGGATGGTGATTATATCACATGTTTTTTTTCCGCAAGTGGATTTTACAAGATAGAGAGAGAATACAATAACAGCACGCACTGTATTTGTCGGTCACGCTGAATTAAACTGCAGTCAGTTTAAACATGTGTACTACTCTATCCATGTTTGTCTAACTACAGCCTGTTTCTCAACGCAGCATATCAATGTAATACAGTTCCCTAACCCAAATAGTTGCTTTGCTAGTACAGTTTTCGTACTTGTTTGCCACAAGAGGCTTTAGGACTTTCGGGTATTTCGCGAACCAATCAAACAAATTAGAAATATTTTAGATAGCAAACAAAACTCAAATATTTTAAATTATTTTAACGATTGAGCACCGTTAATTATTTTTAAATTATAAAAGATTTGGATTAATTTTAAATATTGATTAAACATCACGAGAAAATTTAACTGTTTGCAGTAAAGCGATATTTTAACAAGTACAAAAAACTCAACTTTATGAAGAATGAATTAGGAAATGAGTTATTCAATGATGTTCTTTGAAAAATAATGCATTTATTCAGTAATGACAAATTTAGATTATACTGTACATGAAATATTGCTTACCTGATGAATAAATTTATTTTATTTTCCCCATTTTCCACCTCCGCCGCCGCCACCTTTTCCTCCTCCACCACCATATCCTCCTCCTCCACCTCCTTTTCCACCACCTCCACCACCCCTTCCTCCCTTTCCTCCTCCTCCTCCGCCTCCATATCCTCCGCCACCACCACCACCGCCTTTACCACCTCCACCTCTTCCGCCCTTTCCTCCACCTCCACCGTATCCACCACCACCTCCACCCCAAGGATCAGCTACAACTTCATGGAAGATTACACAGGCGATCACCAAACCTACCTGCAATAATGTGAAAACAATGCATTATTTATACAGATAATAAAAACTAATCTCAGAAAATCGATTAAAAATTAAAATAAACCAAGAAAGAATGGGAGACAGAAAGGAATTAAGGTACATAAAGAAACTGACAATTTCTATTTTTAAAAGAAGCTGGTTCAAAGCGAATACTCACAAAAATTATCTTCATAGCGGCAGTCAAGCAGTCAGTGTGTATGGATGTCGGATTTCCAGAACTTCCCAAGTGTGCCTTTACTCTCTCTTTTCTGTCTTATATACCTCAAGAAGTGACCATGAAAAGAAAATGTGGGACATCTGTAAGTGGAACTGTCATTAGTCATGGGTCACTGAGAGTGACTATATCGTATTATAAAACTATCGTTTTGTAATACGATACCTAAAATAATGAGTCAGTTCTCATTCAATTTGAATTCAAACTTTTGTTTCTAGATAAACATAACTGACATCAGTGAATGGTAGCTATGATGAAATATCCAAATTGGTACTGCATTTCTCCTCTTATTATTTCCTTCTCTTGTATTCTTGTAAATGACGTGAAATAGACCAAAGTTGAAGTTTCTGAATATTTTTCCTTAGTAATGATTTGTAAATTACTCAGATTGTCTAAATACTATGCGAGTGTTTCATCGTCCATTTGGACGTTGAATCATTTGGAATAAATGATTATTGATCGGCTTATTCATGGTCCAAATGGCTTGGCATGCGTTGTTATGCGCAATGATTTTCAATAGTAGCGGCTAATTTCAAATTATTATTGTATACTTTAAAACCAGTTAAAGCATTTATCAATTGTTTACGCAAAATGAAGATTGATCGATGTAATCAATTAAGTTTCTACAATTAATCGGACTCTCTTCATTTTGAATGGACGTCGTGTGCAATGGTTGCTTTTGAATATCTTTTGATTATGAAGTAAATATACTGATAACTAATTGATGAATTAAAACAAAAAAAAGCTAATTATGTATCGCATGGGGTAATTTCTGCTTCTGGCTACAAATTTTACTTTTACGCTGTCAATGCTAAAATAAAATGAGAAAAAGCGGTAAAATAACAAAAAAATCAACTTAAGAAGCACGAGACACTGCCTACCTAGGGATGCACAAAGACAGAATCGTATGAAGGTGCAAGTGCAGTTTTGAATGCTCCTAGAACCCTATTATGTTGTAGTAGGGTTTTAGGAGCATCAGCGAGTAGGGCCACATTGTTCCGTCCATATTGTTTGTAAATTGGTTGTGTTCTTTGGTCGAGTTTCTGTTTGTTGGACGAAAAACACGATTTACCCTGAGAAAATCATGCTAGCTTCGCCTGTGACTGACTAACTCAGCCATGTTGTGAAAAGGGACAAAGTTCCTCACGTCTTTGATGGGACTCGAACTCAGGTCTTTTCCACCCGATATGGGGAGGACGGCGGTTCTACCAACTGTGTTACCCACGAGGGTGAATATCGCTAGGAAATACTACTAAAATCATTCTACCAGATGCAATTTTAAATATCAGTAAAAATTAATAATAAAAATAAATAAATGTATATAAATTTAACAAAAATGAAAATAAATGCCGTATGCGTTTCTCTCATTGCCTATATCACTAGACAGCTGACCTTAAAATTTCTTCAAATTTTCCTTGGTCCCCATGAGGCAGCTGTAACGCACCTTGAGTTTTATGAATACGAACCTACCCCAAGCTCTCAGACTCAACAATCCACGGTATTCCAGTAATTAAAAACTCATTGGCTTAATTCGTTCTCTCTGTTATATTTCTTTTATAATTCTTTTTATTTCTTTTAAATTTATAACAGCAAAATTTTTGGCTTCATTCATTTTATTATCTTTTCTGAGAGCCTTATAGATCTCTGTTAGGTCCTCATAAGGTGCTTGGTTTATAAGCTCTGTAACCCACATTTCGAAATCTCTCCTTATACGGATGCTCATTTGCAGATATTACCAGACTGTTAGTTGGCAGTCTTTGGACTACTTCAAGAAACTCGAATAAATTAGACTTCACCGAAAGACTTCTCCGAATGCTAAGCATATTTTATAGACCTTGTGTATCCTTTGTGTCCGGTTCACACCTGTAAAGTATAACATGCTGTAATTTGTGCAGCCATCTTCGTGTCACTTTCCTCTGTCTTACCCAACCGCCCTTAAACTTTTAAAGGGCATCGGCAGATAATCACTATCTGTAATGGATTCCATATAATTATTGCTAAAATCCCACCGAGGAATCCAAAAAACAAGCTATCGGAGATGGGGAGATACCCCTGGAGCCGTTAGACACAAAATATCGACGTCGGACTTCACCTGGGACTTTCTCCGTCAATTTTTCCATCATGAAAACGAAACCGTATTCTACAATGTCAACTATATAACAGGAGTGAACGTAGCCATGAGATATGTCCAGCAGCACAACCATTTGCACTTTATATCTCTCCAGTCTGGTCTTCTGCCCCACCGTCGTATTAAGAGATTCCTCGCAATTGATTATTTGACAACGAGATGGACGAATAGGGTAAATCATTCATCCTGAGCAGTATAGTGTATTATACAACCTGAATGCCAAATCCGTCGTATTAAGAGATTCCTCGCAATTGATTACTGGACAACGAGATGGACGAATAGGGTGAATCATTCATCCTGAGCTGTATTATACAAAGTACAACCTGAATGCCAAATCCTAGGGACTTCGTTTAGCAACCAACGACATCCTCTTGATTTCTCAGATACTTACCGAAATGATGAGCCCAACTCTTCAGGGCCTCATCTCAACGACATGCGCTATTCGCAGTCACAGGAATCCCAATCTCCCATTACGTTCTATACTGTGAAACTTCTCTCGCCTAAAGAATTTTCCCCAAGCAATTCAGTAAACCTGTTCAATTCACTGGAAATTGATCCAGTGAAATACTCTAACTGCAAGCAATATAGAGTGGGGAGAATATCTGAAGCGCAAATCTGCATTCCGTTTTAGCTTTGGCCAATTTAAACTCCTCAGTTTAGAAGATAGAAGCTACAGTAGTATGTAACATGAACTATGACAACGTACGATAACAACTTATTATTAAATATTTATTGAAATTGTGAAATACAACCAAGTATTTCATGGATACACATTACTTGGCTGTGAAATACAACCAAGTAATGTGTATCCACGAATTTTGTAAAATGTTGAAAACAATTTTTCCTTGTAAATATTGTAAATAATTTTAATAATTATTATTTTGCCTTTTTTGTACACCACCCTTCTAACCGGTTGGCTGTGTAAAAGGAATGAAATGAAACCTTGCTGAAATGAAATAACAATAATAGAATAAAATCAAGCAGGACGTCAGCGATCAACTGCAAAGGATTAAGAATACGGAACCAGAGGAGGAAGAACATATCACCACCGAACCAGAGGAGGAAGAGCAAGAAATGCAACCCACAGAAATTCGAGTGGAAAGAGACGAGGTCATGATATCAAGAATAGAGAACGAGTGGAAGAAGGCCCTGATAAAGAATTTGAAGGATTGGATCCCACCAAGACTAACGTGATACGGAAGCAGAGGCCGAATAGAACATTGTGGAGAGTCACAGACCACCTAAATCGGCACATAATACCTCATTACCTAGACAGCAATGGTGCAGGCCATCCACACAGCCGTTCCTCCTACCATAACACCAAACATAACATCCACTATTCTAACTACAATAAAAAATTATGTGGATAGCCTAGGTGATATGTATAAAAAAAATAATAATAATTCCCGGATTTCTTTTTAGTCAATGAAATTTGGAATGACTGAATACATCATTTTAAAGCCTAAATTTTAAAATTTCATGAAAATTCGTCCACTGGGAGTCCAGATTTTTTCAGATGGATGGATGGACTGACTGACGATATACATCAACGTGCCTAATCACGGTTAACATATTTTAATATCAGTTGTCCAAGAGTTTCAAGTCTATATTGATAAAAATTATTTCCTCACTATATAATAACTTAAATTTGACATTGCGTGTCGCTGGATTCGTTTAGCCCTACCGATTAGCATTGAAATTACTGTCTCTATTCTTCCATTATCGTGGTTTCTGGTCTAAGAGATAGCAGATTTTGGTGGACCTTTGTCATACCATGGCGAATTACGTAGTCCTGGGAGACTGTTGTGAATATGTATATATATATTTTTTTTAACTTCCAGGAATTTGGACCCTTGCACAGTTGCTAGAATCGCAGTCCTCCTCACACCGGGTGGAAAAGACCTGAGTCCAGTCCCGTCGATGATACGTGAGGAACTTTTTGAGGCCTTTTTCATAACGTGCCTCTGTTATTCAGGCTTATGCGAGAGTAGCGTGGTTTTTTATACCAGAAACTCAGGTTTTCGTCCAGCAAACAGAAAATCGATCTCAGAACATATGCAATTTACAGGCAATATACGTTGATCAATATGGCCTTTGTCTCGGATGCTCCTAAAACCCCACTACAACTACTACAATATACAGTTAATCGAAAGTGCACTTGCGAATCCATAGGACTCTGTATCTTTGTGCATCCCCAGGTAGGCAGTGACTCATGCTTCTTAAGTAGATTTTTTCGTATTTTTATTGTTTCACTGCTTTTTATCATTTGATTTTAGAATAAACACTTAAAATACAATTTGTTGCCGGAAGCAGCAATTTCCTGATGTGATAAATAATTAGCTTTTTTTGTTTACTTTTAAATCATCAATTACATATCAATAAATTTACTTCGTGATCGAAATAATTTCCGAAGCAGCAATGGCACATGAAGTCCATTCAAAATGAACATAGTCTAAGTAATTGTATAACTCTATTGATTCCATAGAACATTCTTTATTTTGTGTAAACAGTTGTGAGAAATGCTTTAACTGGTTTTAAAGTATTTTACATTTTGAAATTAGCTGCTATTATCGAAAATCATTGCGTATAATGCATGCCAAAGCACTTCCACCATGAATCGACCAGTCAATAATCCTTTATTCCAAATTGACGTTGAAAACACCCTTAGTGTGCTTAGAAAATCATAGGCAATTTAGGAATAATTACCAAAGAAAAACACTAACAAACTTCAACTTTGTTCTACTTTGACATCATTTACAAGAATACAAGAAAACGAAAATATAGAACTTATGTTATTTCTTCATAGCTACCATTAATTATCTCAATTACGTTATCACGAAACAAAATTTTGAATCCAAATTGAATAGGAACTGGTTCATACTTTTATTTTGTCTCGTATTACAAAACGATAGTTTTAAGGACGATCCAGACAGTCACTCTCAATGACTCATGAATAATGACAGTTCCACTTACGGATGTCCGACATTTCCTTTTCATGATTAAACTCTTGAGGTATATAAGAGAGAAAAGAGAAGGTAAGAGAGCACTTGGAGAGATCTGGAAATCCGACATCCATACGAACTGTCTGCTCTGACTGTCGCTATGAAAATCATTTTTGTGAGTATACGCTTTGAACCTGCTTCTTTTAAAAATAGAAATAGTCTTCAGATTTATTTATCATGCCTTAATTCAACTGTGTCACACTCTCTTTTCTGATTAATTTTAATTTTTTAATCGATTTTCTCTGATTAGTTTTTATTATCTGTATAAATAATGCATTGTTTTTATTTTATTACAGGTAGGTTTGATGATCGCCTGTGTAATCTTCCATGAAGTTGTAGCTGATCCTTGGGGTGGAGGTGGCGGTGGATATGGTGGAGGAGGTGGAGGAAAGGGCGGAGGAGGTGGAGGTGGTAAAGGCGGTGGTGGTGGTGGCGGATATGGCGGGGGGGGAGGAGGAGGAGGAAAGGGAGGAGGAAAAGGAGGTGGAGGAGGAGGATATGGTGGTGGTGGAGGAGGAAAAGGAGGTGGAGGAGGAGGCTATGGTGGTGGAGGAGGAAAAGGTGGCGGTGGCGGAGGTGGAAAATGGGGAAAATAAAATCAATTTCTTAATCAGGTAAGCAATATTTGAGGAATAATCCAAGTTGTTCATTATTGAATAAATGCGTTGTCGTTTAAGAAAACGAACACTTAAGAACACAATACTATCGAAGCAACTATTGAAATTTTAGCATTGTACTGCATTCATGCACTGCGCTGAGGAACGGATTATTGATAGGCAAAACAGGATACTGCATTACACGCGTTTGAACTGACTGTGGTTTAATCCAACGTGATTAATAAATACAGTGCTGTTCTTGTATCTCTGTCTTATAAACTCCTCTTGCGGAAAGCACAGTGGATATAATCACCATCCTTCCCACACCGAGAGAAAAACTCCTCGGTTGGAATCTGCTCGATGAGACGAGGGAATTTTATGGGCTATTTTCAAAACGTGGCTGAGTTAGTCGTTCTTAGGCGAGGGTTGCAGCAAACAGGCTGAAAAATTATTCACAGAATATATACAATATATACTGTAGATACAATATATTGATGCCTCATTAGCATAGTTTCTTTGGCACTTAACATGCACATACATACACAACTAGCAAAGTTCTCTCATTCCCTGTAGACATTCGGAGTATAAAGAAAGAATTAATTTAATCTGTAATGCAATACCGAGTTGACTCTTAATACTGAAAATGAGAGAAAAATACGATTAGGCATCCTTGATTTTGTTAATACAAGTTAAGTTTTCCTGGTATAGTTTAAAAAGACAAGTTCTGCTATTATTATTAACACTAATGATAATAATAACTTTTAATAGAATTAATCATTAAAAGCACGAAATAGGAACAAGATTGATTATTAAAAAATAATATTAATAGTTGATATTGTTAATGATTCCACGTATTCTACAAAGAAAAATTAACCCTTTTATTTTGTTCTTAACAACTTAAATGAATTTAAATAGTTATAATTATAATAATAATCCCTGAGATAAGTAGGTTATCATCAATGATACTATATGAATAATGTGATTATTTCTGCCTTACAGCCCTTTCGAGAAGAGAATCAACGGAAATCCATTAAACAACAAAAACAAAAAGACTGAAAGAATGGTATTGGAATTTGACTCTATGGATGGTAAAATCACTGTTGGTTCTCAAGCAACCTCCTAACAGCAGGTGGTATTTTGTGCTCAAAGATTCGAAAGATGAGATTATTATTTTTGAGTGAAATAAAGTTGTAAGTTTAACATGACACCTTGTCTGATTCTTTATTGAAGTACTGCATACATTTGATTTATAAATTCTGAACACCGGCGCTCCGATTATAGTGAATATGTAAAACAGGAAGGGTTGCGAGAATAGGAGATGCTTTCCTAAGCTCTTGTTTAAAAATCTCAAAGCGAATAGCAGGAAATTCTCACTGCTTGCCTTTATGCACTGTCCGCTTATTAATTTTCCACATTTTTAAGCAAGGGTGTAATGTGGGCATATTCCCAGTCCCAAAAAGATTGTTGGTAACAGTGCGAAAATTAAAGCAATGATTATTTCCTGGTTCATTGGCTTTTCCAATTTCTAAGACAAGATAGGATGGGGGAATATATATCTCGTATATCCTCCTATTGAATATTTAAAGACTTGATGCTCGATTATGACAGAAATTTTTATGGGCTGAGTTAGTGGCATGGTTTTTTTTTTGCCTGAAGCTCGAGTTTTTCATTCAGCAAACAGAAAATCGACATCAGAACACATGCAATTAACAGACAATATACAAAAACATGGGACCTTAGTCGCTAATGCTCCTAAAACCCCACAACATCAACAACAACATATAGAATATTTGAAATCACATTACACTGGTATCGCGCGTGCCACTTTTCTCTCGTCAAATCAAGTAAAATGACTACAAAACGATAGGATTCGCACTACTCATCGTGTGTTGTCCTATGGCAATAAACTAAGCCAGGCCAAGGAACGACCCAAAAAATTAACCCTTGCCCTTGCAACTGCAACTACACCCTACACCGCTGGATAACTGGACACAAAAGTTTTCTCACAACGCAGAAACACAGCTTCCGTTGTCCGTTGAAGATTTAATAAAAGGCATTTGACTATGCCATTCCAGGTTTTTCTGCTCTGCTTTGCTCTGAGTTTACCTGTCAATTTTTAAATGGCTCAACCAGTCATTTTAAAAGCCTGAATTTTAAAATTTCATGAAAATTCGTCTACTGGGATTCGAGTTTTCACAGATGGGCGGGCAGACAGTAGGGATATATTGAAGTGCATAATCATGTTAATATATTTTATTATCAGCAATCGAATATTTTAAAGGCTGTCTTGAGAAAAAAGTATTTCCTGACGGTAAGATAACTTGAATTTCACATTGTCAGTCGTTGGATCCGACGCCCCAGAAATTAGCATTATAGTGGAAAATCGTAGTTTTTAATCCAGTCAGATTAAAAATCGTAGTTTTTAATCCAATCTACGGGATAGTAGATTTTTATGGTCTTCTTTATACCATGGCCGAATTACTTGATCTTGAGCGACTATTGCGAATCTTTTTATTTTTTATTTTTTTAGAAACACGGGTTTTTCATCCCGGAAAACTTACCAACCGGACCATAAAATAGACGCAATTTATAAACACAATATACGGACTATTCATGGCCTTATTTTCTCTCACAAAAAAATCTGAACAGAACTTTACATCAAGCTATTATTCTGTGCGTGAACATTTGTTCGAGTGTTTATTGCTCACATTTTTAATAAAACAATAGCTTAGGGATAATCTTAACATACTAACCCATCCTGCAGTTCAGATGTCAATTACGCAGTGTGAAGTATTATTTCCTTTTCAGACAGAATTGGAAGTAAAAATTGCAGCTATGAAAAAGGCCTTAGTATATCGTTTTTCTTTAACAACAGGAACAGCTCTGGACTAGAAACTCATTTCTGTCATCGCATCATGAAGCATAGTCATTTCTATCGATTTATGCTTCTGAAATTTTGAAACTCTCCTTCGACAATGCTGTGTCTCGAACCATGTCTCTCTAGGTGTTACTTTTGCCCATTTTACCTTCTTTCTTTTTCTCTTTCTCAAAAGCGAGCCATATGCAGTTTCCCGTTTCTTTATTGCATCCACTGTCACTTCTGAGTGCATGACATTCCGCAAGATGAGTTTCAAAAATATATTTGTGATTATTTAAACCTTAAGCGATCTCCGCCCAGGACCACTCAGCTAAAATTAGCGTCGAGAACCAAGTTTAGCACTTTTAACATTTCCTTGTGCGTAACACACATCTCTCATTGTGACACTAAATGGATTTTCAGCTTACTCTCTGCATTTATTACATCCTGTACCTTGAAAGTTAGTTTACCAAGCTATAGTACTGATTAAGAATCTTTTTTTTTGGCACAATAATGAACAGTTTGAACTTTATATTTCTGATATTATAGCGGATATTGAAAGCAACAACTTTCATTCACGCAACTTTTGGAAGAGACACTATATATTTAAATAATTTATCAATACTTTCAACCTCACTTTGCTGTGACGTTTCGGTTATGGGTTCCTACGCGATTCACATTCCTTTAGATGTTACCTACCTCCCCTAAATACATCATACACCATGCCTGATGGTGTATGATGTATTTAGACTAATACGCATTTAGGGCTAAAGCCTCAAGCTGCGAGCAAATTTAGACTATGTACATATTAAGTGCAATAGGCATCTCTCGTATTGTGGAGTTATACTTCATAACTGTTTTGCCATCATCGCATCACTTGGATACCTACCCAACCCACCCACCCCCAGAAAAAGGACCAAATAGCCCTGAAACGGTGCCATCTGGGTGATGGTAGTACCTATCTGAGAATAAGTAACGTTAGTCTTCTCCTTAGGTGAAGCATTATTTATTCGAAGTAGTGCAATATCATGGCAACTCGACGTGAAGGTATTCACAATTTGAGATATAACTTAAAACGATGCCTACTAATAATAATATTCTGTTTATTCAGAAATGGCTGTGTATTAATGATGTTATTGCGCTTAATACATACATAGTCTAAATTTGCTCCCAGCTTGAGGCTTTAGCCCTAAATGCATCTTTATCATTAGTTAATAATTATTAATTAAACAAAATCCATGAAGGTTGTTCGTCAAGGTTTAGAAGAGAATTATGGTTAATCCATCTTGATTAGTGACAATGTTTTTCTTTAAGCTTCGGATAGAGTGTTAATCACCATACGAAATAAACTACCATTAACTGACTTTTTTACTTTCAGTTTACTAAAGCGAGTGGTTTTCGATGGAATTTGTTAAAGGTCTTAGTGAACGTTTGGGCCAAAATAGGCTAATCAGTTAAAAATGGATTTTTTTTTTATTTATTTATGAAAACCCCAAACACGAGAGGTAGTAGAACCTATAGTACTTAGTACCGTGCTTGGGTTGGACGTTGAGAAGACGAAAGAAGATATTTGTTGACATTGGACTTGAACTTCTGTAGACTGTAATTTTCAGGAAATACGTATGAAGGAAGGTTGTTCCAGTAAACGGCCGTTGAATGAACGAAAGAGGAAGATGAAAAGTGGTTTTCTGTGAGTTTGAAGTTGGACAGTAAATGGATGTTGGCTGGTGGCGGCACGTGTTTGGACTGTTTTGAAAGAGAGAGCGGGGAATTATAGAAGCCAATTCAGAAGAACAGTGCCCATGGAAGTATCTGTAGAAGAGGCATGCAGAAGAAACAGTGCGTCTATGAGACAGCCAGTGGAGAGACTCTGTTAGAGATGAATCATTAATTAACCCAACTGCCCTCTTATGAACGGAATCAAGAGGCCTCAGGGAGGTTTTGGGGGCACCACCAGAAATCTGCGAACAATATTCCATGGTAGAGCTGATTTGCGATTTATACAGAGTGAGCAGCTGTTTGGAAGAAAAGTAACTCCGAGAGCGAAAGAGAAAACCAAGTTTTTTAGATGCAGAGGAAGCAATACATGTATTTGTAATGTGCTTGTGCCAGGAGAGATTAGAAGTCAGTGTAATCCCCAAAAGAGATTAGAAGTCAGGGTAATTCCCAAAAGAGATATATCATTTTGCCTAGAAATCGGAGTGTCACCAAAGATAAGCATAGGAGCAGAACAATCCTTTTTGCGAGATATAAGACAAGATTCAGTTTTAGAAGGATTGAAATCAACTAAGTTGTCTTTGCCCCACTGCACAATTACCTGGAGATCGGCATTTAAGGAATTGGTAGCAGATATTCGAGAAGCTGAAGCTGATTGAGCAGGACAAGGTTTCTCAAAATGGAAAGTGGAATGCAACGTGCTATCATCAGCAAAACTATTAATAGGATTTCCGGTCAATGGAAGAAGGTCATTAATATACAAAAGGAAAAGAGTGTGTGAAAGAACTGAACCTTGGGGGAGACTGGCATTAGTGGAACAGTTAGAAGACAGAGAGCCATCTACCATCACCCTTAGTAACCGATCAGAGAGAAAACTGGATAACCAATTACAAAAGCAACTGCTTGTGTTTCACCGAACTCTTCCATTCAATTAGTCCATAAATGGGTAATATCACCAGTGGATCGACACTGACACAATCCATACTGGCGATCATTGATCAGACGGAAGGATTCTAGGTAGTTTAAGAGTTGGTGGTTAATTGATTTCTCCATTACTTTAGAAAGAGTAGAAGTAATTGCAATGGGACGATAATTTGATTGGAGGGATTTGGCACCCTTTTTTAGGAACTGGCTGGATATGAGCAAATTTCCAAGTAGAAGGAAAAACACCTTTGGAATAAGAAAGTGAAAAAAGGCAGCAAAGAACAGGCGTAAGTTCAGGAGCACACATTTTGAGAACAACTGGAGAAATACCATCAGGACCTGGAGTTTTCTTAGCATCAAGATTCGTAAAAATCCTTCTGACATCCTTTTGACGGAAGACCACAGGAGGCATTGAATGGAGCGTGTTGGGAATGGTGGGAGGTGTTTTACCAAGCTCATTGATACAGGAGTTGGAAGAAAAATGACATGCTAGCAGGTCAGCTTTATCCTTGTCTGAAGTGACAACAGAACCATCTGGTTTTCACAGAGGTGGGAGCAGAGATGGGCAAACGTTGCGGCCAATAGCTTTGGCAAGAGAGCGAAATGCTCGGCTACCGTTAGGGCAAGAAGCAAGTTTTCTACTCTTAGCCTGTTCAAACTCTAGTTTGGACTGATTAATAACTGCTTTACAATTGTTTCCAGCTTTGGTGTACGCAGAAAATGAATCTGAAGATTTAGAAACAAGCCAATTACGATATGCAACGTTCTTCTCTTGAACAGCCTTAGCACATTTATTGGAAAACCAAGGTCTAGATAAAGGATGAGATTTTAAAGTGTAGTGTGGAATAAAGGATTCCATTCCTCTAAGAATAATTTCACTGACACGATCTGAGCTGACGGAGACGTCAGAAGTTTAAAAACAGTAATCCGAACAAGGAAAAGAAGAAAAGAAATCTTGCACGTCATCCCATTTTGCATTCTTGTAATGCCACACAATACGTGGTTGGGAACAGCCATGAGATAAAGGCTCCATTGAAGAAGAGACAATCACCAAGTTGTGATCTAAAATGCCTAAAGGACCAGTCACTTCGACTGTGTACTTAGAAGGGTTGTTTGTGAGAAAAAGATCAAGCGTGTTGGTATTCTTGTAGGTAAATGAACAATCTGTGCAAGATCATTAGTAATTGCAAAAGCCTCAGCATTTCGACCAGCTGGGTCGGTGTGACTAGAAAACGGAAGCCAGCTGGAATTGTGAACATTAAAATCACCAAGGAAAATTACCTTACTCTTAGGAAAGTTGGACTGGAGAAAGTCAAGTTGCAAAGAGAGGAAGTCAAAGAGCTCCAAGTGGTTAGTGGGGTTGGGCTAACGGTAGAGACAAAAGATGAATTTGACAGAATGAGGTAGAGAGGTTTTAAGCCAGAGAACATCGAAACGAGGAGATTCCAAATTACCAAGTCTCTGATAGGGAATATCGGAACGGACATATGCACAAGTACCACCTTTGAGGCGAAAGTAATTATACAGCGAATAATTTGTTTAACTGAGATGAACAGTGGTCGAATCAACCGATATCTGAGATTCTCTCAGAAAAAATACATGGGGTTTGGCAGACTGCAAGTGGAAATGGACATCGTCAAGATTACAATTGAGATCACTTATATTTGTGAAATGAACTAGGAAGTGTTTGGGAGGTTTAGATCTTTTGGCAGATAAGCTTACTCTATTAGTTTGACAATTCATGGTGTATTCGATAGTAAGAAAAAGTGGGAGGGGACATGCTGTATGAAGCAATGAAATTTTTGGATATGCAGTACACATGGTAATAATATACGGAGATCCTTGACATAACGTGGCCTCGACAATGCCCCGCATACACACTACTTGGACTACTTCCAGTCACTATCTGGCAGAGTAGAAGTAGCAAGATTATACACTAGCTGATCCGAAAGTCTCCTAAAGAGTTACCGCTAGGTTCGGTCCAGTGTATTAACTAACGGCCGGCCTGCGAACACCGTTTTAGAGCTGTACCCTCGAAATGTAAGGAAGATTGGATCTTGCCATGGTATTCATCATAACCTCAAAATCATGATGGAAGAGATGGTTGAGGGTTAACCGGAACTTAGCTCTGGAGACTAAAAATGGGTTCCACCACTTCAAGCCTCCAATAAGCAAAGTGGTAGAATTTCACCGGTTGATGAGAGTCATCTACCACCTAGTATTGCCTGGTAATACAGAGGGATGGCATTCCTCCATGTGGTGTGGGCGCCACACCTCGACCCCTGCTTACGTTGATTCACACCTGGGTGATCATCCACAGTGTGCATGTGCATGGAGGTTATACCCAGGGCTACTTGTTATTGTTGTTGTTGTTTATTTGGTTTTTAGGAGCATTAGCAACTAAGGCCATATTGCTCCTGGATATGCGGTGGTCATACCCTGACCTTTCCGCATCCTCCGTATTTGGTGGTGACGGGCTCGAACCCCGGTCTAATCAAGAAGCGTGTGCTACGCACTGCTGCTCCTTCCCACCTGGCTAAGGAGGCGCCCCAGGGTTACTAAAGTCCCACCATCTTGAAGGTGCAAGCAGAGGATTTGGCTGTCACAGACCGTTCGGACTTCGCCGAAATTGGGTCCACTTGACTTGAATGTCACCCGAATATCAGTTCCATCAGCGTTTTAGACTCCCAGGTAGCAAGTACACCTTGTCTGGCATATCTGAGAAAATATGTGTGTGACAACCTCAAGGATCAAATACATAACAAATAATACATAACTATAATACATAACAAACATGTTAAGCTCTTGGATACAGGGTGTGTAATTGATTGTTTTGAAATGATCCAGATGTCTGATTTAGTGGTCATCGACAGAAATTCGTTATTCTGGACTCCTAAAGATAGATTTAGCTGGCTGGGATGTTCCATTTCTCTTTTATTACTTAGATGGTCTGGTTCCTTTGGGTAAAAATAGAATAGGCTTATAAAAGTACCTAAAAAAATCTCTGTATTGAAAAAAAGATCTTTGTTGGATCACCGTTCTTAAAAGATCTTAGGATCGCCCTTTTCCCCATATCGGGTGGAAAAGACCAGAGTTCGAGTTCTGTTGATGACGACAGGAATTTTTCCAGGCCTTTTTCCCAAGGTGGCTGAGTAATTCGGCGAGGGTACATTGGTGTTTCTTCCTGGAAACTCGGGTTTTTCGTCCAGTAAACAGAAAATCGACCTCAGATCACACGCAATTTACAGACAGTATACAAGGAGCAATATGGCCTAGTTTTCGATTCTCCTAAAACCATATTACAACCATATTAATACCTTGTACTTTTTTGACGCAACTTGGTAAATGGCAATTATATGTCCTAGTTATTCATCCCATTGTATTGTGTTGTATTAAGCGAGTACCAATCAAATGTAAATTTATGCACTGAATTTATTAAAGGTAGTCCCATGAAAATTCTGCCAAGAGAAACTCCAAGGAAAATTGCTCAAGGTTGAAGAATCCTGATTAAAGTGTATTATCGTAGTCTCAAAGGATGCACGTTACGATGAATCCAATCAAACTTCGTCGTTTTCTCTAAGATTTGTAGCTCAGATATCTGCCTATGACAACAAGAAAACGTGTTTCCCTTACAATAATTAATAATGATTATGTTGCTGTAAACTCTAGAGAAGATCATAAGGGAAGGCAGGTAATTAATTCACCTGCAATGAAATCAATATTGTAAAAGCATGGTTATAATAATGTATTGTGCCTAAGGCAATATGTAGCTAGCAATCTTCATAAATAAATGATGCCTTTTCATTTTATTATCACTGTAAACCCTAAAGGAAAAATGAAGTTATATACTGTACCTCTTAAACGCGTTCGGATACCCTTGTAACGTTAATAAAGTATATCCTACGGTCATATGCCAAGTTTCTCTGTTTGTTGTACGGCGTTAAGCGCATCAGCGACTGAGATCATATTGGCCTTATATACTGTCTGTAAATTTGGTATGTTCTGGGGTCGATATTATGTTTGCCGAATGAAAAACTCGAGTTTCCAGAAAAAAGCCGCGTGTCCCTCGTCACAGATCGACTAACTCAGCCATGTTGTGAAAAAGGCCCATAAAAATTTATAATGTCATAAATGAGATTCAAACTCGGGTCTTTACCACCCGGTGTGGGGAGACGGCGATTCTTCCAATTACGCTACCCACGAGGGACCATGTGCGAAGTGGAATTAGTTATAGATGTGTCAAAGAAACGCTAAAGATAGTAATGAAGTGGAGTATGAGTTGCAGTGTGGAGGTTTTCGGGTTTCAAAGAGATTTCAATTGTCCAATGTCTTATCAGTTATTTCAGTCATTGTAGTCTACGGTAATCTGTTCGAAACTTGACGTAGTAACTGACAAAGTAGGAAGATGATAAAGTAGACTGGAAAATAGCAGGATACTAAAAGGATAGTGACGTAATAAGCAATATACGATCAGGTAAGTCTGGAATAATTGAAGCAAGATGAAAAGGGGATTACACTATCTGTACAGTTTCTCTGCAAACATTTTTGCCGAGAAACTGTATAGATGCAAAGTGGTTCTACCATCCATGAAACAAAATCAGTGTAGGTCGCGGGAAAATTGTCATTACCAAAAGAGTCCTGACCTGAATCACATGGAACATCTCTTGGATATCAGGCATCATTTGATTAGGACGCTATTTCAAATCCCTTCTCAACTGCTCAGTTGTTGATTACTTTGAAGAGGATTATAGCAAAAAGATCAGCTGCTTACTAGACTTGTAAAAGGCATTTCCTCGAGTTTGTGGTTGCCATTAAAGCCAAATAAGGTGGGGGGGGGGGTACATGTTATCCAGTTCCTGTAAACTTTGTGGTTGTTAGGTTTTAGGCGCGTCAGAAACTTAGACTATATTGCGCCGTATGAGTCGACATCATGACAAACTACCCAATACCAGGCATCTCCTCCTCTTTTCCCCAGTACTGTCGTCACACAGCGAGGCATAGATTTACACTACGTTGGTAGGATTGATAGTCCGCGATAGTAGGTGGTAGAGGAACTGAACGCAGGATCTGTCAATCCGGATAATGCCAGAGATGTTCTATGGGACTGAAATCCGGCCAATTCGGCGGCTAATGTAGACCTGGAAGTCACTTATGTGTTCGGTGAACCACTCTAGAAGAAGACTGGCAACTTGGCAGGGCGCATTATCCTACTGGAACATTCCTGTGCCATCTGGGAAGACAGTCACCATGAAAGGGTGTACTTGATCATGTAGCCATACCTTCATCTACCATCCATACAGCATAGTAGGAAACATGATTCATCGAAAAACGCAACCGTTTTTCAGCTGAGAATATCTGTTTACAAGAACAGTGAGATCATCAGCATAAGCTATTATTATTTTCAGATGATTTTGAGATCCAGTTATGCATAACTGCATTCCAGATAAGAGACCCCAGGATAGCTCCCTGGAGGCAGCCCGTGTTACCTGCCTATAGAGATTTGTTGATATTTAGATTTCACTGTTACATAACGATAACTGAAATAATCTCCAAAAAGACAATAAAGTTGGTAAGGGCATCTTTCTGTGCAAAGATATTCGAGTGCTCTCTCTCACCACAAGGTGTCGAAGGCGTCTTCAAAATCCATTAATATATTTAACGTATATTTAGATCGACTGTTCTTTATATCCTACACCTGAAAGGGTTCCCCTTTGCACTGTTGTTTAACTGTTGCCTGGGAGATTCTTTTCTGATTTGTACTTCTCAGTTGAAATGTTGATTGAGAAAACTCGGCAAGTCTAGTAAAGCTCATCTTGCAGA